>NW_024543328.1:0-326209 GCF_018167655.1 Microtus oregoni
TCAGTGCTCGGGGTCTGGGTGCTCAGTACTCAGGGTGCTGGGTGCTCAGTACTCAGGGTGCTGGGTGCTCAGTGCTCAGGGTGCTGGGTGCTCAGTGCTCTGGGTGCTGGGTGCTCAGTGCTCAGGGTGCTGGGTGCTCAGTGCTCAGGGTGCTGGGTGCTCAGTGCTCGGGGTGCTGGGTGCTGAGTGCTCAGGGTGCTGGGTGCTCAGTGCTCGGGGTGCTCGGTGCTCAGTACACAGGGTGCTAGGTGCTCAGTGCTCGGGGTGCTGGGTGCTCAGTGCTCAGTACTCAGGGTGCTGGGTGCTCAGTGCTCTGGGTGCTGGGTGCTCAGTACTCAGGGTGCTGGGTGCTCAGTGCTCAGGGTGCTGGGTGCTCAGTGCTCAGGGTGCTGGGTGCTCAGTGATCGGGGTGCTGGGTGCTCAGTACTCAGGGTGCTCAGTGCTCGGGGAGCTCGGTGCTCAGTACTCAGGGTGCTGGGTGCTCAGTACACAGTGCTCGGGGTCCTGGGTGCTCCGTGCTCGGGGTGCTGGGTGCTCAGTGCTCTGGGTGCTTAGTGCTCAGTACTCAGGGTGCTGGGTGCTCAGTACTCAGGGTGCTCAGTGCTCGGGGTGCTGGGTGCTCAGTGCTCAGGGTGATCGGTGCTCAGTACTCAGGATGCTGGGTGCTCAGTACTCAGGGTGCTGGGTGCTCAGTACTCAGGGTGCTGGTTGCTCAGTCCTCAGGGTGCTCAGTGCTCAGGGTGCTGGGTGATCAGTGCTCGGGGTGTTCGGTGCTCAGTACTCAGGGTGCTGAGTGCCCAGTACTCAGGGTGCTGGGTGCTCAGTACTCAGGGTGCTCATTGCTCAGGGTGCTGGGTGCTCAGTACTCAGGGTGCTGGGTGCTCAGTCCTCAGGGTGCTGGGTGCTCAGTACGTTGGGTGCTCAGTACTCAGGGTGCTCGGTGCTCAGTACTCGGGGTGCTGGGTGCTCATTAATCAGGGTGCTGGGTGCTCAGTACTCAGGGTGCTCAGTGCTTGGGGTGCAGGGTGCTCAGTACTCAGGGTGCTCTGTGCTTGGGGTGCTGGGCGCTCAGTACTCAGGGTGCTGGGTGCGCTCAGTGCTCAGGGTGTTGGGTGCTCAGTACTCAGGGTGCTGGGTGCTCAGTACTCAGGGTGCTGGGTGCTCAGTGCTCGGGGTGCTGGGTGCTCAGTGCTCGGGGTGCTGGGTGCTCAGTGCTCGGGGTGCTCGGTGCTCAGTGCTCGGGGTGCTGGGTGCTCAGTGCTCAGTACTCAGGGTGCTGGGTGCTCAGTGCTCAGGTTGCTGGGTGCTCGGTGCTCAGTACGCTGGGTGCTCAGTACTCAGGGTGCTGGATGCTCAGTACTCAGGGTGCTCGGTGCTCAGTTCTCAGGGTGCTGGGTGCTCAGTGCTCGGGGTGCTGGGTGCTCAGTACTCAGGGTGCTGGGTGCTCAGTGCTCGGGGTGCTCGGTGCTCAGTACGCTGGGTGCTCAGTATTCAGGGTGCTGGGTGCTCAGTACTCAGGGTGCTGGGTGCTCAGTGCTCAGGGTGCTGGGTGCTCAGTGCTCGGGGTGCTCAGTGCTAAGTACTCAGGGTGCTGGGTGCTCAGTACTCAGGGTGCTGGGTGCTCAGTACTCAGAGTGCTGGGTGCTCAGTGCTCATAGTGCTGGGTGCTCAGTGCTCAGGGTGCTCGGTGCTCAGTACTCATGTTGCTGGGTGCTCATTCTCAGGGTGCTGGGTGCTCAGTACTCAGGTTGCTCAGTACTCTGGGTGCTCGGTGCTCAGTACTCATGGTGCTGGCTGCTCAGTACTCAGGGTGCTCGGTGCTCAGTTCTCAGGGTGCTCGGTGCTCAGTGTTTGGTGTGCTGGGTGCTCAGTACTCAGGGTGCTGGGTGCTCAGTGCTCATGGTGCTCGGTGCTCAGTGCTCTGGGTGCTGGGTGCTCAGTACTCAGTGCTCAGGATGCTGGGTGCTCAGTGCTCAGGGTGCTGGGTGCTCAGTGCTCAGGGAGCTCAGTGCTCAGTGCTCAGTACTTAGGGTGCTGGGTGCTCAGTACTCAGGGTGTTGGGTGCTCAGTGCTCGGGGTGCCCGGTGCTCAGTGCTCTGGGTGCTCGGTGCTCAGTACTCAGGGTGCTGGGTGCTCAGTACTCACGGTGCTGGGTGCTCAGTGCTCGGGGTGCTGGGTGCTCAGTGCTCGGGGTGCTGGGTGCTCAGTGCTCGGGGTGCTGGGTGCTCAGTACTCAGGGTGCTCAGCGCTCAGTACTCAGGGTGCTGGGTGCTCAGTGCTCGGGGTGCTCGTTGCTCAGTACGTTGGGTGCTCAGTGCTCAGGGTGCTGGGTGCTCAGTGCTCAGGGTGCTTGATGCTCAGTACTCAGGGTGCTGGGTGCTCAGTGCTCAGGGTGCTGGGTGCTCAGTGCTCAGGGTGCTGGGTGCTCAGTGCTCAGGGTGCTGGGTGCTCAGTACTCAGGGTGCTGGGTGCTCAGTACTCGGGGTGCTGGGTGCTCAGTGCTCAGCGTGCTGGGTGCTCAGTACTCAGGGTGCTCGGTGCTCAGTGCTTGGGGTGCTGGGTGCTCAGTACTCAGGGTGCTGGGTGCTCAGTTCTCAGGGTGCTGCGTGCTCAGTGCTCAGGGTGATGGGTGCTCAGTACTCAGTGCTCAGGATGCTGGGTGCTCAGTGCTCGGGCCGCTGGGTGCTCAGTGCTCAGTGTGCTGGGTGCTCAGTACTCAGGGTGCTGGGTTCTCAGTACTCAGGGTGCTGGGTGCACAGTGCTAGGGGTGCTGGGTGCTCAGTGCTCGGGGTCTGGGTGCTCAGTACTCAGGGTGCTGGGTGCTCAGTACTCAGGGTGCTGGGTGCTCAGTGCTCAGGGTGCTGGGTGCTCAGTGCTCTGGGTGCTGGGTGCTCAGTGCTCAGGGTGCTGGGTGCTCAGTGCTCAGGGTGCTGGGTGCTCAGTGCTCAGGGTGCTGGGTGCTGAGTGCTCAGGGTGCTGGGTGCTCAGTGCTCGGGGTGCTCGGTGCTCAGTACACAGGGTGCTAGGTGCTCAGTGCTCGGGGTGCTGGGTGCTCAGTGCTCAGTACTCAGGGTGCTGGGTGCTCAGTGCTCGGGGTGCTGGGTGCTCAGTACTCAGGGTGCTGGGTGCTCAGTGCTCAGGGTGCTGGGTGCTCAGTGCTCAGGGTGCTGGGTGCTCAGTGATCGGGGTGCTGGGTGCTCAGTACTCAGGGTGCTCAGTGCTCGGGGAGCTCGGTGCTCAGTACTCAGGGTGCTGGGTGCTCAGTACTCAGTGCTCGGGGTCCTGGGTGCTCCGTGCTCGGGGTGCTGGGTGCTCAGTGCTCTGGGTGCTTAGTGCTCAGTACTCAGGGTGCTGGGTGCTCAGTACTCAGGGTGCTCAGTGCTCGGGGTGCTGGGTGCTCAGTACTCAGGGTGCTGGGTGCTCAGTACTCAGGGTGCTCAGTGCTCGGGGTGCTGGGTGCTCAGTGCTCAGGGTGATCGGTGCTCAGTACTCAGGATGCTGGGTGCTCAGTACTCAGGGTGCTGGGTGCTCAGTACTCAGGGTGCTGGGTGCTCAGTGCTCGGGGTGCTGGGTGCTCAGTACTCAGGGTGCTGGGTGCTCAGTGCTCAGGGTGCTGGTTGCTCAGTCCTCAGCGTGCTCAGTGCTCAGGGTGCTGGTTGCTCAGTCCTCAGGGTGCTCAGTGCTCAGGGTGCTGGGTGATCAGTGCTCGGGGTGTTCGGTGCTCAGTACTCAGGGTGCTGAGTGCCCAGTACTCAGGGTGCTGGGTGCTCAGTACTCAGGGTGCTCATTGCTCAGGGTGCTGGGTGCTCAGTACTCAGGGTGCTGGGTGCTCAGTCCTCAGGGTGCTGGGTGCTCAGTACGTTGGGTGCTCAGTACTCAGGGTGCTCGGTGCTCAGTACTCGGGGTGCTGGGTGCTCATTAATCAGGGTGCTGGGTGCTCAGTACTCAGGGTGCTCAGTGCTTGGGGTGCAGGGTGCTCAGTACTCAGGGTGCTCTGTGCTTGGGGTGCTGGGCGCTCAGTACTCAGGGTGCTGGGTGCTCAGTGCTCAGGGTGTTGGGTGCTCAGTACTCAGGGTGCTGGGTGCTCAGTACTCAGGGTGCTGGGTGCTCAGTGCTCGGGGTGCTGGGTGCTCAGTGCTCGGGGTGCTGGGTGCTCAGTGCTCGGGGTGCTCGGTGCTCAGTGCTTGGGGTGCTGGGTGCTCAGTGCTCAGTACTCAGGGTGCTGGGTGCTCAGTGCTCAGGTTGCTGGGTGCTCGGTGCTCAGTACGCTGGGTGCTCAGTACTCAGGGTGCTGGATGCTCAGTACTCAGGGTGCTCGGTGCTCAGTTCTCAGGGTGCTGGGTGCTCAGTGCTCGGGGTGCTGGGTGCTCAGTACTCAGGGTGCTGGGTGCTCAGTGCTCGGGGTGCTCGGTGCTCAGTACGCTGGGTGCTCAGTATTCAGGGTGCTGGGTGCTCAGTACTCAGGGTGCTGGGTGCTCAGTGCTCAGGGTGCTGGGTGCTCAGTGCTCGGGGTGCTCAGTGCTAAGTACTCAGGGTGCTGGGTGCTCAGTACTCAGGGTGCTGGGTGCTCAGTACTCAGAGTGCTGGGTGCTCAGTGCTCGTAGTGCTGGGTGCTCAGTGCTCAGGGTGCTCAGTGCTCAGTACTCAGGGTGCTGGGTGCTCATTACTCAGGGTGCTGGGTGCTCAGTGCTCGGGGTGCTGGGTGCTCAGTACTCAGGGTGCTGGGTGCTCAGTGCTCAGGGTGCTCGGTGCTCAGTACTCATGTTGCTGGGTGCTCATTCTCAGGGTGCTGGGTGCTCAGTACTCAGGTTGCTCAGTACTCTGGGTGCTCGGTGCTCAGTACTCATGGTGCTGGCTGCTCAGTACTCAGGGTGCTCGGTGCTCAGTTCTCAGGGTGCTCGGTGCTCAGTGTTTGGTGTGCTGGGTGCTCAGTACTCAGGGTGCTGGGTGCTCAGTGCTCATGGTGCTCGGTGCTCAGTGCTCTGGGTGCTGGGTGCTCAGTACTCAGTGCTCAGGATGCTGGGTGCTCAGTGCTCAGGGTGCTGGGTGCTCAGTGCTCAGGGAGCTCAGTGCTCAGTGCTCAGTACTTAGGGTGCTGGGTGCTCAGTACTCAGGGTGTTGGGTGCTCAGTGCTCGGGGTGCCCGGTGCTCAGTGCTCTGGGTGCTCGGTGCTCAGTACTCAGGGTGCTGGGTGCTCAGTACTCACGGTGCTGGGTGCTCAGTGCTCGGGGTGCTGGGTGCTCAGTGCTCGGGGTGCTGGGTGCTCAGTGCTCGGGGTGCTGGGTGCTCAGTACTCAGGGTGCTCAGCGCTCAGTACTCAGGGTGCTGGGTGCTCAGTGCTCGGGGTGCTCGTTGCTCAGTACGTTGGGTGCTCAGTGCTCAGGGTGCTGGGTGCTCAGTGCTCAGGGTGCTTGATGCTCAGTACTCAGGGTGCTGGGTGCTCAGTGCTCAGGGTGCTGGGTGCTCAGTGCTCAGGGTGCTGGGTGCTCAGTGCTCAGGGTGCTGGGTGCTCAGTACTCAGGGTGCTGGGTGCTCAGTACTCGGGGTGCTGGGTGCTCAGTGCTCAGCGTGCTGGGTGCTCAGTACTCAGGGTGCTCGGTGCTCAGTGCTTGGGGTGCTGGGTGCTCAGTACTCAGGGTGCTGGGTGCTCAGTTCTCAGGGTGCTGCGTGCTCAGTGCTCAGGGTGATGGGTGCTCAGTACTCAGTGCTCAGGATGCTGGGTGCTCAGTGCTCGGGCCGCTGGGTGCTCAGTGCTCAGTGTGCTGGGTGCTCAGTACTCAGGGTGCTGGGTTCTCAGTACTCAGGGTGCTGGGTGCACAGTGCTAGGGGTGCTGGGTGCTCAGTGCTCGGGGTCTGGGTGCTCAGTACTCAGGGTGCTGGGTGCTCAGTACTCAGGGTGCTGGGTGCTCAGTGCTCAGGGTGCTGGGTGCTCAGTGCTCTGGGTGCTGGGTGCTCAGTGCTCAGGGTGCTGGGTGCTCAGTGCTCAGGGTGCTGGGTGCTCAGTGCTCAGGGTGCTGGGTGCTGAGTGCTCAGGGTGCTGGGTGCTCAGTGCTCGGGGTGCTCGGTGCTCAGTACACAGGGTGCTAGGTGCTCAGTGCTCGGGGTGCTGGGTGCTCAGTGCTCAGTACTCAGGGTGCTGGGTGCTCAGTGCTCGGGGTGCTGGGTGCTCAGTACTCAGGGTGCTGGGTGCTCAGTGCTCAGGGTGCTGGGTGCTCAGTGCTCAGGGTGCTGGGTGCTCAGTGATCGGGGTGCTGGGTGCTCAGTACTCAGGGTGCTCAGTGCTCGGGGAGCTCGGTGCTCAGTACTCAGGGTGCTGGGTGCTCAGTACTCAGTGCTCGGGGTCCTGGGTGCTCCGTGCTCGGGGTGCTGGGTGCTCAGTGCTCTGGGTGCTTAGTGCTCAGTACTCAGGGTGCTGGGTGCTCAGTACTCAGGGTGCTCAGTGCTCGGGGTGCTGGGTGCTCAGTACTCAGGGTGCTGGGTGCTCAGTACTCAGGGTGCTCAGTGCTCGGGGTGCTGGGTGCTCAGTGCTCAGGGTGATCGGTGCTCAGTACTCAGGATGCTGGGTGCTCAGTACTCAGGGTGCTGGGTGCTCAGTACTCAGGGTGCTGGTTGCTCAGTCCTCAGGGTGCTCAGTGCTCAGGGTGCTGGGTGATCAGTGCTCTGGGTGCTCGGTGCTCAGTACTCAGGGTGCTGAGTGCCCAGTACTCAGGGTGCTGGGTGCTCAGTACTCAGGGTGCTCATTGCTCAGGGTGCTGGTTGCTCAGTACTCAGGGTGCTGGGTGCTCAGTGCTCAGGGTGCTCGGTGCTCAGTACGTTGGGTGCTCAGTACTCAGGGTGCTCGGTGCTCAGTACTCGGGGTGCTGGGTGCTCATTAATCAGGGTGCTGGGTGCTCAGTACTCAGGGTGCTCAGTGCTTGGGGTGCAGGGTGCTCAGTACTCAGGGTGCTCTGTGCTTGGGGTGCTGGGTGCTCAGTACTCAGGGTGCTGGGTGCTCAGTGCTCAGGGTGTTGGGTGCTCAGTACTCAGGGTGCTGGGTGCTCAGTACTCAGGGTGCTGGGTGCTCAGTGCTCGGGGTGCTGGGTGCTCAGTGCTCGGGGTGCTGGGTGCTCAGTGCTCGGGGTGCTGGGTGCTCAGTGCTCAGGGTGCTGGGTGCTCAGTGCTCGGGGTGCTGGGTGCTCAGTGCTCGGGGTGCTTGGTGCTCAGTGCTCGGGGTGCTGGGTTCTCAGTGCTCAGTGTGCTGGGTGCTCGGTGCTCGGGGTGCTGGGTGCTTAGTGCTCGGGGTGCCCGGTGCTCAGTACTCGGGGTTCTGGGTGCTCAGTGCTCAGGGTACTCGGTGCTCAGTACGTTGGGTGCTCAGTACTCAGGGTGCTGGGTGCTCAGTGCTCAGGGTGCTAGGTGCTCAGTGCTCAGGGTGCTGGGTGCTCAGTGCTCAGGGTGCTGGGTGCTCAGTGCTCAGGGTGCTGGGTGCTCGGTGCTCTGGGTGCTGGGTGCTTAGTGCTCGGGGTGCCCGGTGCTCAGTACTCGGGGTGCTCAGTGCTCAGTACTCAGGGTGCTGGGTGCTCAGTGCTCAGGGTGCTGGGTGCTCAGTACTCAGGGTGCTGGGTGCTCGGTGCTCAGTACGCAGTGTGCTCAGTACTCAGGGTGCTGGGTGCTCAGTACTCAGGGTGCTCGGTGCTCAGTGCTCAGGGTGCTAGGTGCTCGGTGCTCGGGGTGCTTGGTGCTTAGTGCTCGGGTTGCTGGGTGCTCAGTACTCAGGGTGCTGGGTGCTAAGTGCTCAGTACTCAGGGTGCTGGGTGCTCAGTGCTCAGGGTTCTGGGTGCTCAGTGCTCAGGGTGCTGGGTGCTCGGAGCTCTGGGTGCTGGGTGCTTAGTGCTCGGGTTGCTGGGTGCTCAGTACTCAGGGTGCTGGGTGCTCAGTTCTCGGGGTGCTGGGTGCTCAGTGCTCAGTACTCAGGGTGCTGGGTGCTCAGTGCTCTGGGTGCTGGGTGCTCAGTACTCAGGGTGCTGGGTGCTCAGTGCTCAGGGTGCTGGGTGCTCAGTGCTCAGGGTGCTGGGTGCTCAGTGATCGGGGTGCTGGGTGCTCAGTACTCAGGGTGCTCAGTGCTCGGGGAGCTCGGTGCTCAGTACTCAGGGTGCTGGGTGCTCAGTACTCAGTGCTCGGGGTCCTGGGTGCTCCATGCTCGGGGTGCTGGGTGCTCAGTGCTCTGGGTGCTTAGTGCTCAGTACTCAGGGTGCTGGGTGCTCAGTACTCAGGGTGCTCAGTGCTCGGGGTGCTGGGTGCTCAGTGCTCAGGGTGATCGGTGCTCAGTACTCAGGATGCTGGGTGCTCAGTACTCAGGGTGCTGGGTGCTCAGTACTCAGGGTGCTGGTTGCTCAGTCCTCAGGGTGCTCAGTGCTCAGGGTGCTGGGTGATCAGTGCTCGGGGTGTTCGGTGCTCAGTACTCAGGGTGCTGAGTGCCCAGTACTCAGGGTGCTGGGTGCTCAGTACTCAGGGTGCTCATTGCTCAGGGTGCTGGGTGCTCAGTACTCAGGGTGCTGGGTGCTCAGTGCTCAGGGTGCTCGGTTCTCAGTACGTTGGGTGCTCAGTACTCAGGGTGCTCGGTGCTCAGTACTCGGGGTGCTGGGTGCTCATTAATCAGGGTGCTGGGTGCTCAGTACTCAGGGTGCTCAGTGCTTGGGGTGCAGGGTGCTCAGTACTCAGGGTGCTCTGTGCTTGGGGTGCTGGGCGCTCAGTACTCAGGGTGCTGGGTGCTCAGTGCTCAGGGTGTTGGGTGCTCAGTACTCAGGGTGCTGGGTGCTCAGTACTCAGGGTGCTGGGTGCTCAGTGCTCGGGGTGCTGGGTGCTCAGTGCTCGGGGTGCTGGGTGCTCAGTGCTCGGGGTGCTCGGTGCTCAGTGCTCGGGGTGCTGGGTGCTCAGTGCTCAGTACTCAGGGTGCTGGGTGCTCAGTGCTCAGGTTGCTGGGTGCTCGGTGCTCAGTACGCTGGGTGCTCAGTACTCAGGGTGCTGGATGCTCAGTACTCAGGGTGCTCGGTGCTCAGTACTCAGGGTGCTGGGTGCTCAGTGCTCGGGGTGCTGGGTGCTCAGTACTCAGGGTGCTGGGTGCTCAGTGCTCAGGGTGCTCGGTGCTCAGTACGCTGGGTGCTCAGTATTCAGGGTGCTGGGTGCTCAGTACTCAGGGTGCTGGGTGCTCAGTGCTCAGGGTGCTGGGTGCTCAGTGCTCGGGGTGCTCAGTGCTAAGTACTCAGGGTGCTGGGTGCTCAGTACTCAGGGTGCTGGGTGCTCAGTACTCAGAGTGCTGGGTGCTCAGTGCTCGTAGTGCTGGGTGCTCAGTGCTCAGGGTGCTCAGTGCTCAGTACTCAGGGTGCTGGGTGCTCATTACTCAGGGTGCTGTGTGCTCAGTGCTCGGGGTGCTGGGTGCTCAGTACTCAGGATGCTGGGTGCTCAGTGCTCAGGGTGCTCGGTGCTCAGTACTCATGTTGCTGGGTGCTCATTCTCAGGGTGCTGGGTGCTCAGTACTCAGGTTGCTCAGTACTCTGGGTGCTCGGTGCTCAGTACTCATGGTGCTGGCTGCTCAGTACTCAGGGTGCTCGGTGCTCAGTTCTCAGGGTGCTCGGTGCTCAGTGTTTGGTGTGCTGGGTGCTCAGTACTCAGGGTGCTGGGTGCTCAGTTCTCATGGTGCTCGGTGCTCAGTGCTCTGGGTGCTGGGTGCTCAGTACTCAGTGCTCAGGATGCTGGGTGCTCAGTGCTCAGGGTGCTGGGTGCTCAGTGCTCAGGGAGCTCAGTGCTCAGTGCTCAGTACTTAGGGTGCTGGGTGCTCAGTACTCAGGGTGTTGGGTGCTCAGTGCTCGGGGTGCCCGGTGCTCAGTGCTCGGGGTGCTCGGTGCTCAGTACTCAGGGTGCTGGGTGTTCAGTACTCACGGTGCTGGGTGCTCAGTGCTCGGGGTGCTGGGTGCTCAGTGCTCGGGGTGCTGGGTGCTCAGTGCTCGGGGTGCTGGGTGCTCAGTACTCGGGGTGCTCGTTGCTCAGTACGTTGGGTGCTCAGTGCTCAGGGTGCTGGGTGCTCAGTGCTCAGGGTGCTTGATGCTCAGTACTCAGGGTGCTGGGTGCTCAGTGCTCAGGGTGCTGGGTGCTCAGTGCTCAGGGTGCTGGGTGCTCAGTGCTCAGGGTGCTGGGTGCTCAGTACTCAGGGTGCTGGGTGCTCAGTACTCGGGGTGCTGGGTGCTCAGTGCTCAGCGTGCTGGGTGCTCAGTACTCAGGGTGCTCGGTGCTCAGTGCTTGGGGTGCTGGGTGCTCAGTAGTCAGGGTGCTGGGTGCTCAGTTCTCAGGGTGCTGCGTGCTCAGTGCTCAGGGTGATGGGTGCTCAGTACTCAGTGCTCAGGATGCTGGGTGCTCAGTGCTCGGGCCGCTGGGTGCTCAGTGCTCAGGGTGCTGGGTGCTCAGTACTCAGGGTGCTGGGTTCTCAGTACTCAGGGTGCTGGGTGCACAGTGCTAGGGGTGCTGGGTGCTCAGTGCTCGGGGTCTGGGTGCTCAGTACTCAGGGTGCTGGGTGCTCAGTACTCAGGGTGCTGGGTGCTCAGTGCTCAGGGTGCTGGGTGCTCAGTGCTCTGGGTGCTGGGTGCTCAGTGCTCAGGGTGCTGGGTGCTCAGTGCTCAGGGTGCTGGGTGATCAGTGCTCAGGGTGCTGGGTGCTGAGTGCTCAGGGTGCTGGGTGCTCAGTGCTCGGGGTGCTCGGTGCTCAGTACACAGGGTGCTAGGTGCTCAGTGCTCGGGGTGCTGGGTGCTCAGTGCTCAGTACTCAGGGTGCTGGGTGCTCAGTGCTCGGGGTGCTGGGTGCTCAGTACTCAGGGTGCTGGGTGCTCAGTGCTCAGGGTGCTGGGTGCTCAGTGCTCAGGGTGCTGGGTGCTCAGTGCTCAGGGTGCTGGGTGCTCAGTGCTCGGGGAGCTCGGTGCTCAGTACTCAGGGTGCTGGGTGCTCAGTACTCAGTGCTCGGGGTCCTGGGTGCTCCGTGCTCGGGGTGCTGGGTGCTCAGTGCTCTGGGTGCTTAGTGCTCACTACTCAGGGTGCTGGGTGCTCAGTACTCAGGGTGCTCAGTGCTCGGGGTGCTGGGTGCTCAGTACTCAGGGTGCTGGGTGCTCAGTACTCAGGGTGCTCAGTGCTCGGGGTGCTGGGTGCTCAGTGCTCAGGGTGATCGGTGCTCAGTACTCAGGATGCTGGGTGCTCAGTACTCAGGGTGCTGGGTGCTCAGTACTCAGGGTGCTGGTTGCTCAGTCCTCAGGGTGCTCAGTGCTCAGGGTGCTGGGTGATCAGTGCTCGGGGTGCTCGGTGCTCAGTACTCAGGGTGCTGAGTGCCCAGTACTCAGGGTGCTGGGTGCTCAGTACTCAGGGTGCTCATTGCTCAGGGTGCTGGTTGCTCAGTACTCAGGGTGCTGGGTGCTCAGTGCTCAGGGTGCTCGGTGCTCAGTACGTTGGGTGCTCAGTACTCAGGGTGCTCGGTGCTCAGTACTCGGGGTGCTGGATGCTCATTAATCAGGGTGCTGGGTGCTCAGTACTCAGGGTGCTCAGTGCTTGGGGTGCAGGGTGCTCAGTACTCAGGGTGCTCTGTGCTTGGGGTGCTGGGTGCTCAGTACTCAGGGTGCTGGGTGCTCAGTGCTCAGGGTGTTGGGTGCTCAGTACTCAGGGTGCTGGGTGCTCAGTACTCAGGGTGCTGGGTGCTCAGTGCTCGGGGTGCTGGGTGCTCAGTGCTCGGGGTGCTGGGTGCTCAGTACTCGGGGTTCTGGGTGCTCAGTGCTCAGGGTACTCGGTGCTCAGTACGTGGGGTGCTCAGTACTCAGGGTGCTGGGTGCTCAGTGCTCAGGGTGCTAGGTGCTCAGTGCTCAGGGTGCTGGGTGCTCAGTGCTCAGGGTGCTGGGTGCTCAGTGCTCAGGGTGCTGGGTGCTCGGTGCTCTGGGTGCTGGGTGCTTAGTGCTCGGGGTGCCCGGTGCTCAGTACTCGGGGTGCTCAGTGCTCAGTACTCAGGGTGCTTCGTGCTCAGTGCTCAGGGTGCTGGGTGCTCAGTACTCAGGGTGCTGGGTGCTCGGTGCTCGGGGTGCTTGGTGCTTAGTGCTCGGGTTGCTGGGTGCTCAGTACTCAGGGTGCTGGGTGCTAAGTGCTCAGTACTCAGGGTGCTGGGTGCTCAGTGCTCAGGGTTCTGGGTGCTCAGTGCTCAGGGTGCTGGGTGCTCGGAGCTCTGGGTGCTGGGTGCTTAGTGCTCGGGTTGCTGGGTGCTCAGTACTCAGGGTGCTGGGTGCTCAGTACTCAGGGTGCTGGGTGCTCAGTGCTCAGGGTGCTGGGTGCTCGGTGCTCGGGGTGCAGGGTGCTTAGTGCTCGGGTTGCTGGGTGCTCAGTACTCAGGGTGCTGGGTGCTCAGTGCTCGGGGTGCTCGGTGCTCAGTGCTCAGTACTCAGGGTGCTGTGTGCTCAGTGCTCAGGGTGCTGTGTGTTCAGTTCTCAGGGTGCTGGGTGCTCAGTACTCAGGGTGCTGGGTGCTCAGTACTCAGGGTGCTGGGTGCTCAGTGCTCAGGGTGCTGGGTGCTCGGTGCTCGGGGTGCTGGGTGTTTAGTGCTCGGGTTGCTGGGTGCTCAGTACTCAGGGTGCTGGGTGCTCAGTGCTCGGGGTGCTGGGTGCTCAGTGCTCAGTACTCAGGGTGCTGGGTGCTCAGTGCTCAGGGTGCTGTGTGCTCAGTGCTCAGGGTGCTGGGTACTCAGTGCTCAGGGTGCTGGGTGCTCAGTACTCAGGGTGCTGGGTGCTCAGTACTCAGGGTGCTGGGTGCTCTGTGCTCGGGGTGCTGGGTGCTCAGTGCTCGCGGTGCTGGGTGCTCAGTGCTCAGGGTGCTCGGTGCTCAGTACTCAGGGTGCTGGGTGCTCAGTGCTCGAGGTGCTCAGTACTCAGGGTGCTGTGTGTTCAGTGCTCAGTGTGCTGGGTGCTCAGTACTCAGGGTGCTCGGTGCTTAGTACTCAGGGTGCTGGGTGCTCAGTACTCCGGGTGCTGGGAGCTCAGTGCTCGGGGTTCTCGGTGCTCAGTGCTCAAGGTGCTGGGTGCTCAGTACTCAGCGTGCTCATTGCTCAGGGTGCTGGGTGCTCAGTACTCAGGGTGCTGGGTGCTCAGTGCTCAGGGTGCTCAGTTCTCAGTACGTTGGGTGCTCAGTACTCAGGGTGCTTGGTGCTCAGTACTCGGGGTGCTGGGTGCTCATTAATCAGGGTGATGGGTGCTCAGTAATCAGGGTGCTCAGTGCTTGGGGTTCAGGGTGCTCAGTACTCAGGGTGTTCTGTGCTTGGGGTGCTGGGTGCTCAGTACTCAGGGTGCTGGGTACTCAGTGCTCAGGGTGTTGGGTGCTCAGTACTCAGGGTGCTGGGTGCTCAGTACTCAGGGTGCTGGGTGCTCAGTGATCGGGGTGCTGGGTGCTCAGTGCTCGGGGTTCTGGGTGCTCAGTGCCCAGGGTGCTGGGTGATCAGTGCTCGGGGTGCTGGGTGCTCAGTGCTCAGGGTGCTGGGTGCTCGGTGCTCGGGGTGCTGGGTGCTTAGTGCTCGTGGTGCCTCGGTGCTCAGTACTCGGGGTTCTGGGTGCTCAGTGCTCAGGGTACTCGGTGCTCAGTACGTTGGGTGTTCAGTACTCAGGGTGCTGGGTGCTCAGTGCTCAGGGTGCTGGGTGCTCAGTGCTCAGGGTGCTGGGTGCTCAGTGCTCAGGGTGCTGGGTGCTCAGTGCTCAGGGTGCTGGGTGCTCAGTGCTCAGGGTGCTGGGTGCTCGGTGCTCTGGGTGCTGGGTGCTTAGTGCTCGGGGTGCTCGGTGCTCAGTACTCGGGGTGCTCAGTGCTCAGTACTCAGGGTGGTGGGTGCTCAGTGCTCAGGGTGCTGGGTGCTCAGTACTCAGGGTGCTGGGTGCTCGGTTCTCAGTACGCTGGGTTCTCAGTACTCAGGGTGCTGGGTGCTCAGTACTCAGGGTGCTCGGTGCTCAGTACTCAGGGTGCTGGGTGCTCAGTGCTCGGGGTGCTGGGTGCTCAGTACTCAGGGTGCTGGGTGCTCAGTGCTCGGGGTGCTCGGTGCTCAGTACGCTGGGTGCTCAGTACTCAGGGTGCTGGGTGCTCAGTACTCAGGGTGCTGGGTGCTTATTACTCAGGGTGCTGGGTGCTCAGTGCTCCGGGTGCTGGGTGCTCAGTGCTCAGTACTCAGGGTGCTGGGTGCTCAGTGCTCAGGTTGCTGGGTGCTTAGTACTCAGGGTGCTGGGTGCTCAGTGCTCCGGGTGCTGGGTGCTCAGTGCTCAGTACTCAGGGTGCTGGGTGCTCGGTGCTCGGGGTGCTGGGTGCTTAGTGCTCGGGGTGCTGTGTGCTCAGTACTCAGGGTGCTGGGTGGTCAGTACTCACGGTGCTGGGTGCTCAGTACTCGGGGTGCTGGGTGCTCACTACTCAGGGTGCTGGGTGCTCAGTACTCAGGGTGCTGGGTGCTCAGTGCTCGGGGTGCTCGGTGCTCAGTACTCAGGGTGCTCATTACTCAGGGTGCTCAGTACTCAGGGTGCTGGGTGCTCAGTACTCAGGGTGCTCAGTACTCAGGGTGCTGGGTGCTCAGTGCTCGGGGTGCTGGGTGCTCAGTACCCAGGGTGCTCAGTACTCAGGGTGCTGGGTGCTCAGTGCTCGGGGTGCTGGGTGCTCAGTGCTCAGGGTGATCGGTGCTCAGTACTCAGGATGCTCTGTGCTCAGTACTCAGGGTGCTGGGTGCTCAGTACACAGGGTGCTGGTTGCTCAGTCCTCAGGGTGCTCAGTGCTCAGGGTGCTGGGTGCTCAGTGCTCGGGGTGCTCGGTGCTCAGTACTCAGGGTGCTGGGTGCTCAGTACTCAGGGTGCTGGGTGCTCAGTACTCAGGGTGCTGGGTGCTCAGTGCTCGTAGTGCTGGGTGCTCAGTGCTCAGTACTCAGGGTGCTGGGTGCTCATTACTCAGGGTGCTGGGTGCTCAGTGCTCGGGGTGCTGGGTGCTCAGTACTCAGGGTGCTGGGTGCTAAGTGCTCGGGGTGCTGGGTGCTCAGTGCTCAGTACTCAGGGTGCTGGGTGCTCAGTACACAGGGTGCTGGGTGCTCAGTGCTCGGGGTGCTGGGTGCTCAGTGCTCGGGGTGCTGGGTGCTCAGTACTCAGGGTGCTGGGTGCTCAGTGCTCAGGGTGTTGGGTGCTCAGTACTCAGGGTGCTGGGTGCTCAGTACTCAGGGTGCTGGGTGCTCAGTGCTCGGGGTGCTGGGTGCTCAGTGCTCGGGGTGCTGGGTGCTCAGTGCTCGGGGTGCTGGGTGCTCAGTGCTCAGGGTGCTGGGTGCTCAGTGCTCGGGGTGCTGGGTGCTCAGTGCTCGGGATGCTTGGTGCTCAGTGCTCGGGGTGCTGGGTTCTCAGTGCTCCGTGTGCTGGGTGCTCGGTGCTCGGGGTGCTGGGTGCTTAGTGCTCGGGGTGCCCGGTGCTCAGTACTCGGGGTTCTGGGTGCTCAGTGCTCAGGGTACTCGGTGCTCAGTACGTTGGGTGCTCAGTACTCAGGGTGCTGGGTGCTCAGTGCTCAGGGTGCTAGGTGCTCAGTGCTCAGGGTGCTGGGTGCTCAGTGCTCAGGGTGCTGGGTGCTCAGTGCTCAGGGTGATGGGTGCTCGGTGCTCTGGGTGCTGGGTGCTTAGTGCTCGGGGTGCCCGGTGCTCAGTACTCGGGGTGCTCAGTGCTCAGTACTCAGGTTGCTGGGTGCTCAGTGCTCAGGGTGCTGGGTGCTCAGTACTCAGGGTGCTGGGTGCTCGGTGCTCAGTACGCAGTGTGCTCAGTACTCAGGGTGCTGGGTGCTCAGTACTCAGGGTGCTCGGTGCTCAGTGCTCAGGGTGCTAGGTGCTCGGTGCTCGGGGTGCTGGGTGCTTAGTGCTCGGGTTGCTGGGTGCTCAGTACTCAGGGTGCTGGGTGCTAAGTGCTCAGTACTCAGAGTGCTGGGTGCTCAGTGCTCAGGGTTCTGGGTGCTCAGTGCTCAGGGTGCTGGGTGCTCGGAGCTCGGGGTGCTGGGTGCTTAGTGCTCGGGTTGCTGGGTGCTCAGTACTCAGGGTGCTGGGTGCTCAGTACTCAGGGTGCTGGGTGCTCAGTGCTCAGGGTGCTGGGTTCTCGGTGCTCGGGGTACAGGGTGCTTAGTGCTCGGGTTGCTGGGTGCTCAGTACTCAGGGTGCTGGGTGCTCAGTGCTCGGGGTGCTGGTTGCTCAGTGCTCAGTTCTCAGGGTGCTGTGTGCTCAGTGCTCAGGGTGCTGTGTGTTCAGTTCTCAGGGTGCTGGGTGCTCAGTACTCAGGGTGCTGGGTGCTCAGTACTCAGGGTGCTGGGTGCTCAGTGCTCAGTGTGCTGGGTGCTCGGTGCTCGGGGTGCTGGGTGTTTATTGCTCGGGTTGCTGGGTGCTCAGTACTCAGGGTGCTGGGTGCTCAGTGCTCGGGGTGCTGGGTGCTCAGTGCTCAGTACTCAGGGTGCTGGGTGCTCAGTGCTCAGGGTGCTGTGTGCTCAGTGCTCAGGGTGCTGGGTACTCAGTGCTCAGGGTGCTGGGTGCTCAGTACTCAGGGTGCTGGGTGCTCAGTACTCAGGGTGCTGGGTGCTCTGTGCTCGGGGTGCTGGGTGCTCAGTGCTCGCGGTGCTGGGTGCTCAGTGCTCAGGGTGCTCGGTGCTCAGTACTCAGGGTGCTGGGTGCTCAGTGCTCGAGGTGCTCAGTACTCAGGGTGCTGTGTGTTCAGTGCTCAGTGTGCTGGGTGCTCAGTACTCAGGGTGCTCGGTGCTTAGTACTCAGGGTGCTGGGTGCTCAGTACTCCGGGTGCTGGGAGCTCAGTGCTCGGGGTTCTCGGTGCTCAGTGCTCAAGGTGCTGGGTGCTCAGTACTCAGCGTGCTCATTGCTCAGGGTGCTGGGTGCTCAGTACTCAGGGTGCTGGGTGCTCAGTGCTCAGGGTGCTCGGTGCTCAGTACGTTGGGTGCTCAGTACTCAGGGTGCTTGGTGCTCAGTACTCGGGGTGCTGGGTGCTCATTAATCAGGGTGATGTGTGCTCAGTGCTTGGGGTTCAGGGTGCTCAGTACTCAGGGTGTTCTGTGCTTGGGGTGCTGGGTGCTCAGTACTCAGGGTGCTGGGTACTCAGTGCTCAGGGTGTTGGGTGCTCAGTACTCAGGGTGCTGGGTGCTCAGTACTCAGGGTGCTGGGTGCTCAGTGCTCGGGGTGTTGGGTGCTCAGTGCTCGGGGTGCTGGGTGCTCAGTGCTCGGGGTTCTGGGTGCTCAGTGCTCGGGGTTCTGGGTGCTCAGTGCCCAGGGTGCTGGGTGATCAGTGCTCGGGGTGCTGGGTGCTCAGTGCTCAGGGTGCTGGGTGCTCGGTGCTCGGGGTGCTGGTTGCTTAGTGCTCGTGGTGCCCGGTGCTCAGTACTCGGGGTTCTGGGTGCTCAGTGCTCAGGGTACTCGGTGCTCAGTACGTTGGGTGCTCAGTACTCAGGGTGCTGGGTGCTCAGTGCTCAGGGTGCTGGATGCTCAGTGCTCAGGGTGCTGGGTGCTCAGTGCTCAGGGTGCTGGGTGCTCAGTGCTCAGGGTGCTGGGTGCTCAGTGCTCAGGGTGCTGGGTGCTCGGTGCTCTGGGTGCTGGGTGCTTAGTGCTCGGGGTGCTCGGTGCTCAGTACTCGGGGTGCTCAGTGCTCAGTACTCAGGGTGGTGGGTGCTCAGTGCTCAGGGTGCTGGGTGCTCAGTACTCAGGGTTCTGGGTGCTCGGTTCTCAGTACGCTGGGTTCTCAGTACTCAGGGTGCTGGGTGCTCAGTACTCAGGGTGCTCGGTGCTCAGTACTCAGGGTGCTGGGTGCTCAGTGCTCGGGGTGCTGGGTGCTCAGTACTCAGGGTGCTGGGTGCTCAGTGCTCGGGGTGCTCGGTGCTCAGTACGCTGGGTGCTCAGTACTCAGGGTGCTGGGTGCTCAGTACTCAGGGTGCTGGGTGCTTAGTACTCAGGGTGCTGGGTGCTCAGTGCTCCGGGTGCTGGGTGCTCAGTGCTCAGTACTCAGGGTGCTGGGTGCTCAGTGCTGAGGTTGCTGGGTGCTCAGTGCTCAGGGTGCTTCGTGCTCGGTGCTCGGTGCTCGGGGTGCTGGGTGCTTAGTGCTCGGGGTGCTGGGTGCTCAGTACTCAGGGTGCTGGGTGGTCAGTACTCACGGTGCTGGGTGCTCAGTACTCGGGGTGCTGGGTGCTCACTACTCAGGGTGCTGGGTGCTCAGTACTCAGGGTGCTGGGTGCTCAGTGCTCGGGGTGCTCGGTGCTCAGTACTCAGGGTGCTCATTACTCAGGGTGCTCAGTACTCAGGGTGCTGGGTGCTCAGTACTCAGGGTGCTCAGTACTCAGGGTGCTGGGTGCTGAGTGCTCGGGGTGCTGGGTGCTCAGTACCCAGGGTGCTCAGTACTCAGGGTGCTGGGTGCTCAGTACTCAGGGTGCTCGGTGCTCAGTACTCAGGGTGCTGGGTGCTCAGTGCTCGGGGTGCTGGGTGCTCAGTACTCAGGGTGCTGGGTGCTCAGTGCTCGGGGTGCTCGGTGCTCAGTACGCTGGGTGCTCAGTACTCAGGGTGCTGGGTGCTCAGTACTCAGGGTGCTGGGTGCTTAGTACTCAGGGTGCTGGGTGCTCAGTGCTCCGGGTGCTGGGTGCTCAGTGCTCAGTACTCAGGGTGCTGGGTGCTCAGTGCTCAGGTTGCTGGGTGCTCAGTGCTCAGGGTGCTTCGTGCTCGGTGCTCGGTGCTCGGGGTGCTGGGTGCTTAGTGCTCGGGGTGCTGGGTGCTCAGTACTCAGGGTGCTGGGTGGTCAGTACTCACGGTGCTGGGTGCTCAGTACTCGGGGTGCTGGGTGCTCACTACTCAGGGTGCTGGGTGCTCAGTACTCAGGGTGCTGGGTGCTCAGTGCTCGGGGTGCTCGGTGCTCAGTACTCAGGGTGCTCATTACTCAGGGTGCTCAGTACTCAGGGTGCTGGGTGCTCAGTACTCAGGGTGCTCAGTACTCAGGGTGCTGGGTGCTCAGTGCTCGGGGTGCTGGGTGCTCAGTACCCAGGGTGCTCAGTACTCAGGGTGCTGGGTGCTCAGTGCTCGGGGTGCTGGGTGCTCAGTGCTCAGGGTGATCGGTGCTCAGTACTCAGGATGCTGGGTGCTCAGTACTCAGGGTGCTGGGTGCTCAGTACACAGGGTGCTGGTTGCTCAGTCCTCAGGGTGCTCAGTGCTCAGGGTGCTGGGTGCTCAGTGCTCGGGGTGCTCGGTGCTCAGTACTCAGGGTGCTGGGTGCTCAGTACTCAGGGTGCTGGGTGCTCATTACTCAGGGTGCTGGGTGCTCAGTGCTCGTAGTGCTGGGTGCTCAGTGCTCAGTACTCAGGGTGCTGGGTGCTCATTACTCAGGGTGCTGGGTGCTCAGTGCTCGGGGTGCTGGGTGCTCAGTACTCAGGTTGCTGGGTGCTCAGTGCTCGGGGTGCTGGGTGCTCAGTGCTCAGTACTCAGGGTGCTGGGTGCTCAGTACACAGGGTGCTGGGTGCTCAGTGCTCGGGGTGCTGGGTGCTCAGTGCTCGGGGTGCTGGGTGCTCAGTACTCAGGGTGCTGGGTGCTCAGTGCTCAGGGTGTTGGGTGCTCAGTACTCAGGGTGCTGGGTGCTCAGTACTCAGGGTGCTGGGTGCTCAGTGCTCGGGTTGCTGGGTGCTCAGTGCTCGGGGTGCTGGGTGCTCAGTGCTCGGGGTGCTGGGTGCTCAGTGCTCAGGGTGCTGGGTGCTCAGTGCTCGGGGTGCTGGGTGCTCAGTGCTCGGGGTGCTTGGTGCTCAGTGCTCGGGGTGCTGGGTTCTCAGTGCTCAGTGTGCTGGGTGCTCGGTGCTCGGGGTGCTGGGTGCTTAGTGCTCGGGGTGCCCGGTGCTCAGTACTCGGGGTTCTGGGTGCTCAGTGCTCAGGGTACTCGGTGCTCAGTACGTTGGGTGCTCAGTACTCAGGGTGCTGGGTGCTCAGTGCTCAGGGTGCTAGGTGCTCAGTGCTCAGGGTGCTGGGTGCTCAGTGCTCAGGGTGCTGGGTGCTCAGTGCTCAGGGTGCTGGGTGCTCGGTGCTCTGGGTGCTGGGTGCTTAGTGCTCGGGGTGCCCGGTGCTCAGTACTCGGGGTGCTCAGTGCTCAGTACTCAGGGTGCTGGGTGCTCAGTGCTCAGGGTGCTGGGTGCTCAGTACTCAGGGTGCTGGGTGCTCGGTGCTCAGTACGCAGTGTGCTCAGTACTCAGGGTGCTGGGTGCTCAGTACTCAGGGTGCTGGGTACTCAGTGCTCAGGGTGCTGGGTGCTCAGTACTCAGGGTGCTGGGTGCTCAGTACTCAGGGTGCTGGGTGCTCTGTGCTCGGGGTGCTGGGTGCTCAGTGCTCGCGGTGCTGGGTGCTCAGTGCTCAGGGTGCTCGGTGCTCAGTACTCAGGGTGCTGGGTGCTCAGTGCTCGAGGTGCTCAGTACTCAGGGTGCTGTGTGTTCAGTGCTCAGTGTGCTGGGTGCTCAGTACTCAGGGTGCTCGGTGCTTAGTACTCAGGGTGCTGGGTGCTCAGTACTCCGGGTGCTGGGTGCTCAGTGCTCGGGGTTATCGGTGCTCAGTGTTCAAGGTGCTGGGTGCTCAGTATTCAGCGTGCTCATTGCTCAGGGTGCTGGGTGCTCAGTACTCAGGGTGCTGGGTGCTCAGTGCTCAGGGTGCTCGGTGCTCAGTACGTTGGGTGCTCAGTACTCAGGGTGCTTGGTGCTCAGTACTCGGGGTGCTGGGTGCTCATTAATCAGGGTGATGGGTGCTCAGTAATCAGGGTGCTCAGTGCTTGGGGTTCAGGGTGCTCAGTACTCAGGGTGTTCTGTGCTTGGGGTGCTGGGTGCTCAGTACTCAGGGTGCTGGGTGCTCAGTGCTCAGGGTGTTGAGTGCTCAGTACTCAGGGTGCTGGGTGCTCAGTACTCAGGGTGCTGGGTGCTCAGTGCTCGGGGTGTTGGGTGCTCAGTGCTCGGGGTGCTGGGTGCTCAGTGCTCGGGGTGCTGGGTGCTCAGTGCTCGGGGTTCTGGGTGCTCAGTGCCCAGGGTGCTGGGTGATCAGTGCTCGGGGTGCTGGGTGCTCAGTGCTCAGGGTGCTGGGTGCTCGGTGCTCGGGGTGCTGGGTGCTTAGTGCTCGTGGTGCCCGGTGCTCAGTACTCGGGGTTCTGGGTGCTCAGTGCTCAGGGTACTCGGTGCTCAGTACGTTGGGTGCTCAGTACTCAGGGTGCTGGGTGCTCAGTGCTCAGGGTGCTGGGTGCTCAGTGCTCAGGGTGCTGGGTGCTCAGTGCTCAGGGTGCTGGGTGCTCAGTGCTCAGGGTGCTGGGTGCTCAGTGCTCAGGGTGCTGGGTGCTCGGTGCTCTGGGTGCTGGGTGCTTAGTGCTCGGGGTGCTCGGTGCTCAGTACTCGGGGTGCTCAGTGCTCAGTACTCAGGGTGGTGGGTGCTCAGTGCTCAGGGTGCTGGGTGCTCAGTACTCAGGTTGCTGGGTGCTCGGTTCTCAGGGTGCTGGGTGCTCAGTGCTCGGGGTGCTCGGTGCTCAGTACTCTGGGTGCTCAGTACTCAGGGTGCTGGGTGCTCAGTACTCAGGGTGCTGGGTGCTTAGTACTCAGTGTGCTGGCTGCTCAGTGCTCCGGGTGCTGGGTGCTCAGTGCTCAGTACTCAGGGTGCTGGGTGCTCAGTGCTCAGGTTGCTGGGTGCTCAGTGCTCAGGGTGCTTCGTGCTCGGTGCTCGGTGCTCGGGGTGCTGGGTGCTTAGTGCTCGGGGTGCTGGGTGCTCAGTACTCAGGGTGCTGGGTGGTCAGTACTCACGGTGCTGGGTGCTCAGTACTCGGGGTGCTGGGTGCTCACTACTCAGGGTGCTGGGTGCTCAGTACTCAGGGTGCTGGGTGCTCAGTGCTCGGGGTGCTCGGTGCTCAGTACTCAGGGTGCTCATTACTCAGGGTGCTCAGTACTCAGGGTGCTGGGTGCTCAGTACTCAGGGTGCTCAGTACTCAGGGTGCTGGGTGCTCAGTGCTCGGGGTGCTGGGTGCTCAGTACCCAGGGTGCTCAGTACTCAGGGTGCTGGGTGCTCAGTGCTCGGGGTGCTGGGTGCTCAGTGCTCAGGGTGATCGGTGCTCAGTACTCAGGATGCTGGGTGCTCAGTACTCAGGGTGCTGGGTGCTCAGTACACAGGGTGCTGGTTGCTCAGTCCTCAGGGTGCTCAGTGCTCAGGGTGCTGGGTGCTCAGTGCTCGGGGTGCTCGGTGCTCAGTACTCAGGGTGCTGGGTGCTCAGTACTCAGGGTGCTGGGTGCTCAGTACTCAGGGTGCTGGGTGCTCAGTGCTCGTAGTGCTGGGTGCTCAGTGCTCAGTACTCAGGGTGCTGGGTGCTCATTACTCAGGGTGCTGGGTGCTCAGTGCTCGGGGTGCTGGGTGCTCAGTACTCAGGGTGCTGGGTGCTCAGTGCTCAGGGTGCTCGGTGCTCAGTACTCATGGTGCTGGGTGGTCATTCTCAGGGTGCTGGGTGCTCAGTACTCAGGTTGCTCAGTACACTGGGTGCTCGGTGCTCAGTACTCATGGTGCTGGCTGCTCAGTACTAAGGGTGCTCGGTGCTCAGTTCTCAGGGTGCTCGGTGCACAGTGTTTGGGGTGCTGGGTGCTCAGTACTCAGGGTGCTGAGTGCTCAGTGCTCAGGGTGCTCGGTGCTCAGTGCTCTGGGTGCTGGGTGCTCAGTACTCAGTGCTCAGGATGCTGGGTGCTCAGTGCTCAGGGTGCTGGGTGCTCAGTGCTCAGGGAGCTCAGTGCTCAGTACTTAGGGTGCTGGGTGCTCAGTACTCAGGGTGCTGGGTGCTCAGTGCTCGGGGTGCCCGGTGCTCAGTGCTCGGGGTGCTCGGTGCTCAGTACTCAGGGTGCTGGGTGCTCAGTACTCACGGTGCTGGGTGCTCAGTGCTCGGGGTGCTGGGTGCTCAGTGCTCGGGGTGCTGGGTGCTCAGTGCTCAGGGTGCTGGGTGCTCAGTATTCAGGGTGCTGGGTGCTCAGTGCTTGGGGTGCTGGGTGCTCAGTACTCAGGGTGCTGGGTGCTCAGTACTCAGGGTGCTCGGTGCTCAGTGCTTGGTGTGCTGGGTGCTCAGTACTCAGGGTGCTGGGTGCTCAGTGCTCAGGGTGCTGCGTGCTCAGTGCTCAGGGTGCTGGGTGCTCAGTACTCAGTGCTCAGGATGCTGGGTGCTCAGTGCTCGGGCTGCTGGGTGCTCAGTGCTCAGGGTGCTGGGTGCTCAGTACTCAGGGTGCTGGGTGCTCAGTTCTCAGGGTGCTGGGTGCTCAGTGCTCTGGGTGCTGGGTGCTCAGTGCTCGGGGTTCTCGGTGCTCAGTGCTCAAGGTGCTGGGTGCTCAGTACTCAGGGTGCTCATTGCTCAGGGTGCTGGGTGCTCAGTACTCAGGGTGCTGGGTGCTCAGTGCTCAGGGTGATGGGTGCTCAGTACTCAGGGTGCTCAGTGCTTGGGGTGCAGGGTGCTCAGTACTCAGGGTGCTCTGTGCTTGCTGTGCTGGGTGCTCAGTACTCAGGGTGCTGGGTGCTCAGTACTCAGGGTGCTGGGTGCTCAGTGCTCGGGGTGCTGGGTGCTCAGTGCTCGGGGTGCTGGGTGCTCAGTGCTCGGGGTGCTGGGTGCTCAGTGCTCGGGGTTCTGGGTGCTCAGTGCCCGGGGTGCTGGGTGCTCAGTGCTCGGGGTGCTGGGTGCTCAGTGCTCAGGGTGCTGGGTGCTCGGTGCTCGGGGTGCTGGGTGCTTAGTGCTCGGGGTGCCCGGTGCTCAGTACTCGGGGTGCTCAGTGCTCAGTACTCAGGGTGCTGGGTGCTCAGTGCTCAGGGTGCTGGGTGCTCAGTACTCAGGGTGCTGGGTGCTCGGTGCTCAGTACGCAGTGTGCTCAGTACTCAGGGTGCTGGGTGCTCAGTACTCAGGGTGCTCGGTGCTCAGTGCTCAGGGTGCTAGGTGCTCGGTGCTCGGGGTGCTGGGTGCTTAGTGCTCGGGTTGCTGGGTGCTCAGTACTCAGGGTGCTGGGTGCTAAGTGCTCAGTACTCAGGGTGCTGGGTGCTCAGTGCTCAGGGTTCTGGGTGCTCAGTGCTCAGGGTGCTGGGTGCTCGGAGTTCGGGGTGCTGGGTGCTTAGTGCTCGGGTTGCTGGGTGCTCAGTACTCAGGGTGCTGGGTGCTCAGTACTCAGGGTGCTGGGTGCTCAGTGCTCAGGGTGCTGGGTGCTCGGTGCTCAGGGTGCAGGGTGCTTAGTGCTCGGGTTGCTGGGTGCTCAGTACTCATGGTGCTGGGTGCTCAGTGCTCGGGGTGCTGGGTGCTCAGTGCTCAGTACTCAGGGTGCTGTGTGCTCAGTGCTCAGGGTGCTGTGTGTTCAGTTCTCAGGGTGCTGGGTGCTCAGTACTCAGGGTGCTGGGTGCTCAGTACTCAGGGTGCTGGGTGCTCAGTGCTCAGGGTGCTGGGTGCTCGGTGTTCGGGGTGCTGGGTGTTTAGTGCTCGGGTTGCTGGGTGCTCAGTACTCAGGGTGCTGGGTACTCAGTGCTCAGGGTGCTGGGTGCTCAGTACTCAGGGTGCTGGGTGCTCAGTACTCAGGGTGCTGGGTGCTCTGTGCTCGGGGTGCTGGGTGCTCAGTGCTCGCGGTGCTGGGTGCTCAGTGCTCAGGGTGCTCGGTGCTCAGTACTCAGGGTGCTGGGTGCTCAGTGCTCGAGGTGCTCAGTACTCAGGGTGCTGTGTGTTCAGTGCTCAGTGTGCTGGGTGCTCAGTACTCAGGGTGCTCGGTGCTTAGTACTCAGGGTGCTGGGTGCTCAGTACTCCGGGTGCTGGGTGCTCAGTGCTCGGGGTTATCGGTGCTCAGTGTTCAAGGTGCTGGGTGCTCAGTATTCAGCGTGCTCATTGCTCAGGGTGCTGGGTGCTCAGTACTCAGGGTGCTGGGTGCTCAGTGTTCAGGGTGCTCGGTGCTCAGTACGTTGGGTGCTCAGTACTCAGGGTGCTTGGTGCTCAGTACTCGGGGTGCTGGGTGCTCATTAATCAGGGTGATGGGTGCTCAGTAATCAGGGTGCTCAGTGCTTGGGGTTCAGGGTGCTCAGTACTCAGGGTGTTCTGTGCTTGGGGTGCTGGGTGCTCAGTACTCAGGGTGCTGGGTGCTCAGTGCTCAGGGTGTTGGGTGCTCAGTACTCAGGGTGCTGGGTGCTCAGTACTCAGGGTGCTGGGTGCTCAGTGCTCGGGGTGTTGGGTGCTCAGTGCTCGGGGTGCTGGGTGCTCAGTGCTCGGGGTGCTGGGTGCTCAGTGCTCGGGGTTCTGGGTGCTCAGTGCCCAGGGTGCTGGGTGATCAGTGCTCGGGGTGCTGGGTGCTCAGTGCTCAGGGTGCTGGGTGCTCGGTGCTCGGGGTGCTGGGTGCTTAGTGCTCGTGGTGCCCGGTGCTCAGTACTCGGGGTTCTGGGTGCTCAGTGCTCAGGGTACTCGGTGCTCAGTACGTTGGGTGCTCAGTACTCAGGGTGCTGGGTGCTCAGTGCTCAGGGTGCTGGGTGCTCAGTACTCAGGGTGCTGGGTGCTCAGTGCTCAGGGTGCTGGGTGCTCAGTGCTCAGGGTGCTGGGTGCTCAGTGCTCAGGGTGCTGGGTGCTCGGTGCTCTGGGTGCTGGGTGCTTAGTGCTCGGGGTGCTCGGTGCTCAGTACTCGGGGTGCTCAGTGCTCAGTACTCAGGGTGGTGGGTGCTCAGTGCTCAGGGTGCTGGGTGCTCAGTACTCAGGTTGCTGGGTGCTCGGTTCTCAGGGTGCTGGGTGCTCAGTGCTCGGGGTGCTCGGTGCTCAGTACTCTGGGTGCTCAGTACTCAGGGTGCTGGGTGCTCAGTACTCAGGGTGCTGGGTGCTTAGTACTCAGTGTGCTGGCTGCTCAGTGCTCCGGGTGCTGGGTGCTCAGTGCTCAGTACTCAGGGTGCTGGGTGCTCAGTGCTCAGGTTGCTGGGTGCTCAGTGCTCAGGGTGCTTCGTGCTCGGTGCTCGGTGCTCGGGGTGCTGGGTGCTTAGTGCTCGGGGTGCTGGGTGCTCAGTACTCAGGGTGCTGGGTGGTCAGTACTCACGGTGCTGGGTGCTCAGTACTCGGGGTGCTGGGTGCTCACTACTCAGGGTGCTGGGTGCTCAGTACTCAGGGTGCTGGGTGCTCAGTGCTCGGGGTGCTCGGTGCTCAGTACTCAGGGTGCTCATTACTCAGGGTGCTCAGTACTCAGGGTGCTGGGTGCTCAGTACTCAGGGTGCTCAGTACTCAGGGTGCTGGGTGCTCAGTGCTCGGGGTGCTGGGTGCTCAGTACCCAGGGTGCTCAGTACTCAGGGTGCTGGGTGCTCAGTGCTCGGGGTGCTGGGTGCTCAGTGCTCAGGGTGATCGGTGCTCAGTACTCAGGATGCTGGGTGCTCAGTACTCAGGGTGCTGGGTGCTCAGTACACAGGGTGCTGGTTGCTCAGTCCTCAGGGTGCTCAGTGCTCAGGGTGCTGGGTGCTCAGTGCTCGGGGTGCTCGGTGATCAGTACTCAGGGTGCTGGGTGCTCAGTACTCAGGGTGCTGGGTGCTCAGTACTCAGGGTGCTGGGTGCTCAGTGCTCGTAGTGCTGGGTGCTCAGTGCTCAGTACTCAGGGTGCTGGGTGCTCATTACTCAGGGTGCTGGGTGCTCAGTGCTTAGAGTGCTGGGTGCTCAGTACTCAGGGTGCTGGGTGGTCATTCTCAGGGTGCTGGGTGCTCAGTACTCAGGTTGCTCAGTACACTGGGTGCTCGGTGCTCAGTACTCATGGTGCTGGCTGCTCAGTACTAAGGGTGCTCGGTGCTCAGTTCTCAGGGTGCTCGGTGCACAGTGTTTGGGGTGCTGGGTGCTCAGTACTCAGGGTGCTGAGTGCTCAGTGCTCAGGGTGCTCGGTGCTCAGTGCTCTGGGTGCTGGGTGCTCAGTACTCAGTGCTCAGGATGCTGGGTGCTCAGTGCTCAGGGTGCTGGGTGCTCAGTGCTCAGGGAGCTCAGTGCTCAGTACTAAGGGTGCTGGGTGCTCAGTACTCAGGGTGCTGGGTGCTCAGTGCTCGGGGTGCCCGGTGCTCAGTGCTCGGGGTGCTCGGTGCTCAGTACTCAGGGTGCTGGGTGCTCAGTACTCACGGTGCTGGGTGCTCAGTGCTCGGGGTGCTGGGTGCTCAGTGCTCGGGGTGCTGGGTGCTCAGTGCTCAGGGTGCTGGGTGCTCAGTATTCAGGGTGCTGGGTGCTCAGTGCTTGGGGTGCTGGGTGCTCAGTACTCAGGGTGCTGGGTGCTCAGTACTCAGGGTGCTCGGTGCTCAGTGCTTGGTGTGCTGGGTGCTCAGTACTCAGGGTGCTGGGTGCTCAGTGCTCAGGGTGCTGCGTGCTCAGTGCTCAGGGTGCTGGGTGCTCAGTACTCAGTGCTCAGGATGCTGGGTGCTCAGTGCTCGGGCTGCTGGGTGCTCAGTGCTCAGGGTGCTGGGTGCTCAGTACTCAGGGTGCTGGGTGCTCAGTTCTCAGGGTGCTGGGTGCTCAGTGCTCTGGGTGCTGGGTGCTCAGTGCTCGGGGTTCTCGGTGCTCAGTGCTCAAGGTGCTGGGTGCTCAGTACTCAGGGTGCTCATTGCTCAGGGTGCTGGGTGCTCAGTACTCAGGGTGCTGGGTGCTCAGTGCTCAGGGTGATGGGTGCTCAGTACTCAGGGTGCTCAGTGCTTGGGGTGCAGGGTGCTCAGTACTCAGGGTGCTCTGTGCTTGCTGTGCTGGGTGCTCAGTACTCAGGGTGCTGGGTGCTCAGTACTCAGGGTGCTGGGTGCTCAGTGCTCGGGGTGCTGGGTGCTCAGTGCTCGGGGTGCTGGGTGCTCAGTGCTCGGGGTGCTGGGTGCTCAGTGCTCGGGGTTCTGGGTGCTCAGTGCCCGGGGTGCTGGGTGCTCAGTGCTCGGGGTGCTGGGTGCTCAGTGCTCAGGGTGCTGGGTGCTCGGTGCTCGGGGTGCTGGGTGCTTAGTGCTCGGGGTGCCCGGTGCTCAGTACTCCGGGTTCTGGGTGCTCAGTGCTCAGGGTACTCGGTGCTCAGTACGTTGGGTGCTCAGTACTCAGGGTGCTGGGTGCTCAGTGCTCAGGGTGCTGGGTGCTCAGTGCTCGGGGTGCTGGGTGCTCAGTGCTCAGTACTCAGGGTGCTGGGTGCTCAGTGCTCAGGTTGCTGGGTGCTCAGTGCTCAGGGTGCTTCGTGCTCGGTGCTCGGTGCTCGGGGTGCTGGGTGCTTAGTGCTCGGGGTGCTGGGTGCTCAGTACTCAGAGTGCTGGGTGGTCAGTACTCACGGTGCTGGGTGCTCAGTACTCGGGGTGCTGGGTGCTCACTACTCAGGTTGCTGGGTGCTCATTACTCAGGGTGCTCAGTACTCAGGGTGCTGGGTGCTCAGTACTCAGGGTGCTCAGTACTCAGGGTGCTGGGTGCTCAGTGCTCGGGGTGCTGGGTGCTCAGTACTCAGGGTGCTCAGTACTCTGGGTGCTGGGTGCTCAGTGCTCGGGGTGCTGGGTGCTCAGTGCTCAGGGTGATCGGTGCTCAGTACTCAGGATGCTGGGTGCTCAGTACTCAGGGTGCTGGGTGCTCAGTACTCAGGGTGCTGGTTGCACAGTCCTCAGGGTGCTCAGTGCTCAGGGTGCTGGGTGCTTAGTGCTCAGGGTGCTCGGTGCTCAGTACTCAGGGTGCTGGGTGCTCAGTACTCAGGGTGCTGGGTGCTCAGTACTCAGGGTGCTGGGTGCTCAGTGCTCGTAGTGCTGGGTGCTCAGTGCTCAGGGTGCTCAGTGCTCAGTACTCAGGGTGCTGGGTGCTCATTACTCAGGGTGCTGGGTGCTCAGTGCTCGGGGTGCTGGGTGCTCAGTACTCAGGGTGCTGGGTGCTCAGTGCTCAGGGTGCTCGGTGCTCAGTACTCATGGTGCTGGGTGCTCATTCTCAGGGTGCTGAGTGCTCAGTACTCAGGTTGCTCAGTACTCTGGGTGCTCGGTGCTCAGTACTCATGGTGCTGGCTGCTCAGTGCTAAGGGTGCTCGGTGCTCAGTTCTCAGGGTGCTCGGTGCTCAGTGTTTGGGGTGCTGGGTGCTCAGTAATCAGGGTGCTGAGTGCTCAGTGCTCAGGGTGCTCGGTGCTCAGTGCTCTGGGTGCTGGGTGCTCAGTACTCAGTGCTCAGGATGCTGGGTGCTCAGTGCTCAGGGTGCTTGGTGCTCAGTGCTCAGGGAGCTCAGTGCTCAGTACTTAGGGTGCTGGGTGCTCAGTACTCAGGGTGCTGGGTGCTCAGTGCTCGGGGTGCCCTGTGCTCAGTGCTCGGTGTGCACAGTGCTCAGTACTCAGGGTGCTGGGTGCTCAGTATTCACGGTGCTGGGTGCTCAGTGCTCGGGGTGCTGGGTGCTCAGTGCTCGGGGTGCTGGGTGCTCAGTACTCAGGGTGCTGGGTGCTCAGTGCTCAGGGTGCTGGGTGCTCAGTACTCAGGGTGCTGGGTGCTCAGTGCTCGGGGTGCCCTGTGCTCAGTGCTCGGTGTGCTCGGTGCACAGTACTCAGGGTGCTCAGCGCTCAGTACTCAGGGTGCTGGGTGATCAGTGCTCAGGGTGCTCATTGCTCAGTACGTTGGGTGCTCAGTGCTCAGGGTGCTGGCTGCTCAGTGCTCAGGGTGCTGGGTGCTCAGTGCTCAGGGTGCTTGATGCTCAGTACTCAGGGTGCTGGGTGCTCAGTGCTCAGGGTGCTGGGTGGTCAGTGCTCGGGGTGCTGGTTGCTCAGTGCTCAGGGTGCTGGGTGCTCAGTACTCAGGGTGCTGGGTGCTCAGTACTCGCGGTGCTGGGTGCTCAGTGCTCAGCGTGCTGGGTGCTCAGTACTCAGGGTGCTCGGTGCTCAGTGCTTGGGGTGCCGGGTGCTCAGTACTCAGGGTGCTGGGTGCTCAGTGCTCAGGGTGCTGCGTGCTCAGTGCTCAGGGTGCTGGGTGCTCAGTACTCAGTGCTCAGGATGCTGGGTGCACAGTGCTCGGGCTGCTTGGTGCTCAGTGCTCAGGGTGCTGGGTGCTCAGTACTCAGGGTGCTCAGTGCTCGGGGAGCTCGTTGCTCAGTACTCAGGGTGCTGGGTGCTCAGTACTCAGTGATCGGGGTCCTGGGTGCTCCGTGCTCGGGGTGCTGGGTGCTCAGTGCTCTGGGTGCTTAGTGTTCAGTACTCAGGGTACTGGGTGCTCAGTACTCAGGGTGCTCAGTGCTCGGGGTGCTGGGTGCTCAGTACTCAGGGTGCTGGGTGCTCAGTACTCAGGGTGCTCAGTGCTCAGGGTGCTGGGTGATCACTGCTCGGGGTGCTCGGTGCTCAGTACTCAGGGTGCTGAGTGCTCAGTACTCAGGGTGCTGGGTGCTCAGTACTCAGGGTGCTGGGTGATCAGTGCTCGGGGTGCTGGGTGCTCAGTGCTCAGGGTGCTCAGTGCTCAGTACTCAGGGTGCTCAGTGCTCAGTACTCAGGGTGCTGGGTGCTCAGTGCTCAGGGTGCTGGGTGCTCAGTACTCAGGGTGCTGGGTGCTCGGTGCTCAGTACGCTGGGTGCTCAGTACTCAGGGTGCTGGGTGCTCAGTACTCACGGTGCTGTGTGCTCAGTGTTCGGGGTGCTGGGTGCTCAGTACTCAGGGTGCTGGGTGCTCAGTGCTCGGGGTGCTCGGTGCTCAGTACGCTGGGTGCTCAGTACTCAGGGTGCTGGGTGCTCAGTACTCAGGGTGCTGGGTGCTTAGTACTCAGGCTGCTGGGTGCTCAGTGCTCAGGGTGCTGGGTGCTCAGTGCTCAGTACTCAGGGTGCTGGGTGCTCAGTGCTCAGGGTGCTGGGTGCTTGGTGCTCGGGGTGCTGGGTGCTTAGTGCTCGGGGTGCTGGGTGCTCAGTACTCAGGGTGCTGGTTGGTCAGTACTTACGATGCTGGGTGCTCAGTACTCGGGGTGCTGGGTGCTCACTACTCAGTGTGCTGGGTGCTCAGTACTCAGGGTGCTCGGTGCTCAGTGCTTGGGGTGCTGGGTGCTCAGTACTCAGGGTGCTGGGTGCTCAGTGCTCAGGGTGCTGCGTTCTCAGTGCTCAGGGTGCTGTGTGATCAGTACTCAGTGCTCAGGATGCTGGGTGCTCAGTGCTCGGGCTGCTGGGTGCTCAGTGCTCAGGGTGCTGGGTGCTCAGTACTCAGGGTGCTGGGTGCTCAGTGCTCAGGGTGCTCGGTGCTCAGTACGTTGGGTGCTCAGTACTCAGGGTGCTCGGTGCTCAGTACTCGGGGTGCTGGGTGCTCATTAATCAGGGTGCTGGGTGCTCAGTACTCAGGGTGCTCATTGCTCAGGGTGCTGGGTGCTCAGTACTCAGGGTGCTGGGTGCTCCGTACTCAGGGTGCTCTGTGCTTGCTGTGCTGAGTGCTCAGTGCTCGGGGTTCTCGGTGCTCAGTGCTCAAGGTGCTGGGTGCTCAGTACTCAGGGTGCTCATTGCTCAGGGTGCTGGGTGCTCAGTACTCAGGGTGCTGGGTGCTCAGTGCTCAGGGTGATGGGTGCTCAGTACTCAGGGTGCTCAGTGCTTGGGGTGCAGGGTGCTCAGTACTCAGGGTGCTCTGTGCTTGCTGTGCTGGGTGCTCAGTACTCAGGGTGCTGGGTGCTCAGTACTCAGGGTGCTGGGTGCTCAGTGCTCGGGGTGCTGGGTGCTCAGTGCTCGGGGTGCTGGGTGCTCAGTGCTCGGGGTGCTGGGTGCTCAGTGCTCGGGGTTCTGGGTGCTCAGTGCCCGGGGTGCTGGGTGCTCAGTGCTCGGGGTGCTGGGTGCTCAGTGCTCAGGGTGCTGGGTGCTCGGTGCTCGGGGTGCTGGGTGCTTAGTGCTCGGGGTGCCCGGTGCTCAGTACTCCGGGTTCTGGGTACTCAGTGCTCAGGGTACTCGGTGCTTAGTACGTTGGGTGCTCAGTACTCAGGGTGCTGGGTGCTCAGTGCTCAGGGTGCTGGGTGCTCAGTGCTCGGGGTGCTGGGTGCTCAGTGCTCAGTACTCAGGGTGCTGGGTGCTCAGTGCTCAGGTTGCTGGGTGCTCAGTGCTCAGGGTGCTTCGTGCTCGGTGCTCGGTGCTCGGGGTGCTGGGTGCTTAGTGCTCGGGGTGCTGGGTGCTCAGTACTCAGGGTGCTGGTTGGTCAGTACTCACGGTGCTGGGTGCTCAGTACTCGGGGTGCTGGGTGCTCACTACTCAGGGTGCTGGGTGCTCAGTACTCAGCGTGCTGGGTGCTCAGTGCTCGGGGTGCTCGGTGCTCAGTACTCAGGGTGCTCATTACTCAGGGTGCTCAGTACTCAGGGTGCTGGGTGCTCAGTACTCAGGGTGCTCAGTACTCAGGGTGCTGGGTGCTCAGTGCTCGGGGTGCTGGGTGCACAGTACTCAGGGTGCTCAGTACTCTGGGTGCTGGGTGCTCAGTGCTCGGGGTGCTGGGTGCTCAGTGCTCAGGGTGATCGGTGCTCAGTACTCAGGATGCTGGGTGCTCAGTACTCAGGGTGCTGGGTGCTCAGTACTCAGGGTGCTGGTTGCACAGTCCTCAGGGTGCTCAGTGCTCAGGGTGCTGGGTGCTCAGTGCTCAGGGTGCTCGGTGCTCAGTACTCAGGGTGCTGGGTGCTCAGTACTCAGGGTGCTGGGTGCTCAGTACTCAGGGTGCTGGGTGCTCAGTGCTCGTAGTGCTGGGTGCTCAGTGCTCAGGGTGCTCAGTGCTCAGTACTCAGGGTGCTGGGTGCTCATTACTCAGGGTGCTGGGTGCTCAGTGCTCGGGGTGCTGGGTGCTCAGTACTCAGGGTGCTGGGTGCTCAGTGCTCAGGGTGCTCGGTGCTCAGTACTCATGGTGCTGGGTGCTCATTCTCAGGGTGCTGAGTGCTCAGTACTCAGGTTGCTCAGTACTCTGGGTGCTCGGTGCTCAGTACTCATGGTGCTGGCTGCTCAGTGCTAAGGGTGCTCGGTGCTCAGTTCTCAGGGTGCTCGGTGCTCAGTGTTTGGGGTGCTGGGTGCTCAGTACTCAGGGTGCTGAGTGCTCAGTGCTCAGGGTGCTCGGTGCTCAGTGCTCTGGGTGCTGGGTGCTCAGTACTCAGTGCTCAGGATGCTGGGTGCTCAGTGCTCAGGGTGCTTGGTGCTCAGTGCTCAGGGAGCTCAGTGCTCAGTACTTAGGGTGCTGGGTGCTCAGTACTCAGGGTGCTGGGTGCTCAGTGCTCGGGGTGCCCTGTGCTCAGTGCTCGGTGTGCTCAGTGCTCAGTACTCAGGGTGCTGGGTGCTCAGTATTCACGGTGCTGGGTGCTCAGTGCTCGGGGTGCTGGGTGCTCAGTGCTCGGTGTGCTGGGTGCTCAGTACTCAGGGTGCTGGGTGCTCAGTGCTCAGGGTGCTGGGTGCTCAGTACTCAGGGTGCTGGGTGCTCAGTGCTCGGGGTGCCCTGTGCTCAGTGCTCGGTGTGCTCGGTGCTCAGTACTCAGGGTGCTCAGCGCTCAGTACTCAGGGTGCTGGGTGATCAGTGCTCAGGGTGCTCGTTGCTCAGTACGTTGGGTGCTCAGTGCTCAGGGTGCTGGCTGCTCAGTGCTCAGGGTGCTGGGTGCTCAGTGCTCAGGGTGCTTGATGCTCAGTACTCAGGGTGCTGGGTGCTCAGTGCTCAGGGTGCTGGGTGGTCAGTGCTCGGGGTGCTGGTTGCTCAGTGCTCAGGGTGCTGGGTGCTCAGTACTCAGGGTGCTGGGTGCTCAGTACTCGCGGTGCTGGGTGCTCAGTGCTCAGCGTGCTGGGTGCTCAGTACTCAGGGTGCTCGGTGCTCAGTGCTTGGGGTGCCGGGTGCTCAGTACTCAGGGTGCTGGGTGCTCAGTGCTCAGGGTGCTGCGTGCTCAGTGCTCAGGGTGCTGGGTGCTCAGTACTCAGTGCTCAGGATGCTGGGTGCACAGTGCTCGGGCTGCTTGGTGCTCAGTGCTCAGGGTGCTGGGTGCTCAGTACTCAGGGTGCTCAGTGCTCGGGGAGCTCGGTGCTCAGTACTCAGGGTGCTGGGTGCTCAGTACTCAGTGATCGGGGTCCTGGGTGCTCCGTGCTCGGGGTGCTGGGTGCTCAGTGCTCTGGGTGCTTAGTGTTCAGTACTCAGGGTACTGGGTGCTCAGTACTCAGGGTGCTCAGTGCTCGGGGTGCTGGGTGCTCAGTACTCAGGGTGCTGGGTGCTCAGTACTCAGGGTGCTCAGTGCTCAGGGTGCTGGGTGATCACTGCTCGGGGTGCTCGGTGCTCAGTACTCAGGGTGCTGAGTGCTCAGTACTCAGGGTGCTGGGTGCTCAGTACTCAGGGTGCTGGGTGATCAGTGCTCGGGGTGCTGGGTGCTCAGTGCTCAGGGTGCTCAGTGCTCAGTACTCAGGGTGCTCAGTGCTCAGTACTCAGGGTGCTGGGTGCTCAGTGCTCAGGGTGCTGGGTGCTCAGTACTCAGGGTGCTGGGTGCTCGGTGCTCAGTACGCTGGGTACTCAGTACTCAGGGTGCTGGGTGCTCAGTACTCACGGTGCTGTGTGCTCAGTGCTCGGGGTGCTGGGTGCTCAGTACTCAGGGTGCTGGGTGCTCAGTGCTCGGGGTGCTCGGTGCTCAGTACGCTGGGTGCTCAGTACTCAGGGTGCTGGGTGCTCAGTACTCAGGGTGCTGGGTGCTTAGTACTCAGGCTGCTGGGTGCTCAGTGCTCAGGGTGCTGGGTGCTCAGTGCTCAGTACTCAGGGTGCTGGGTGCTCAGTGCTCAGGGTGCTGGGTGCTTGGTGCTCGGGGTGCTGGGTGCTTAGTGCTCGGGGTGCTGGGTGCTCAGTACTCAGGGTGCTGGTTGGTCAGTACTCACGATGCTGGGTGCTCAGTACTCGGGGTGCTGGGTGCTCACTACTCAGTGTGCTGGGTGCTCAGTACTCAGGGTGCTCGGTGCTCAGTGCTTGGGGTGCTGGGTGCTCAGTACTCAGGGTGCTGGGTGCTCAGTGCTCAGGGTGCTGCGTTCTCAGTGCTCAGGGTGCTGTGTGATCAGTACTCAGTGCTCAGGATGCTGGGTGCTCAGTGCTCGGGCTGCTGGGTGCTCAGTGCTCAGGGTGCTGGGTGCTCAGTACTCAGGGTGCTGGGTGCTCAGTGCTCAGGGTGCTCGGTGCTCAGTACGTTGGGTGCTCAGTACTCAGGGTGCTCGGTGCTCAGTACTCGGGGTGCTGGGTGCTCATTAATCAGGGTGCTGGGTGCTCAGTACTCAGGGTGCTCATTGCTCAGGGTGCTGGGTGCTCAGTACTCAGGGTGCTGGGTGCTCAGTGCTCAGGGTGCTCGGTGCTCAGTACGTTGGGTGCTCAGTACTCAGGGTGCTCGGTGCTCAGTACTCGGGGTGCTGGGTGCTCATTAATCAGGGTGCTGGGTGCTCAGTACTCAGGGTGCTCAGTGCTTGGGGTGCACGGTGCTCAGTACTCAGGGTGCTCTGTGCTTGGGGTGCTGGGCGCTCAGTACTCAGGGTGCTGGGTCCTCAGTGCTCAGGGTGTTGGGTGCTCAGTACTCAGGGTGCTGGGTGCTCAGTACTCAGGGTGCTGGGTGCTCAGTGCTCGGGGTGCTGGGTGCTCAGTGCTCGGGTTGCTGGGTGCTCAGTGCTCGGGGTGCTCGGTGCTCAGTGCTCGGGGTGCTGGGTGCTCAGTGCTCAGTACTCAGGGTGCTGGGTGCTCAGTGCTCAGGTTGCTGGGTGCTCGGTGCTCAGTACGCTGGGTTCTCAGTACTCAGGGTGCTGGATGCTCAGTACTCAGGGTGCTCGGTGCTCAGTACTCAGGGTGCTGGGTGCTCAGTGCTCGGGGTGCTGGGTGCTCAGTACTCAGGGTGCTGGGTGCTCAGTGCTCAGGGTGCTGGGTGCTCAGTGCTCGGGGTGCTCAGTGCTAAGTACTCAGGGTGCTGGGTGCTCAGTACTCAGGGTGCTGGGTGCTCAGTACTCAGGGTGCTGGGTGCTCAGTGCTCGTAGTGCTGGGTGCTCAGTGCTCAGGGTGCTCAGTGCTCAGTACTCAGGGTGCTGGGTGCTCATTACTCAGGGTGCTGGGTGCTCAGTGCTCGGGGTGCTGGGTGCTCAGTACTCAGGGTGCTGGGTGCTCAGTGCTCAGGGTGCTCGGTGCTCAGTACTCATGTTGCTGGGTGCTCATTCTCAGGGTGCTGGGTGCTCAGTACTCAGGTTGCTCAGTACTCTGGGTGCTCGGTGCTCAGTACTCATGGTGCTGGCTGCTCAGTACTCAGGGTGCTCGGTGCTCAGTTCTCAGGGTGCTCGGTGCTCAGTGTTTGGTGTGCTGGGTGCTCAGTACTCAGGGTGATGGGTGCTCAGTGCTCATGGTGCTCGGTGCTCAGTGCTCTGGGTGCTGGGTGCTCAGTACTCAGTGCTCAGGTTGCTGGGTGCTCAGTGCTCAGGGTGCTGGGTGCTCAGTGCTCAGGGAGCTCAGTGCTAAGTGCTCAGTACTTAGGGTGCTGGGTGCTCAGTACTCAGGGTGTTGGGTGCTCAGTGCTCGGGGTGCCCGGTGCTCAGTGCTCGGGGTGCTCGGTGCTCAGTACTCAGGGTGCTGGGTGCTCAGTACTCACGGTGCTGGGTGCTCAGTGCTCGGGGTGCTGGGTGCTCAGTGCTCGGGGTGCTGGGTGCTCAGTGCTCGGGGTGCTGGGTGCTCAGTACTCAGGGTGCTCAGCGCTCAGTACTCAGGGTGCTGGGTGCTCAGTGCTCAGGGTGCTCGTTGCTCAGTACGTTGGGTGCTCAGTGCTCAGGGTCCTGGCTGCTCAGTGCTCAGGGTGCTGGGTGCTCAGTGCTCAGGGTGCTTGATGCTCAGTACTCAGGGTGCTGGGTGCTCAGTGCTCAGGGTGCTGGGTGCTCAGTGCTCAGGGTGCTGGGTGCTCAGTGCTCAGGGTGCTGGGTGCTCAGTGCTCAGGGTGCTTGATGCTCAGTACTCAGGGTGCTGGGTGCTCAGTGCTCGGTGTGCTCAGTGCTCAGTACTCAGGGTGCTGGGTGCTCAGTATTCACGGTGCTGGGTGCTCAGTGCTCGGGGTGCTGGGTGCTCAGTGCTCGGTGTGCTGGGTGCTCAGTACTCAGGGTGCTGGGTGCTCAGTGCTCAGGGTGCTGGGTGCTCAGTACTCAGGGTGCTGGGTGCTCAGTGCTCGGGGTGCCCTGTGCTCAGTGCTCGGTGTGCTCGGTGCTCAGTACTCAGGGTGCTCAGCGCTCAGTACTCAGGGTGCTGGGTGATCAGTGCTCAGGGTGCTCGTTGCTCAGTACGTTGGGTGCTCAGTGCTCAGGGTGCTGGCTGATCAGTGCTCAGGGTGCTGGGTGCTCAGTGCTCAGGGTGCTTGATGCTCAGTACTCAGGGTGCTGGGTGCTCAGTGCTCAGGGTGCTGGGTGGTCAGTGCTCGGGGTGCTGGTTGCTCAGTGCTCAGGGTGCTGGGTGCTCAGTACTCAGGGTGCTGGGTGCTCAGTACTCGCGGTGCTGGGTGCTCAGTGCTCAGCGTGCTGGGTGCTCAGTACTCAGGGTGCTCGGTGCTCAGTGCTTGGGGTGCCGGGTGCTCAGTACTCAGGGTGCTGGGTGCTCAGTGCTCAGGGTGCTGCGTGCTCAGTGCTCAGGGTGCTGGGTGCTCAGTACTCAGTGCTCAGGATGCTGGGTGCACAGTGCTCGGGCTGCTTGGTGCTCAGTGCTCAGGGTGCTGGGTGCTCAGTACTCAGGGTGCTCAGTGCTCGGGGAGCTCGGTGCTCAGTACTCAGGGTGCTGGGTGCTCAGTACTCAGTGATCGGGGTCCTGGGTGCTCCGTGCTCGGGGTGCTGGGTGCTCAGTGCTCTGGGTGCTTAGTGTTCAGTACTCAGGGTACTGGGTGCTCAGTACTCAGGGTGCTCAGTGCTCGGGGTGCTGGGTGCTCAGTACTCAGGGTGCTGGGTGCTCAGTACTCAGGGTGCTCAGTGCTCAGGGTGCTGGGTGATCACTGCTCGGGGTGCTCGGTGCTCAGTACTCAGGGTGCTGAGTGCTCAGTACTCAGGGTGCTGGGTGCTCAGTACTCAGGGTGCTGGGTGATCAGTGCTCGGGGTGCTGGGTGCTCAGTGCTCAGGGTGCTCAGTGCTCAGTACTCAGGGTGCTCAGTGCTCAGTACTCAGGGTGCTGGGTGCTCAGTGCTCAGGGTGCTGGGTGCTCAGTACTCAGGGTGCTGGGTGCTCGGTGCTCAGTACGCTGGGTGCTCAGTACTCAGGGTGCTGGGTGCTCAGTACTCACGGTGCTGTGTGCTCAGTGCTCGGGGTGCTGGGTGCTCAGTACTCAGGGTGCTGGGTGCTCAGTGCTCGGGGTGCTCGGTGCTCAGTACGCTGGGTGCTCAGTACTCAGGGTGCTGGGTGCTCAGTACTCAGGGTGCTGGGTGCTTAGTACTCAGGCTGCTGGGTGCTCAGTGCTCAGGGTGCTGGGTGCTCAGTGCTCAGTACTCAGGGTGCTGGGTGCTCAGTGCTCAGGGTGCTGGGTGCTTGGTGCTCGGGGTGCTGGGTGCTTAGTGCTCGGGGTGCTGGGTGCTCAGTACTCAGGGTGCTGGTTGGTCAGTACTCACGATGCTGGGTGCTCAGTACTCGGGGTGCTGGGTGCTCACTACTCAGTGTGCTGGGTGCTCAGTACTCAGGGTGCTCGGTGCTCAGTGCTTGGGGTGCTGGGTGCTCAGTACTCAGGGTGCTGGGTGCTCAGTGCTCAGGGTGCTGCGTTCTCAGTGCTCAGGGTGCTGTGTGATCAGTACTCAGTGCTCAGGATGCTGGGTGCTCAGTGCTCGGGCTGCTGGGTGCTCAGTGCTCAGGGTGCTGGGTGCTCAGTACTCAGGGTGCTGGGTGCTCAGTGCTCAGGGTGCTCGGTGCTCAGTACGTTGGGTGCTCAGTACTCAGGGTGCTCGGTGCTCAGTACTCGGGGTGCTGGGTGCTCATTAATCAGGGTGCTGGGTGCTCAGTACTCAGGGTGCTCATTGCTCAGGGTGCTGGGTGCTCAGTACTCAGGGTGCTGGGTGCTCAGTGCTCAGGTGAAGTAATAGGGGTGGAGGGGCTGCATTCCCAGCACCCCAGCCGCCTGCCCGGCTAGCTTATGCCCCAAAATAATTACACAGACACTGTATTCTTTTAAGCACTGCTTGGCCCTTTAGCTCTAGCACTTACAGGCTAATTCTCACATTCTGATCAACCCATCTCTAATAATCTGTGAGCACCGGTCTTACCGGGAAAGGTTCAGCATGTCTAACCTGGTGGCTTGCTTCATGGCGTGTGTCTGCCCAGGAGCCGGGAGCATGGCGTCTCTCTCTGAGGCGTCTGCTCCCGAGAGAGCTGTGGAGTCTCTGCGCTCACTTCCTCTTCCTCCCAGCATTTTGTTCTGTTTACTCCTCCCACCTATCCTCTAACCAATAAAATGGGCCAGGGCAGTGCCTTTATTAGCCAATGACCTTCCTCCATCATTTCCCCTTTTTCGGTTTAAACAAAAAAAAGGCTTTAACATAGCAAAATTACATATAACAAAACAGTTATCAAGTAAAAGTTACAATAATCTTTATCATAACTAAGGAAAACTATAACTATAACTAACAATTCTTAACTCCATCAAAGACTCCAGAAAGATATATTACCTAAGTAAACAAGAACTAAGAAACTTCAAACTCTAGAAATGACAAAGACATCTCGCTGCCTGGACAGTCACCCAAAGTTCTTTTGTACCGTTGGGGCATCCATCTTCAGCCTTCAGGCCCATGGTATCCAGCAGACATTTCCATAAAGCAGGAAAATTCAAAGTCAGTTCAGTCACTATCTGTTGTGTCCTGCAGAATGTCTCGCAGACTCTTTCATGAATCAGGAACCCCGAAAGATCATCTCACCTTAGGCAAGTTCAGTAGTCCTCTCTCTGCGGGTTCTCTGTGTCCAGTTTATGCAATAGTCCAGGCAAGAGCAGTTTCTTGCCCAAATGGCTATCAAACTCCATAAGGTGCCTCTTTGATGCCCATTTTCCTCTTGAAGTAGATTGGTGCTGCCAGGAGCAGAGTGTCTCATTGTCATGAAAAGTCCTCAGTTATTAAAACATTAAATGTCCTATTCTGTAATCTTTGAAAGACATGAAGAATGTCTATCTAAAATATATCTCTATATATCTAGAAAATCTAACTAACATGACTACAAGCTTTACTATTATCAATGATTATCCATTAACAACCTATATTTCTTAATTATACAGTACATATTTAAATGAACTACACAATCACAATACCTTAATCAAAATCAGAAACACTTATACATATAACAAAATTGACCTTAAATCTCTATCAATAAAGCAAAATCTATACTAATGCAAATTATTCATATCTATATCATATCCCCCTTTAAATGTAAAAGAACGTTTATAAACCATATTTGGGAACATGGGCGCAGTTTTTTCTCTCCAAACTGCTTCCTGCTGAATGGGGGCGTCGTTAATTAGGTCTTTCATGGTATAACCTGTGTGCTAGTTTCTTCTCAGTTGGCAGTTGAGCAAAGCAATTTTCTGAAGGTGTTCACACCAACCCTTCAGGAGGGCGTGGTCCATCATACCAAATCGGAATAGAAGAAATGAACAGCGTCTCATCCTCTGTGAAAACAAAATAAGAAACTCCTTTCCAAAGTATCATATCCTTAGATCCAAATTCATAATATCTATGTTGGATTAGTTCAGCAGTATTTATAAATAAATATCTTTTAGCATCTGTTTCTCCTTCCTCAGCATTTAAACAATTCAAAGAGAGCATAATAGCATATAGTATCAAGATTCTCTGTGTATTTTCCATCTTTGTTCGTTTTATTTTAACCTCTATTTTGTTTATTTTTACTTTTAACTTTTTGCTTTTTGAGATAGGTTCTCTGTATTTTGACCTGAAGTAACTCTGTAGACCAGGCTGTCCTTGAACTCTCAGAGATCTGCCTGTCTCTGCCTCCCAGGCATTGGGATTAAAGGTGTAAGCTACTACACCTTGAACTCACAGAGATCTGTTTGCCTCTGCCTTCTAGGCACTAGGATTAAAGGCGTGTGCTACCACACACAACAACTCTCTTCCTTTTTTTGTTTTTTACTTTAAGAACTTCAACTTTTAGTCTGCATATATTTTTAACACACTTTAAACCATTCACAAATTTTCTCTGTCTTTGAATCTCTCTTTACTGTATATCTCTCTTTTTCTGACCACATGAATCTTTAATTTACCAAGCTATCTCAGTAGGACTAAAGGCGTGGCTTTGCCAGCTAGATCCAGTCCATTCCTTAGCTTTCCAGCCTCATGGCTGAGGTACTGGCTGTAGTCATGTTTACTGCCACAACTGTATGGCATTTCAAGGTTCCTGCCAGCAAGTGAGTTACAACAGACAACACTCAAGTCCTCTCTCGGTAGCCGGCCCTCCTGCCTCAAACAGTCAGAGTTTGCCCTGGCAGGACGGCCCAGAAAGCCGGCATTTTTAAATGGCGCAGCTTTTTTCCTGTTATGGCTGAAAACCGAAAAGCATGTGTTCAGCTTTTGGTCAACACCGTTTAAGTGTTTCGTGGCAGGACCTCTTAATGAGCTGCAGGCTTTGCAGCTAAAGCTGAGTCAGGAAGCCTCTCTTAGATGAGGTGCTTGCTTGCCTCTAGCAAGCAGAGTAGAACCGAGAAATTGCTGCTACCAAGAAACCAGGCACAATGCTTTCATTTTGTTCTAGAATTACTTCCCAAGCTGTCTCGGGCTTTATGTGGAAGTAGTTGTCCACGTGGGCGCCATATGAAGTAATAGGGGTGGAGGGGCTGCATTCCCAGCACCCCAGCCGCCTGCCCGGCTAGCTTATGCCCCAAAATAATTACACAGACACTGTATTCTTTTAAGCACTGCTTGGCCCTTTAGCTCTAGCACTTACAGGCTAATTCTCACATTCTGATCAACCCATCTCTAATAATCTGTGAGCACCGGTCTTACCGGGAAAGGTTCAGCATGTCTAACCTGGTGGCTTGCTTCATGGCGTGTGTCTGCCCAGGAGCCGGGAGCATGGCGTCTCTCTCTGAGGCGTCTGCTCCCGAGAGAGCTGTGGAGTCTCTGCGCTCACTTCCTCTTCCTCCCAGCATTTTGTTCTGTTTACTCCTCCCACCTATCCTCTAACCAATAAAATGGGCCAGGGCAGTGCCTTTATTAGCCAATGACCTTCCTCCATCACTCAGGGTGCTCGGTGCTCAGTACGTTGGGTGCTCAGTACTCAGGGTGCTCGGTGCTCAGTACTCGGGGTGCTGGGTGCTCATTAATCAGGGTGCTGGGTGCTCAGTACTCAGGGTGCTCAGTGCTTGGGGTGCACGGTGCTCAGTACTCAGGGTGCTCTGTGCTTGGGGTGCTGGGCGCTCAGTACTCAGGGTGCTGGGTCCTCAGTGCTCAGGGTGTTGGGTGCTCAGTACTCAGGGTGCTGGGTGCTCAGTACTCAGGGTGCTGGGTGCTCAGTGCTCGGGGTGCTGGGTGCTCAGTGCTCGGGGTGCTGGGTGCTCAGTGCTCGGGGTGCTCGGTGCTCAGTGCTCGGGGTGCTGGGTGCTCAGTGCTCAGTACTCAGGGTGCTGGGTGCTCAGTGCTCAGGTTGCTGGGTGCTCGGTGCTCAGTACGCTGGGTTCTCAGTACTCAGGGTGCTGGATGCTCAGTACTCAGGGTGCTCGGTGCTCAGTACTCAGGGTGCTGGGTGCTCAGTGCTCGGGGTGCTGGGTGCTCAGTACTCAGGGTGCTGGGTGCTCAGTGCTCAGGGTGCTGGGTGCTCAGTGCTCGGGGTGCTCAGTGCTAAGTACTCAGGGTGCTGGGTGCTCAGTACTCAGGGTGCTGGGTGCTCAGTGCTCATGGTGCTCGGTGCTCAGTGCTCTGGGTGCTGGGTGCTCAGTACTCAGTGCTCAGGTTGCTGGGTGCTCAGTGCTCAGGGTGCTGGGTGCTCAGTGCTCAGGGAGCTCAGTGCTAAGTGCTCAGTACTTAGGGTGCTGGGTGCTCAGTACTCAGGGTGTTGGGTGCTCAGTGCTCGGGGTGCCCGGTGCTCAGTGCTCGGGGTGCTCGGTGCTCAGTACTCAGGGTGCTGGGTGCTCAGTACTCACGGTGCTGGGTGCTCAGTGCTCGGGGTGCTGGGTGCTCAGTGCTCGGGGTGCTGGGTGCTCAGTGCTCGGGGTGCTGGGTGCTCAGTACTCAGGGTGCTCAGCGCTCAGTACTCAGGGTGCTGGGTGCTCAGTGCTCAGGGTGCTCGTTGCTCAGTACGTTGGGTGCTCAGTGCTCAGGGTCCTGGCTGCTCAGTGCTCAGGGTGCTGGGTGCTCAGTGCTCAGGGTGCTTGATGCTCAGTACTCAGGGTGCTGGGTGCTCAGTGCTCAGGGTGCTGGGTGCTCAGTGCTCAGGGTGCTGGGTGCTCAGTGCTCAGGGTGCTGGGTGCTCAGTACTCAGGGTGCTGGGTGCTCAGTACTCGGGGTGCTGGGTGCTCAGTGCTCAGCGTGCTGGGTGCTCAGTACTCAGGGTGCTCGGTGCTCAGTGCTTGGGGTGCTGGGTGCTCAGTACTCAGGGTGCTGGGTGCTCAGTTCTCAGGGTGCTGCGTGCTCAGTGCTCAGGGTGATGGGTGCTCAGTACTCAGTGCTCAGGATGCTGGGTGCTCAGTGCTCAGGCCGCTGGGTGCTCAGTGCTCAGGGTGCTGGGTGCTCAGTACTCAGGGTGCTGGGTTCTCAGTACTCAGGGTGCTGGGTGCACAGTGCTAGGGGTGCTGGGTGCTCAGTGCTCGGGGTCTGGGTGCTCAGTACTCAGGGTGCTGGGTGCTCAGTACTCAGGGTGCTGGGTGCTCAGTGCTCAGGGTGCTGGGTGCTCAGTGCTCTGGGTGCTGGGTGCTCAGTGCTCAGGGTGCTGGGTGCTCAGTGCTCAGGGTGCTGGGTGCTCAGGGCTCGGGGTGCTGGGTGCTGAGTGCTCAGGGTGCTGGGTGCTCAGTGCTCGGGGTGCTCGGTGCTCAGTACACAGGGTGCTAGGTGCTCAGTGCTCGGGGTGCTGGGTGCTCAGTGCTCAGTAGTCAGGGTGCTGGGTGCTCAGTGCTCGGGGTGCTGGGTGCTCAGTACTCAGGGTGCTGGGTGCTCAGTGCTCAGGGTGCTGGGTGCTCAGTGCTCAGGGTGCTGGGTGCTCAGTGATCGGGGTGCTGGGTGCTCAGTACTCAGGGTGCTCAGTGCTCGGGGAGCTCGGTGCTCAGTACTCAGGGTGCTGGGTGCTCAGTACTCAGTGCTCGGGGTCCTGGGTGCTCCGTGCTCGGGGTGCTGGGTGCTCAGTGCTCTGGGTGCTTAGTGCTCAGTACTCAGGGTGCTGGGTGCTCAGTACTCAGGGTGCTCAGTGCTCGGGGTGCTGGGTGCTCAGTACTCAGGGTGCTGGGTGCTCAGTACTCAGGGTGCTCAGTGCTCGGGGTGCTGGGTGCTCAGTGCTCAGGGTGATCGGTGCTCAGTACTCAGGATGCTGGGTGCTCAGTACTCAGGGTGCTGGGTGCTCAGTAATCAGGGTGCTGGTTGCTCAGTCCTCAGGGTGCTCAGTGCTCAGGGTGCTGGGTGATCAGTGCTCGGGGTGCTCGGTGCTCAGTACTCAGGGTGCTGAGTGCCCAGTACTCAGGGTGCTGGGTGCTCAGTACTCAGGGTGCTCATTGCTCAGGGTGCTGGGTGCTCAGTACTCAGGGTGCTGGGTGCTCAGTGCTCAGGGTGCTCGGTGCTCAGTACGTTGGGTGCTCAGTACTCAGGGTGCTCGGTGCTCAGTACTCGGGGTGCTGGGTGCTCATTAATCAGGGTGCTGGGTGCTCAGTACTCAGGGTGCTCAGTGCTTGGGGTGCAGGGTGCTCAGTACTCAGGGTGCTCTGTGCTTGGGGTGCTGGGTGCTCAGTACTCAGGGTGCTGGGTGCTCAGTGCTCAGGGTGTTGGGTGCTCAGTACTCAGGGTGCTGGGTGCTCAGTACTCAGGGTGCTGGGTGCTCAGTGCTCGGGGTGCTGGGTGCTCAGTGCTCGTTGTGCTGGGTGCTCAGTGCTCAGGGTGCTGGGTGCTCAGTGCTCAGGGTGCTGGGTGCTCAGTGCTCGGGGTGCTGGGTGCTCAGTGCTCGGGGTGCTTGGTGCTCAGTGCTCGGGGTGCTGGGTTCTCAGTGCTCGGTGTGCTGGGTGCTCGGTGCTCGGGGTGCTGGGTGCTTAGTGCTCGGGGTGCCCGGTGCTCAGTACTCGGGGTTCTGGGTGCTCAGTGCTCAGGGTACTCGGTGCTCAGTACGTTGGGTGCTCAGTACTCAGGGTGCTGGGTGCTCAGTGCTCAGGGTGCTAGGTGCTCAGTGCTCAGGGTGCTGGGTGCTCAGTGCTCAGGGTGCTGGGTGCTCAGTGCTCAGGGTGCTGGGTGCTCGGTGCTCTGGGTGCTGGGTGCTTAGTGCTCGGGGTGCCCGGTGCTCAGTACTCGGGGTGCTCAGTGCTCAGTACTCAGGGTGCTGGCTGCTCAGTGCTCAGGGTGCTGGGTGCTCAGTACTCAGGGTGCTGGGTGCTCGGTGCTCAGTACGCAGTGTGCTCAGTACTCAGGGTGCTGGGTGCTCAGTACTCAGGGTGCTCGGTGCTCAGTGCTCAGGGTGCTAGGTGCTCGGTGCTCGGGGTGCTGGGTGCTTAGTGCTCGGGTTGCTGGGTGCTCAGTACTCAGGGTGCTGGGTGCTAAGTGCTCAGTACTCAGGGTGCTGGGTGCTCAGTGCTCAGGGTTCTGGGTGCTCAGTGCTCAGGGTGCTGGGTGCTCGGAGCTCGGGGTGCTGGGTGCTTAGTGCTCGGGTTGCTGGGTGCTCAGTACTCAGGGTGCTGGGTGCTCAGTACTCAGGGTGCTGGGTGCTCAGTGCTCAGGGTGCTGGGTGCTCGGTGCTCGGGGTGCAGGGTGCTTAGTGCTCGGGTTGCTGGGTGCACAGTACTCAGGGTGCTGGGTGCTCAGTGCTCGGGGTGCTGGGTGCTCAGTGCTCAGTACTCAGGGTGCTGTGTGCTCAGTGCTCAGGGTGCTGTGTGTTCAGTTCTCAGGGTGCTGGGTGCTCAGTACTCAGGGTGCTGGGTGCTCAGTGCTCAGGGTGCTGGGTGCTCGGTGCTCGGGGTGCTGGGTGTTTAGTGCTCGGGTTGCTGGGTGCTCAGTACTCAGGGTGCTGGGTGCTCAGTGCTCGGGGTGCTTAGTGTTCAGTACTCAGGGTACTGGGTGCTCAGTACTCAGGGTGCTCAGTGCTCGGGGTGCTGGGTGCTCAGTACTCAGGGTGCTGGGTGCTCAGTACTCAGGGTGCTCAGTGCTCAGGGTGCTGGGTGATCACTGCTCGGGGTGCTCGGTGCTCAGTACTCAGGGTGCTGAGTGCTCAGTACTCAGGGTGCTGGGTGCTCAGTACTCAGGGTGCTGGGTGATCAGTGCTCGGGGTGCTGGGTGCTCAGTGCTCAGGGTGCTCAGTGCTCAGTACTCAGGGTGCTCAGTGCTCAGTACTCAGGGTGCTGGGTGCTCAGTGCTCAGGGTGCTGGGTGCTCAGTACTCAGGGTGCTGGGTGCTCGGTGCTCAGTACGCTGGGTGCTCAGTACTCAGGGTGCTGGGTGCTCAGTACTCAGGGTGCTGGGTGCTCAGTGCTCAGGTTGCTGGGTGCTCGGTGCTCAGTACGCTGGGTTCTCAGTACTCAGGGTGCTGGATGCTCAGTACTCAGGGTGCTCGGTGCTCAGTACTCAGGGTGCTGGGTGCTCAGTGCTCGGGGTGCTGGGTGCTCAGTACTCAGGGTGCTGGGTGCTCAGTGCTCAGGGTGCTGGGTGCTCAGTGCTCGGGGTGCTCAGTGCTAAGTACTCAGGGTGCTGGGTGCTCAGTACTCAGGGTGCTGGGTGCTCAGTACTCAGAGTGCTGGGTGCTCAGTGCTCGTAGTGCTGGGTGCTCAGTGCTCAGGGTGCTCAGTGCTCAGTACTCAGGGTGCTGGGTGCTCATTACTCAGGGTGCTGGGTGCTCAGTGCTCGGGGTGCTGGGTGCTCAGTACTCAGGGTGCTGGGTGCTCAGTGCTCAGGGTGCTCGGTGCTCAGTACTCATGTTGCTGGGTGCTCATTCTCAGGGTGCTGGGTGCTCAGTACTCAGGTTGCTCAGTACTCTGGGTGCTCGGTGCTCAGTACTCATGGTGCTGGCTGCTCAGTACTCAGGGTGCTCGGTGCTCAGTTCTCAGGGTGCTCGGTGCTCAGTGTTTGGTGTGCTGGGTGCTCAGTACTCAGGGTGCTGGGTGCTCAGTGCTCATGGTGCTCGGTGCTCAGTGCTCTGGGTGCTGGGTGCTCAGTACTCATTGCTCAGGTTGCTGGGTGCTCAGTGCTCAGGGTGCTGGGTGCTCAGTGCTCAGGGAGCTCAGTGCTCAGTGCTCAGTACTTAGGGTGCTGGGTGCTCAGTACTCAGGGTGTTGGGTGCTCAGTGCTCGGGGTGCCCGGTGCTCAGTGCTCGGGGTGCTCGGTGCTCAGTACTCAGGGTGCTGGGTGCTCAGTACTCACGGTGCTGGGTGCTCAGTGCTCGGGGTGCTGGGTGCTCAGTGCTCGGGGTGCTGGGTGCTCAGTGCTCGGGGTGCTGGGTGCTCAGTACTCAGGGTGCTCAGCGCTCAGTACTCAGGGTGCTGGGTGCTCAGTGCTCGGGGTGCTCGTTGCTCAGTACGTTGGGTGCTCAGTGCTCAGGGTGCTGGCTGCTCAGTGCTCAGGGTGCTGGGTGCTCAGTGCTCAGGGTGCTTGATGCTCAGTACTCAGGGTGCTGGGTGCTCAGTGCTCAGGGTGCTGGGTGCTCAGTGCTCAGGGTGCTGGGTGCTCAGTGCTCAGGGTGCTGGGTGCTCAGTACTCAGGGTGCTGGGTGCTCAGTACTCGGGGTGCTGGGTGCTCAGTGCTCAGCGTGCTGGGTGCTCAGTACTCAGGGTGCTCGGTGCTCAGTGCTTGGGGTGCTGGGTGCTCAGTACTCAGGGTGCTGGGTGCTCAGTTCTCAGGGTGCTGCGTGCTCAGTGCTCAGGGTGATGGGTGCTCAGTACTCAGTGCTCAGGATGCTGGGTGCTCAGTGCTCGGGCCGCTGGGTGCTCAGTGCTCAGGGTGCTGGGTGCTCAGTACTCAGGGTGCTGGGTTCTCAGTACTCAGGGTGCTGGGTGCACAGTGCTAGGGGTGCTGGGTGCTCAGTGCTCGGGGTCTGGGTGCTCAGTACTCAGGGTGCTGGGTGCTCAGTACTCAGGGTGCTGGGTGCTCAGTGCTCAGGGTGCTGGGTGCTCAGTTCTCTGGGTGCTGGGTGCTCAGTGCTCGGGGTGCTGGGTGCTGAGTGCTCAGGGTGCTGGGTGCTCAGTGCTCAGGGTGCTCGGTGCTCAGTACACAGGGTGCTAGGTGCTCAGTGCTCGGGGTGCTGGGTGCTCAGTGCTCAGTACTCAGGGTGCTGGGTGCTCAGTGCTCGGGGTGCTGGGTGCTCAGTACTCAGGGTGCTGGGTGCTCAGTGCTCAGGGTGCTGGGTGCTCAGTGCTCAGGGTGCTGGGTGCTCAGTGATCGGGGTGCTGGGTGCTCAGTACTCAGGGTGCTCAGTGCTCGGGGAGCTCGGTGCTCAGTACTCAGGGTGCTGGGTGCTCAGTACTCAGTGCTCGGGGTCCTGGGTGCTCCGTGCTCGGGGTGCTGGGTGCTCAGTGCTCTGGGTGCTTAGTGCTCAGTACTCAGGGTGCTGGGTGCTCAGTACTCAGGGTGCTCAGTGCTCGGGGTGCTGGGTGCTCAGTACTCAGGGTGCTGGGTGCTCAGTACTCAGGGTGCTCAGTGCTCGGGGTGCTGGGTGCTCAGTGCTCAGGGTGATCGGTGCTCAGTACTCAGGATGCTGGGTGCTCAGTACTCAGGGTGCTGGGTGCTCAGTACTCAGGGTGCTGGTTGCTCAGTCCTCAGGGTGCTCAGTGCTCAGGGTGCTGGGTGATCAGTGCTCGGGGTGCTCGGTGCTCAGTACTCAGGGTGCTGAGTGCCCAGTACTCAGGGTGCTGGGTGCTCAGTACTCAGGGTGCTCATTGCTCAGGGTGCTGGGTGCTCAGTACTCAGGGTGCTGGGTGCTCAGTGCTCAGGGTGCTCGGTGCTCAGTACGTTGGGTGCTCAGTACTCAGGGTGCTCGGTGCTCAGTACTCGGGGTGCTGGGTGCTCATTAATCAGGGTGCTGGGTGCTCAGTACTCAGGGTGCTCAGTGCTTGGGGTGCAGGGTGCTCAGTACTCAGGGTGCTCTGTGCTTGGGGTGCTGGGTGCTCAGTACTCAGGGTGCTGGGTGCTCAGTGCTCAGGGTGTTGGGTGCTCAGTACTCAGGGTGCTGGGTGCTCAGTACTCAGGGTGCTGGGTGCTCAGTGCTCGGGGTGCTGGGTGCTCAGTGCTCGGGGTGCTGGGTGCTCAGTGCTCGGGGTGCTGGGTGCTCAGTGCTCAGGGTGCTGTGTGCTCAGTGCTCGGGGTGCTGGGTGCTCAGTGCTCGGGGTGCTTGGTGCTCAGTGCTCGGGGTGCTGGGTTCTCAGTGCTCGGTGTGCTGGGTGCTCGGTGCTCGGGGTGCTGGGTGCTTAGTGCTCGGGGTGCCCGGTGCTCAGTACTCGGGGTTCTGGGTGCTCAGTGCTCAGGGTACTCGGTGCTCAGTACGTTGGGTGCTCAGTACTCAGGGTGCTGGGTGCTCAGTGCTCTGGGTGCTAGGTGCTCAGTGCTCAGGGTGCTGGGTGCTCAGTGCTCAGGGTGCTGGGTGCTCAGTGCTCAGGGTGCTGGGTGCTCGGTGCTCTGGGTGCTGGGTGCTTAGTGCTCGGGGTGCCCGGTGCTCAGTACTCGGGGTGCTCAGTGCTCAGTACTCAGGGTGCTGGGTGCTCAGTGCTCAGGGTGCTGGGTGCTCAGTACTCAGGGTGCTGGGTTCTCGGTGCTCAGTACGCAGTGTGCTCAGTACTCAGGGTGCTGGGTGCTCAGTACTCAGGGTGCTCGGTGCTCAGTGCTCAGGGTGCTAGGTGCTCGGTGCTCGGGGTGCTGGGTGCTTAGTGCTCGGGTTGCTGGGTGCTCAGTACTCAGGGTGCTGGGTGCTAAGTGCTCAGTACTCAGGGTGCTGGGTGCTCAGTGCTCAGGGTTCTGGGTGCTCAGTGCTCAGGGTGCTGGGTGCTCGGAGCTCGGGGTGCTGGGTGCTTAGTGCTCGGGTTGCTGGGTGCTCAGTACTCAGGGTGCTGGGTGCTCAGTACTCAGGGTGCTGGGTGCTCAGTGCTCAGGGTGCTGGGTGCTCGGTGCTCGGGGTGCAGGGTGCTTAGTGCTCGGGTTGCTGGGTGCTCAGTACTCAGGGTGCTGGGTGCTCAGTGCTCGGGGTGCTGGGTGCTCAGTGCTCAGTACTCAGGGTGCTGTGTGCTCAGTGCTCAGGGTGCTGTGTGTTCAGTTCTCAGGGTGCTGGGTGCTCAGTACTCAGGGTGCTGGGTGCTCAGTACTCAGGGTGCTGGGTGCTCAGTGCTCAGGGTGCTGGGTGCTCGGTGCTCGGGGTGCTGGGTGTTTAGTGCTCGGGTTGCTGGGTGCTCAGTACTCAGGGTGCTGGGTGCTCAGTGCTCGGGGTGCTGGGTGCTCAGTGCTCAGTACTCAGGGTGCTGGGTGCTCAGTGCTCAGGGTGCTGTGTGCTCAGTGCTCAGGGTGCTGGGTACTCAGTGCTCAGGGTGCTGGGTGCTCAGTACTCAGGGTGCTGGGTGCTCAGTACTCAGGGTGCTGGGTGCTCTGTGCTCGGGGTGCTGGGTGCTCAGTGCTCGCGGTGCTGGGTGCTCAGTGCTCAGGGTGCTCGGTGCTCAGTACTCAGGGTGCTGGGTGCTCAGTGCTCGAGGTGCTCAGTACTCAGGGTGCTGTGTGTTCAGTGCTCAGTGTGCTGGGTGCTCAGTACTCAGGGTGCTCGGTGCTTAGTACTCAGGGTGCTGGGTGCTCAGTACTCCGGGTGCTGGGTGCTCAGTGCTCGGGGTTCTCGGTGCTCAGTTCTGAAGGTGCTGGGTGCTCAGTACTCAGCGTGCTCATTGCTCAGGGTGCTGGGTGCTCAGTACTCAGGGTGCTGGGTGCTCAGTGCTCAGGGTGCTCGGTGCTCAGTACGTTGGGTGCTCAGTACTCAGGGTGCTTGGTGCTCAGTACTCGGGGTGCTGGGTGCTCATTAATCAGGGTGATGGGTGCTCAGTAATCAGGGTGCTCAGTGCTTGGGGTTCAGGGTGCTCAGTACTCAGGGTGTTCTGTGCTTGGGGTGCTGGGTGCTCAGTTCTCAGGGTGCTGGGTGCTCAGTGCTCAGGGTGTTGGGTGCTCAGTACTCAGGGTGCTGGGTGCTCAGTACTCAGGGTGCTGGGTGCTCAGTGCTCGGGGTGTTGGGTGCTCAGTGCTCGGGGTGCTGGGTGCTCAGTGCTCGGGGTGCTGGGTGCTCAGTGCTCGGGGTTCTGGGTGCTCAGTGCCCAGGGTGCTGGGTGATCAGTGCTCGGGGTGCTGGGTGCTCAGTGCTCATGGTGCTGGGTGCTCGGTGCTCGGGGTGCTGGGTGCTTAGTGCTCGTGGTGCCCGGTGCTCAGTACTCGGGGTTCTGGGTGCTCAGTGCTCAGGGTACTCGGTGCTCAGTACGTTGGGTGCTCAGTACTCAGGGTGCTGGGTGCTCAGTGCTCAGGGTGCTGGGTGCTCAGTGCTCAGGGTGCTGGGTGCTCAGTGCTCAGGGTGCTGGGTGCTCAGTGCTCAGGGTGCTGGGTGCTCAGTGCTCAGGGTGCTGGGTGCTCGGTGCTCTGGGTGCTGGGTGCTTAGTGCTCGGGGTGCTCGGTGCTCAGTACTCGGGGTGCTCAGTGCTCAGTACTCAGGGTGGTGGGTGCTCAGTGCTCAGGGTGCTGGGTGCTCAGTACTCAGGGTGCTGGGTGCTCGGTTCTCAGTACGCTGGGTTCTCAGTACTCAGGGTGCTGGGTGCTCAGTACTCAGGGTGCTCGGTGCTCAGTACTCAGGGTGCTGGGTGCTCAGTGCTCGGGGTGCTGGGTGCTCAGTACTCAGGGTGCTGGGTGCTCAGTGCTCGGGGTGCTCGGTGCTCAGTACGCTGGGTGCTCAGTACTCAGGGTGCTGGGTGCTCAGTACTCAGGGTGCTGGGTGCTTAGTATTCAGGGTGCTGGGTGCTCAGTGCTCCGGGTGCTGGGTGCTCAGTGCTCAGTACTCAGGGTGCTGGGTGCTCAGTGCTCAGGTTGCTGGGTGCTCAGTGCTCAGGGTGCTTCGTGCTCGGTGCTCGGTGCTCGGGGTGCTGGGTGCTTAGTGCTCGGGGTGCTGGGTGCTCAGTACTCAGGGTGCTGGGTGGTCAGTACTCACGGTGCTGGGTGCTCAGTACTCGGGGTGCTGGGTGCTCACTACTCAGGGTGCTGGGTGCTCAGTACTCAGGGTGCTGGGTGCTCAGTGCTCGGGGTGCTCGGTGCTCAGTACTCAGGGTGCTCATTACTCAGGGTGCTCAGTACTCAGGGTGCTGGGTGCTCAGTACTCAGGGTGCTCAGTACTCAGGGTGCTGGGTGCTCAGTGCTCGGGGTGCTGGGTGCTCAGTACCCAGGGTGCTCAGTACTCAGGGTGCTGGGTGCTCAGTGCTCGGGGTGCTGGGTGCTCAGTGCACAGGGTGATCGGTGCTCAGTACTCAGGATGCTGGGTGCTCAGTACTCAGGGTGCTGGGTGCTCAGTACACAGGGTGCTGGTTGCTCAGTCCTCAGGGTGCTCAGTGCTCAGGGTGCTGGGTGCTCAGTGCTCGGGGTGCTCGGTGCTCAGTACTCAGGGTGCTGGGTGCTCAGTACTCAGGGTGCTGGGTGCTCAGTACTCAGGGTGCTGGGTGCTCAGTGCTCGTAGTGCTGGGTGCTCAGTGCTCAGTACTCAGGGTGCTGGGTGCTCATTACTCAGGGTGCTGGGTGCTCAGTGCTCGGGGTGCTGGGTGCTCAGTACTAAGGGTGCTGTGTGCTCAGTGCTCAGGGTGCTCGGTGCTCAGTACTCATGGTGTTGGGTGCTCATTCTCAGGGTGCTGGGTGCTCAGTACTCAGGTTGCTCAGTACACTGGGTGCTCGGTGCTCAGTACTCATGGTGCTGGCTGCTCAGTACTAAGGGTGCTCGGTGCTCAGTTCTCAGGGTGCTCGGTGCTCAGTGTTTGGGGTGCTGGGTGCTCAGTACTCAGGGTGCTGAGTGCTCAGTGCTCAGGGTGCTCGGTGCTCAGTGCTCTGGGTGCTGGGTGCTCAGTACTCAGTGCTCAGGATGCTGGGTGCTCAGTGCTCAGGGTGCTGGGTGCTCAGTGCTCAGGGAGCTCAGTGCTCAGTACTTAGGGTGCTGGGTGCTCAGTACTCAGGGTGCTGGGTGCTCAGTGCTCGGGGTGCCCGGTGCTCAGTGCTCGGGGTGCTGGGTGCTCAGTGCTCGGCGTGCTGGGTGCTCAGTGCTCAGGGTGCTGGGTGCTCAGTATTCAGGGTGCTGGGTGCTCAGTGCTTGGGGTGCTGGGTGCTCAGTACTCAGGGTGCTGGGTGCTCAGTACTCAGGGTGCTCGGTGCTCAGTGCTTGGGGTGCTGGGTGCTCAGTACTCAGGGTGCTGGGTGCTCAGTGCTCAGGGTGCTGCGTGCTCAGTGCTCAGGGTGCTGGGTGCTCAGTACTCAGTGCTCAGGATGCTGGGTGCTCAGTGCTCGGGCTGCTGGGTGCTCAGTGCTCAGGGTGCTGGGTGCTCAGTACTCAGGGTGCTGGGTGCTCAGTTCTCAGGGTGCTGGGTGCTCAGTGCTCTGGGTGCTGGGTGCTCAGTGCTCGGGGTTCTCGGTGCTCAGTGCTCAAGGTGCTGGGTGCTCAGTACTCAGGGTGCTCATTGCTCAGGGTGCTGGGTGCTCAGTACTCAGGGTGCTGGGTGCTCAGTGCTCAGGGTGATGGGTGCTCAGTACTCAGGGTGCTCAGTGCTTGGGGTGCAGGGTGCTCAGTACTCAGGGTGCTCTGTGCTTGCTGTGCTGGGTGCTCAGTACTCAGGGTGCTGGGTGCTCAGTACTCAGGGTGCTTGGTGCTCAGTGCTCGGGGTGCTGGGTGCTCAGTGCTCGGGGTGCTGGGTGCACAGTGCTCGGGGTGCTGGGTGCTCAGTGCTCGGGGTTCTGGGTGCTCAGTGCCCGGGGTGCTGGGTGCTCAGTGCTCGGGGTGCTGGGTGCTCAGTGCTCGGGATGCTTGGTGCTCAGTGCTCGGGGTGCTGGGTGCTCAGTGCTCAGGGTGCTGGGTGCTCGGTGCTCGGGGTGCTGGGTGCTTAGTGCTCGGGGTGCCCGGTGCTCAGTACTCCGGGTTCTGGGTGCTCAGTGCTCAGGGTACTCGGTGCTCAGTACGTTGGGTGCTCAGTACTCAGGGTGCTGGGTGCTCAGTGCTCAGGTTGCTGGGTGCTCAGTGCTCAGGGTGCTGGGTGCTCAGTGCTCAGGGTGCTGGGTGCTCAGTGCTCAGGGTGCTTGGTGCTCAGTGCTCAGGGTGCTGGGTGCTCGGTGCTCTGGGTGCTGGGTGCTTAGTGCTCGGGGTGCCCGGTGCTCAGTACTCGGGGTGCTCAGTGCTCAGTACTCAGGGTGGTGGGTGCTCAGTGCTCAGGGTGCTGGGTGCTCAGTACTCAGGGTGCTGGGTGCTCGGTTCTCAGTACGCTGGGTGCTCAGTACTCAGGGTGCTGGGTGCTCAGTACTCAGGGTGCTCGGTGCTCAGTACTCAGGGTGCTGGGTGCTCAGTGCTCGGGGTGCTGGGTGCTCAGTACTCAGGGTGCTGGGTGCTCAGTGCTCGGGGTGCTCGGTGCTCAGTACGCTCTGTGCTCAGTACTCAGGGTGCTGGGTGCTCAGTACTCAGGGTGCTGGGTGCTTAGTACTCAGGGTGCTGGGTGCTCAGTGCTCGGGGTGCTGGGTGCTCAGTGCTCAGTACTCAGGGTGCTGGGTGCTCAGTGCTCAGGTTGCTGGGTGCTCAGTGCTCAGGTTGCTGGTTGCTCAGTGCTCAGGGTGCTTCGTGCTCGGTGCTCGGTGCTCGGGGTGCTGGGTGCTTAGTGCTCGGGGTGCTGGGTGCTCAGTACTCAGGGTGCTGGGTGGTCAGTACTCACGGTGCTGGGTGCTCAGTACTCGGGGTGCTGGGTGCTCACTACTCAGTGTGCTGGGTGCTCAGTACTCAGGGTGCTGGGTGCTCAGTGCTCGGGGTGCTCGGTGCTCAGTACTCAGGGTGCTCATTACTCAGGGTGCTCAGTACTCAGGGTGCTGGGTGCTCAGTACTCAGGGTGCTCAGTACTCAGGGTGCTGGGTGCTCAGTGCTCGGGGTGCTGGGTGCTCAGTACTCAGGGTGCTCAATACTCTGGGTGCTGGGTGCTCAGTGCTCGGGGTGCTGGGTGCTCAGTGCTCAGGGTGATCGGTGCTCAGTACTCAGGATGCTGGGTGCTCAGTACTCAGGGTGCTGGGTGCTCAGTACTCAGGGTGCTGGTTGCTCAGTCCTCAGGGTGCTCAGTGCTCAGGGTGCTGGGTGCTCAGTGCTCAGGGTGCTCGGTGCTCAGTACTCAGGGTGCTGGGTGCTCAGTACTCAGGGTGCTGGGTGCTCAGTACTCAGGGTGCTGGGTGCTCAGTGCTCGTAGTGCTGGGTGCTCAGTGCTCAGGGTGCTCAGTGCTCAGTACTCAGGGTGCTGGGTGCTCATTACTCAGGGTGCTGGGTGCTCAGTGCTCGGGGTGCTGGGTGCTCAGTACTCAGGGTGCTGGGTGCTCAGTGCTCAGGGTGCTCGGTGCTCAGTACTCATGGTGCTGGGTGCTCATTCTCAGGGTGCTGGGTGCTCAGTACTCAGGTTGCTCAGTACTCTGGGTGCTCGGTGCTCAGTACTCATGGTGCTGGCTGCTCAGTGCTAAGGGTGCTCGGTGCTCAGTTCTCAGGGTGCTCGGTGCTCAGTGTTTGGGGTGCTGGGTGCTCAGTACTCAGGGTGCTGAGTGCTCAGTGCTCAGGGTGCTCGGTGCTCAGTGCTCTGGGTGCTGGGTGCTCAGTACTCAGTGCTCAGGATGCTGGGTGCTCAGTGCTCAGGGTGCTTGGTGCTCAGTGCTCGGCGTGCCCTGTGCTCAGTGCTCGGTGTGCTCGGTGCTCAGTACTCAGGGTGCTGGGTGCTCAGTACTCAGGGTGCTGGGTGCTCAGTGCTCGGGGTGCCCTGTGCTCAGTGCTCGGTGTGCTCGGTGCTCAGTACTCAGGGTGCTGGGTGCTCAGTACTCACGGTGCTGGGTGCTCAGTGCTCGGGGTGCTGGGTGCTCAGTGCTCGGGGTGCTGGGTGCTCAGTACTCAGGGTGCTGGGTGCTCAGTGCTCAGGGTGCTGGGTGCTCAGTACGCAGGGTGCTGGGTGCTCAGTGCTCGGGGTGCCCTGTGCTCAGTGCTCGGTGTGCTCGGTGCTCAGTACTCAGGGTGCTCAGCGCTCAGTACTCAGGGTGCTGGGTGATCAGTGCTCGGGGTGCTCGTTGCTCAGTACGTTGGGTGCTCAGTGCTCAGGGTGCTGGCTGCTCAGTGCTCAGGGTGCTGGGTGCTCAGTGCTCAGGGTGCTTGATGCTCAGTACTCAGGGTGCTGGGTGCTCAGTGCTCAGGGTGCTGGGTGGTCAGTGCTCAGGGTGCTGGGTGCTCAGTACTCAGGGTGCTGGGTGCTCAGTACTCAGGGTGCTCGGTGCTCAGTGCTTGGGGTGCCGGGTGCTCAGTACTCAGGGTGCTGGGTGCTCAGTGCTCAGGGTGCTGCGTGCTCAGTGCTCAGGGTGCTGGGTGCTCAGTACTCAGTGCTCAGGATGCTGGGTGCACAGTGCTCGGGCTGCTGGGTGCTCAGTGCTCAGGGTGCTGGGTGCTCAGTACTCAGGGTGCTGGGTGCTCAGTGCTCAGGGTGCTGGGTGCTCAGTGCTCTGGGTGCTGGGTGCTCAGTGCTCAGGGTGCTGGGTGCTCAGTGCTCAGTGTGCTGGGTGCTCAGTGCTCGGGTTGCTGGGTGCTGAGTGCTCAGGGTGCTGGGTGCTCAGTGCTCGGGGTGCTCGGTGCTCAGTACGCAGGGTGCTGGGTGCTCAGTGCTCGGGGTGCTGGGTGCTCAGTGCTCAGTACTCAGGGTGGTGGGTGCTCAGTGCTCGGGGTGCTGGGTGCTCAGTACTCAGCGTGCTGGGTGCTCAGTACTCAGGGTGCTCAGTGCTCGGGGAGCTCGGTGCTCAGTACTCAGGGTGCTGGGTGCTCAGTACTCAGTGATCGGGGTCCTGGGTGCTCCGTGCTCGGGGTGCTGGGTGCTCAGTGCTCTGGGTGCTTAGTGCTCAGTACTCAGGGTACTGGGTGCTCAGTACTCAGGGTGCTCAGTGCTCGGGGTGCTGGGTGCTCATTACTCAGGGTGCTGGGTGCTCAGTACTCAGGGTGCTCAGTGCTCAGGGTGCTGGGTGATCACTGCTCGGGGTGCTCGGTGCTCAGTACTCAGGGTGCTGAGTGCTCAGTACTCAGGGTGCTGGGTGCTCAGTACTCAGGGTGCTGGGTGATAAGTGCTCGGGTTGCTGGGTGCTCAGTGCTCAGGTGCTCAGTGCTCAGTACTCAGGGTGCTCAGTGCTCAGTACTCAGGGTGCTGGGTGCTCAGTGCTCAGGGTGCTGGGTGCTCAGTACTCAGGGTGCTGGGTGCTCGGTGCTCAGTACGCTGGGTGCTCAGTACTCAGGGTGCTGGGTGCTCAGTACTCACGGTGCTGTGTGCTCAGTGCTCGGGGTGCTGGGTGCTCAGTACTCAGGGTGCTGGGTGCTCAGTGCTCGGGGTGCTCGGTGCTCAGTACGCTGGGTGCTCAGTACTCAGGGTGCTGGGTGCTCAGTACTCAGGGTGCTGGGTGCTTAGTACTCAGGCTGCTGGGTGCTCAGTGCTCAGGGTGCTGGGTGCTCAGTGCTCAGTACTCAGGGTGCTGGGTGCTCAGTGCTCAGGGTGCTGGGTGCTTGGTGCTCGGGGTGCTGGGTGCTTAGTGCTCGGGGTGCTGGGTGCTCAGTACTCAGGGTGCTGGGTGGTCAGTACTCACGATGCTGGGTGCTCAGTACTCGGGGTGCTGGGTGCTCACTACTCAGTGTGCTGGGTGCTCAGTACTCAGGGTGCTCGGTGCTCAGTGCTTGGGGTGCTGGGTGCTCAGTACTCAGGGTGCTGGGTGCTCAGTGCTCAGGGTGCTGCGTTCTCAGTGCTCAGGGTGCTGGGTGATCAGTACTCAGTGCTCAGGATGCTGGGTGCTCAGTGCTCGGGCTGCTGGGTGCTCAGTGCTCAGGGTGCTGGGTGCTCAGTACTCAGGGTGCTGGGTTCTCCGTACTCAGGGTGCTGGGTGCACAGTGCTAGGGGTGCTGGGTGCTCAGTGCTCGGGGTCTGGGTGCTCAGTACTCAGGGTGCTGGGTGCTCAGTGCTCGTAGTGCTGGGTGCTCAGTGCTCAGGGTGCTCAGTGCTCAGTACTCAGGGTGCTGGGTGCTCATTACTCAGGGTGCTGGGTGCTCAGTGCTCGGGGTGCTGGGTGCTCAGTACTCAGGGTGCTGGGTGCTCAGTGCTCAGGGTGCTCGGTGCTCAGTACTCATGGTGCTGGGTGCTCATTCTCAGGGTGCTGGGTGCTCAGTACTCAGGTTGCTCAGTACTCTGGGTGCTCGGTGCTCAGTACTCATGGTGCTGGCTGCTCAGTGCTAAGGGTGCTCGGTGCTCAGTTCTCAGGGTGCTCGGTGCTCAGTGTTTGGGGTGCTGGGTGCTCAGTACTCAGGGTGCTGAGTGCTCAGTGCTCAGGGTGCTCGGTGCTCAGTGCTCTGGGTGCTGGGTGCTCAGTACTCAGTGCTCAGGATGCTGGGTGCTCAGTGCTCAGGGTGCTTGGTGCTCAGTGCTCGGCGTGCCCTGTGCTCAGTGCTCGGTGTGCTCGGTGCTCAGTACTCAGGGTGCTGGGTGCTCAGTACTCAGGGTGCTGGGTGCTCAGTGCTCGGGGTGCCCTGTGCTCAGTGCTCGGTGTGCTCGGTGCTCAGTACTCAGGGTGCTGGGTGCTCAGTACTCACGGTGCTGGGTGCTCAGTGCTCGGGGTGCTGGGTGCTCAGTGCTCGGGGTGCTGGGTGCTCAGTACTCAGGGTGCTGGGTGCTCAGTGCTCAGGGTGCTGGGTGCTCAGTACGCAGGGTGCTGGGTGCTCAGTGCTCGGGGTGCCCTGTGCTCAGTGCTCGGTGTGCTCGGTGCTCAGTACTCAGGGTGCTCAGCGCTCAGTACTCAGGGTGCTGGGTGATCAGTGCTCGGGGTGCTCGTTGCTCAGTACGTTGGGTGCTCAGTGCTCAGGGTGCTGGCTGCTCAGTGCTCAGGGTGCTGGGTGCTCAGTGCTCAGGGTGCTTGATGCTCAGTACTCAGGGTGCTGGGTGCTCAGTGCTCAGGGTGCTGGGTGGTCAGTGCTCAGGGTGCTGGGTGCTCAGTACTCAGGGTGCTGGGTGCTCAGTACTCAGGGTGCTCGGTGCTCAGTGCTTGGGGTGCCGGGTGCTCAGTACTCAGGGTGCTGGGTGCTCAGTGCTCAGGGTGCTGCGTGCTCAGTGCTCAGGGTGCTGGGTGCTCAGTACTCAGTGCTCAGGATGCTGGGTGCACAGTGCTCGGGCTGCTGGGTGCTCAGTGCTCAGGGTGCTGGGTGCTCAGTACTCAGGGTGCTGGGTGCTCAGTGCTCAGGGTGCTGGGTGCTCAGTGCTCTGGGTGCTGGGTGCTCAGTGCTCAGGGTGCTGGGTGCTCAGTGCTCAGTGTGCTGGGTGCTCAGTGCTCGGGTTGCTGGGTGCTGAGTGCTCAGGGTGCTGGGTGCTCAGTGCTCGGGGTGCTCGGTGCTCAGTACGCAGGGTGCTGGGTGCTCAGTGCTCGGGGTGCTGGGTGCTCAGTGCTCAGTACTCAGGGTGGTGGGTGCTCAGTGCTCGGGGTGCTGGGTGCTCAGTACTCAGCGTGCTGGGTGCTCAGTACTCAGGGTGCTCAGTGCTCGGGGAGCTCGGTGCTCAGTACTCAGGGTGCTGGGTGCTCAGTACTCAGTGATCGGGGTCCTGGGTGCTCCGTGCTCGGGGTGCTGGGTGCTCAGTGCTCTGGGTGCTTAGTGCTCAGTACTCAGGGTACTGGGTGCTCAGTACTCAGGGTGCTCAGTGCTCGGGGTGCTGGGTGCTCATTACTCAGGGTGCTGGGTGCTCAGTACTCAGGGTGCTCAGTGCTCAGGGTGCTGGGTGATCACTGCTCGGGGTGCTCGGTGCTCAGTACTCAGGGTGCTGAGTGCTCAGTACTCAGGGTGCTGGGTGCTCAGTACTCAGGGTGCTGGGTGATAAGTGCTCGGGTTGCTGGGTGCTCAGTGCTCAGGTGCTCAGTGCTCAGTACTCAGGGTGCTCAGTGCTCAGTACTCAGGGTGCTGGGTGCTCAGTGCTCAGGGTGCTGGGTGCTCAGTACTCAGGGTGCTGGGTGCTCGGTGCTCAGTACGCTGGGTGCTCAGTACTCAGGGTGCTGGGTGCTCAGTACTCACGGTGCTGTGTGCTCAGTGCTCGGGGTGCTGGGTGCTCAGTACTCAGGGTGCTGGGTGCTCAGTGCTCGGGGTGCTCGGTGCTCAGTACGCTGGGTGCTCAGTACTCAGGGTGCTGGGTGCTCAGTACTCAGGGTGCTGGGTGCTTAGTACTCAGGCTGCTGGGTGCTCAGTGCTCAGGGTGCTGGGTGCTCAGTGCTCAGTACTCAGGGTGCTGGGTGCTCAGTGCTCAGGGTGCTGGGTGCTTGGTGCTCGGGGTGCTGGGTGCTTAGTGCTCGGGGTGCTGGGTGCTCAGTACTCAGGGTGCTGGGTGGTCAGTACTCACGATGCTGGGTGCTCAGTACTCGGGGTGCTGGGTGCTCACTACTCAGTGTGCTGGGTGCTCAGTACTCAGGGTGCTCGGTGCTCAGTGCTTGGGGTGCTGGGTGCTCAGTACTCAGGGTGCTGGGTGCTCAGTGCTCAGGGTGCTGCGTTCTCAGTGCTCAGGGTGCTGGGTGATCAGTACTCAGTGCTCAGGATGCTGGGTGCTCAGTGCTCGGGCTGCTGGGTGCTCAGTGCTCAGGGTGCTGGGTGCTCAGTACTCAGGGTGCTGGGTTCTCCGTACTCAGGGTGCTGGGTGCACAGTGCTAGGGGTGCTGGGTGCTCAGTGCTCGGGGTCTGGGTGCTCAGTACTCAGGGTGCTGGGTGCTCAGTGCTCGGGGTGCTGGGTGCTGAGTGCTCAGGGTGCTGGGTGCTCAGTGCTCGGGGTGCTCGGGGTGCTCGGTGCTCAGTACACAGGGTGCTGGGTGCTCAGTGCTCGGGGTGCTGGGTGCTCAGTGCTCAGTACTCAGGGTGCTGGGTGCTCAGTGCTCGGGGTGCTGGGTGCTCAGTGCTCAGGGTGCTGGGTGCTCAGTGCTCAGGGTGCTGGGTGCTCAGTGCTCGGGGTGCTCGGGGTGCTCGGTGCTCAGTACGCTGGGTGCTCAGTACTCAGGGTGCTGGGTGCTCAGTACTCAGGGTGCTGGGTGCTTAGTACTCAGGGTGCTGGGTGCTTAGTACTCAGGGTGCTTGGTGCTCAGTGCTCAGGGTGCTGGGTGCTCAGTGCTCAGTGCTCAGGGTGCTGGGTGCTTAGTGCTCGGGGTGCTGGGTGCTCAGTACTCAGGGTGCTGGGTGGTCAGTACTCACGGTGCTGGGTGCTCAGTACTCGGGGTGCTGGGTGCTCACTACTCAGGGTGCTGGGTGCTCAGTACTCAGGGTGCTGGGTGCTCAGTGCTCGGGGTGCTCGGTGCTCAGTACGCAGGGTGCTGGGTGCTCAGTGCTCGGGGTGCTGGGTGCTCAGTGCTCAGTACTCAGGGTGGTGGGTGCTCAGTGCTCGGGGTGCTGGGTGCTCAGTACTCAGCGTGCTGGGTGCTCAGTACTCAGGGTGCTCAGTGCTCGGGGAGCTCGGTGCTCAGTACTCAGGGTGCTGGGTGCTCAGTACTCAGTGATCGGGGTCCTGGGTGCTCCGTGCTCGGGGTGCTGGGTGCTCAGTGCTCTGGGTGCTTAGTGCTCAGTACTCAGGGTACTGGGTGCTCAGTACTCAGGGTGCTCAGTGCTCGGGGTGCTGGGTGCTCATTACTCAGGGTGCTGGGTGCTCAGTACTCAGGGTGCTCAGTGCTCAGTGATCGGGGTCCTGGGTGCTCCGTGCTCGGGGTGCTGGGTGCTCAGTGCTCTGGGTGCTTAGTGCTCAGTACTCAGGGTACTGGGTGCTCAGTACTCAGGGTGCTCAGTGCTAGGGGTGCTGGGTGCTCAGTGCTCGGGGTCTGGGTGCTCAGTGCTCAGGGTGCTGGGTGCTCAGTACTCAGGGTGCTGGGTGCTCAGTGCTCAGGGTGCTCAGTGCTCAGTTATCAGGGTGCTCAGTGATCAGTACTAAGGGTGCTGAGTGCTCAGTGCTCAGGGTGCTGGGTGCTCAGTACTCAGGGTGCTGGGTGCTCGGTGCTCAGTACGCTGGGTGCTCAGTACTCAGGGTGCTGGGTGATCAGTACTCAGGGTGCTCGGTGCTCAGTACTCAGCGTGCTGGGTGCTCAGTGCTCGGGGTGCTGGGTGCTCAGTACTCAGGGTGCTGGGTGCTCAGTGCTCGGGGTGCTCGGTGCTCAGTACGCTGGGTGCTCAGTACTCAGGGTGCTGGGTGCTCAGTACTCAGGGTGCTGGGTGCTTAGTACTCAGGGTGCTGGGTGCTTAGTACTCAGGGTGCTTGGTGCTCAGTGCTCAGGGTGCTGGGTGCTCAGTGCTCAGTGCTCAGGGTGCTGGGTGCTTAGTGCTCGGGGTGCTGGGTGCTCAGTACTCAGGGTGCTGGGTGGTCAGTACTCACGGTGCTGGGTGCTCAGTACTCGGGGTGCTGGGTGCTCACTACTCAGGGTGCTGGGTGCTCAGTACTCAGGGTGCTGGGTGCTCAGTGCTCGGGGTGCTCGGTGCTCAGTACGCAGGGTGCTGGGTGCTCAGTGCTCGGGGTGCTGGGTGCTCAGTGCTCAGTACTCAGGGTGGTGGGTGCTCAGTGCTCGGGGTGCTGGGTGCTCAGTACTCAGCGTGCTGGGTGCTCAGTACTCAGGGTGCTCAGTGCTCGGGGAGCTCGGTGCTCAGTACTCAGGGTGCTGGGTGCTCAGTACTCAGTGATCGGGGTCCTGGGTGCTCCGTGCTCGGGGTGCTGGGTGCTCAGTGCTCTGGGTGCTTAGTGCTCAGTACTCAGGGTACTGGGTGCTCAGTACTCAGGGTGCTCAGTGCTCGGGGTGCTGGGTGCTCATTACTCAGGGTGCTGTGTGCTCAGTACTCAGGGTGCTCAGTGCTCAGGGTGCTGGGTGCTCAGTGCTCAGGGTGCTTGGTGCTCAGTGCTCGGCGTGCCCTGTGCTCAGTGCTCGGTGTGCTCGGTGCTCAGTACTCAGGGTGCTGGGTGCTCAGTACTCAGGGTGCTGGGTGCTCAGTGCTCGGGGTGCCCTGTGCTCAGTGCTCGGTGTGCTCGGTGCTCAGTACTCAGGGTGCTGGGTGCTCAGTACTCACGGTGCTGGGTGCTCAGTGCTCGGGGTGCTGGGTGCTCAGTGCTCGGGGTGCTGGGTGCTCAGTACTCAGGGTGCTGGGTGCTCAGTGCTCAGGGTGCTGGGTGCTCAGTACTCAGGGTGCTGGGTGCTCAGTGCTCGGGGTGCCCTGTGCTCAGTGCTCGGTGTGCTCGGTGCTCAGTACTCAGGGTGCTCAGCGCTCAGTACTCAGGGTGCTGGGTGATCAGTGCTCGGGGTGCTCGTTGCTCAGTACGTTGGGTGCTCAGTGCTCAGGGTGCTGGCTGCTCAGTGCTCAGGGTGCTGGGTGCTCAGTGCTCAGGGTGCTTGATGCTCAGTACTCAGGGTGCTGGGTGCTCAGTGCTCAGGGTGCTGGGTGGTCAGTGCTCAGGGTGCTGGGTGCTCAGTACTCAGGGTGCTGGGTGCTCAGTACTCAGGGTGCTCGGTGCTCAGTGCTTGGGGTGCCGGGTGCTCAGTACTCAGGGTGCTGGGTGCTCAGTGCTCAGGGTGCTGCGTGCTCAGTGCTCAGGGTGCTGGGTGCTCAGTACTCAGTGCTCAGGATGCTGGGTGCACAGTGCTCGGGCTGCTGGGTGCTCAGTGCTCAGGGTGCTGGGTGCTCAGTACTCAGGGTGCTGGGTGCTCAGTGCTCAGGGTGCTGGGTGCTCAGTGCTCTGGGTGCTGGGTGCTCAGTGCTCAGGGTGCTGGGTGCTCAGTGCTCAGTGTGCTGGGTGCTCAGTGCTCGGGTTGCTGGGTGCTGAGTGCTCAGGGTGCTGGGTGCTCAGTGCTCGGGGTGCTCGGTGCTCAGTACGCAGGGTGCTGGGTGCTCAGTGCTCGGGGTGCTGGGTGCTCAGTGCTCAGTACTCAGGGTGGTGGGTGCTCAGTGCTCGGGGTGCTGGGTGCTCAGTACTCAGCGTGCTGGGTGCTCAGTACTCAGGGTGCTCAGTGCTCGGGGAGCTCGGTGCTCAGTACTCAGGGTGCTGGGTGCTCAGTACTCAGTGATCGGTGTCCTGGGTGCTCCGTGCTCGGGGTGCTGGGTGCTCAGTGCTCTGGGTGCTTAGTGCTCAGTACTCAGGGTACTGGGTGCTCAGTACTCAGGGTGCTCAGTGCTCGGGGTGCTGGGTGCTCATTACTCAGGGTGCTGGGTGCTCAGTACTCAGGGTGCTCAGTGCTCAGGGTGCTGGGTGATCACTGCTCGGGGTGCTCGGTGCTCAGTACTCAGGGTGCTGAGTGCTCAGTACTCAGGGTGCTGGGTGCTCAGTACTCAGGGTGCTGGGTGATAAGTGCTCGGGTTGCTGGGTGCTCAGTGCTCAGGGTGCTCAGTGCTCAGTACTCAGGGTGCTCAGTGCTCAGTACTCAGGGTGCTGGGTGCTCAGTGCTCAGGGTGCTGGGTGCTCAGTACTCAGGGTGCTGGGTGCTCGGTGCTCAGTACGCTGGGTGCTCAGTACTCAGGGTGCTGGGTGCTCAGTACTCACGGTGCTGTGTGCTCAGTGCTCGGGGTGCTGGGTGCTCAGTACTCAGGGTGCTGGGTGCTCAGTGCTCGGGGTGCTCGGTGCTCAGTACGCTGGGTGCTCAGTACTCAGGGTGCTGGGTGCTCAGTACTCAGGGTGCTGGGTGCTTAGTACTCAGGCTGCTGGGTGCTCAGTGCTCAGGGTGCTGGGTGCTCAGTGCTCAGTACTCAGGGTGCTGGGTGCTCAGTGCTCAGGGTGCTGGGTGCTTGGTGCTCGGGGTGCTGGGTGCTTAGTGCTCGGGGTGCTGGGTGCTCAGTACTCAGGGTGCTGGGTGGTCAGTACTCACGATGCTGGGTGCTCAGTACTCGGGGTGCTGGGTGCTCACTACTCAGTGTGCTGGGTGCTCAGTACTCAGGGTGCTCGGTGCTCAGTGCTTGGGGTGCTGGGTGCTCAGTACTCAGGGTGCTGGGTGCTCAGTGCTCAGGGTGCTGCGTTCTCAGTGCTCAGGGTGCTGGGTGATCAGTACTCAGTGCTCAGGATGCTGGGTGCTCAGTGCTCGGGCTGCTGGGTGCTCAGTGCTCAGGGTGCTGGGTGCTCAGTACTCAGGGTGCTGGGTTCTCCGTACTCAGGGTGCTGGGTGCACAGTGCTAGGGGTGCTGGGTGCTCAGTGCTCGGGGTCTGGGTGCTCAGTACTCAGGGTGCTGGGTGCTCAGTGCTCGGGGTGCTGGGTGCTGAGTGCTCAGGGTGCTGGGTGCTCAGTGCTCGGGGTGCTCGGGGTGCTCGGTGCTCAGTACACAGGGTGCTGGGTGCTCAGTGCTCGGGGTGCTGGGTGCTCAGTGCTCAGTACTCAGGGTGCTGGGTGCTCAGTGCTCGGGGTGCTGGGTGCTCAGTGCTCAGGGTGCTGGGTGCTCAGTGCTCAGGGTGCTGGGTGCTCAGTGCTCGGGGTGCTCGGGGTGCTCGGTGCTCAGTACGCTGGGTGCTCAGTACTCAGGGTGCTGGGTGCTCAGTACTCAGGGTGCTGGGTGCTTAGTACTCAGGGTGCTGGGTGCTTAGTACTCAGGGTGCTTGGTGCTCAGTGCTCAGGGTGCTGGGTGCTCAGTGCTCAGTGCTCAGGGTGCTGGGTGCTTAGTGCTCGGGGTGCTGGGTGCTCAGTACTCAGGGTGCTGGGTGGTCAGTACTCACGGTGCTGGGTGCTCAGTACTCGGGGTGCTGGGTGCTCACTACTCAGGGTGCTGGGTGCTCAGTACTCAGGGTGCTGGGTGCTCAGTGCTCGGGGTGCTCGGTGCTCAGTACGCAGGGTGCTGGGTGCTCAGTGCTCGGGGTGCTGGGTGCTCAGTGCTCAGTACTCAGGGTGGAGGGTGCTCAGTGCTCGGGGTGCTGGGTGCTCAGTACTCAGCGTCCTGGGTGCTCAGTACTCAGGGTGCTCAGTGCTCGGGGAGCTCGGTGCTCAGTACTCAGGGTGCTGGGTGCTCAGTACTCAGTGATCGGGGTCCTGGGTGCTCCGTGCTCGGGGTGCTGGGTGCTCAGTGCTCTGGGTGCTTAGTGCTCAGTACTCAGGGTACTGGGTGCTCAGTACTCAGGGTGCTCAGTGCTCGGGGTGCTGGGTGCTCATTACTCAGGGTGCTGGGTGCTCAGTACTCAGGGTGCTCAGTGCTCAGTGATCGGGGTCCTGGGTGCTCCGTGCTCGGGGTGCTGGGTGCTCAGTGCTCTGGGTGCTTAGTGCTCAGTACTCAGGGTACTGGGTGCTCAGTACTCAGGGTGCTCAGTGCTAGGGGTGCTGGGTGCTCAGTGCTCGGGGTCTGGGTGCTCAGTGCTCAGGGTGCTGGGTGCTCAGTACTCAGGGTGCTGGGTGCTCAGTGCTCAGGGTGCTCAGTGCTCAGTTATCAGGGTGCTCAGTGATCAGTACTAAGGGTGCTGAGTGCTCAGTGCTCAGGGTGCTGGGTGCTCAGTACTCAGGGTGCTGGGTGCTCGGTGCTCAGTACGCTGGGTGCTCAGTACTCAGGGTGCTGGGTGATCAGTACTCAGGGTGCTCGGTGCTCAGTACTCAGCGTGCTGGGTGCTCAGTGCTCGGGGTGCTGGGTGCTCAGTACTCAGGGTGCTGGGTGCTCAGTGCTCGGGGTGCTCGGTGCTCAGTACGCTGGGTGCTCAGTACTCAGGGTGCTGGGTGCTCAGTACTCAGGGTGCTGGGTGCTTAGTACTCAGGGTGCTGGGTGCTTAGTACTCAGGGTGCTTGGTGCTCAGTGCTCAGGGTGCTGGGTGCTCAGTGCTCAGTGCTCAGGGTGCTGGGTGCTTAGTGCTCGGGGTGCTGGGTGCTCAGTACTCAGGGTGCTGGGTGGTCAGTACTCACGGTGCTGGGTGCTCAGTACTCGGGGTGCTGGGTGCTCACTACTCAGGGTGCTGGGTGCTCAGTACTCAGGGTGCTGGGTGCTCAGTGCTCGGGGTGCTCGGTGCTCAGTACGCAGGGTGCTGGGTGCTCAGTGCTCGGGGTGCTGGGTGCTCAGTGCTCAGTACTCAGGGTGGTGGGTGCTCAGTGCTCGGGGTGCTGGGTGCTCAGTACTCAGCGTGCTGGGTGCTCAGTACTCAGGGTGCTCAGTGCTCGGGGAGCTCGGTGCTCAGTACTCAGGGTGCTGGGTGCTCAGTACTCAGTGATCGGGGTCCTGGGTGCTCCGTGCTCGGGGTGCTGGGTGCTCAGTGCTCTGGGTGCTTAGTGCTCAGTACTCAGGGTACTGGGTGCTCAGTACTCAGGGTGCTCAGTGCTCGGGGTGCTGGGTGCTCATTACTCAGGGTGCTGTGTGCTCAGTACTCAGGGTGCTCAGTGCTCAGGGTGCTGGGTGATCACTGCTCGGGGTGCTCGGTGCTCAGTACTCAGGGTGCTGAGTGCTCAGTACTCAGGGTGCTGGGTGCTCAGTACTCAGGGTGCTGGGTGATCAGTGCTCGGGGTGCTGGGTGCTCAGTGCTCAGGGTGCTCAGTGCTCAGTACTCAGGGTGCTCAGTGCTCAGTACTCAGGGTGCTGGGTGCTCAGTGCTCAGGGTGCTGGGTGCTCAGTACTCAGGGTGCTGGGTGCTCGGTGCTCAGTACGCTGGGTGCTCAGTACTCAGGGTGCTGGGTGCTCAGTACTCACGGTGCTGTGTGCTCAGTGCTCGGGGTGCTGGGTGCTCAGTACTCAGGGTGCTGGGTGCTCAGTGCTCGGGGTGCTCGGTGCTCAGTACGCTGGGTGCTCAGTACTCAGGGTGCTGGGTGCTCAGTACTCAGGGTGCTGGGTGCTTAGTACTCAGGCTGCTGGGTGCTCAGTGCTCAGGGTGCTGGGTGCTCAGTGCTCAGTACTCAGGGTGCTGGGTGCTCAGTGCTCAGGGTGCTGGGTGCTTGGTGCTCGGGGTGCTGGGTGCTTAGTGCTCGGGGTGCTGGGTGCTCAGTACTCAGGGTGCTGGGTGGTCAGTACTCACGATGCTGGGTGCTCAGTACTCGGGGTGCTGGGTGCTCACTACTCAGTGTGCTGGGTGCTCAGTACTCAGGGTGCTCGGTGCTCAGTGCTTGGGGTGCTGGGTGCTCAGTACTCAGGGTGCTGGGTGCTCAGTGCTCAGGGTGCTGCGTTCTCAGTGCTCAGGGTGCTGGGTGATCAGTACTCAGTGCTCAGGATGCTGGGTGCTCAGTGCTCGGGCTGCTGGGTGCTCAGTGCTCAGGGTGCTGGGTGCTCAGTACTCAGGGTGCTGGGTTCTCCGTACTCAGGGTGCTGGGTGCACAGTGCTAGGGGTGCTGGGTGCTCAGTGCTCGGGGTCTGGGTGCTCAGTACTCAGGGTGCTGGGTGCTCAGTGCTCGGGGTGCTGGGTGCTGAGTGCTCAGGGTGCTGGGTGCTCAGTGCTCGGGGTGCTCAGGGTGCTCGGTGCTCAGTACACAGGGTGCTGGGTGCTCAGTGCTCGGGGTGCTGGGTGCTCAGTGCTCAGTACTCAGGGTGCTGGGTGCTCAGTGCTCGGGGTGCTGGGTGCTCAGTACTCAGCGTGCTAGGTGCTCAGTACTCAGGGTGCTGGGTGCTCAGTGCTCAGGGTGCTGGGTGCTCAGTGGTCAGGGTGCTGGGTGCTCAGTGATCGGGGTGCTGGGTGCTCAGTACTCAGGGTGCTCAGTGCTCGGGGAGCTCGGTGCTCAGTACTCAGGGTGCTGGGTGCTCAGTACTCAGTGCTCGTGGTCCTGGGTGCTCCGTGCTCGGGGTGCTGGGTGCTCAGTGCTCTGGGTGCTTAGTGCTCAGTACTCAGGGTGCCTGGTGCTCAGTACTCAGGGTGCTCAGTGCTCGGGGTGCTGGGTGCTCAGTGCTCAGGGTGATAGGTGCTCAGTACTCAGAATGCTGTGTACTCAGTACTCAGGGTGCTGGGTGCTCAGTGCTCGGGGTGCTCGGTGCTCAGTACTCAGGGTGCTGAGTGCTCAGTACTCAGGGTGGTGGGTGCTCAGTACTCAGGGTGCTGGGTGCTCAGTGCTCGGGGTGCTGGGTGCTCAGTGCTCAGGGTGCTCAGTGCTCAGTTATCAGGGTGCTCAGTGATCAGTACTAAGGGTGCTGAGTGCTCAGTGCTCAGGGTGCTGGGTGCTCAGTACTCAGGGTGCTGGGTGCTCGGTGCTCAGTACGCTGGGTGCTCAGTACTCAGGGTGCTGGGTGATCAGTACTCAGGGTGCTCGGTGCTCAGTACTCAGCGTGCTGGGTGCTCAGTGCTCGGGGTGCTGGGTGCTCAGTACTCAGGGTGCTGGGTGCTCAGTGCTCGGGGTGCTCGGTGCTCAGTACGCTGGGTGCTCAGTACTCAGGGTGCTGGGTGCTCAGTACTCAGGGTGCTGGGTGCTTAGTACTCAGGGTGCTGGGTGCTTAGTACTCAGGGTGCTTGGTGCTCAGTGCTCAGGGTGCTGGGTGCTCAGTGCTCAGTGCTCAGGGTGCTGGGTGCTTAGTGCTCGGGGTGCTGGGTGCTCAGTACTCAGGGTGCTGGGTGGTCAGTACTCACGGTGCTGGGTGCTCAGTACTCGGGGTGCTGGGTGCTCACTACTCAGGGTGCTGGGTGCTCAGTACTCAGGGTGCTGGGTGCTCAGTGCTCGGGGTGCTCGGTGCTCAGTACTCAGGGTGCTGGGTGCTCAGTGCTCAGGGTGCTGGGTGCTCAGTACTCAGTGTGCTGGGTGCTCAGTGCTCAGGGTGCTGGGTGCTCAGTACTCAGGGTGCTCAGTACTCAGGGTGCTGGGTGCTCAGTACTCAGGGTGCTCAGGACTCAGGGTGCTGGGTGCTCAGTGCTCGGGGTGCTGGGTGCTCAGTACTCAGGGTGCTCAGTACTCAGGGTGCTGGGTGCTCAGTGCTCGGGGTGCTGGGTGCTCAGTGCTCAGGGTGATCGGTGCTCAGTACTCAGGATGCTGGGTGCTCAGTACTCAGGGTGCTGGATGCTCAGTACTCAGGGTGCTGGTTGCTCAGTCCTCAGCGTGCTCAGTGCTCAGGGTGCTGGGTGCTCAGTGCTCGGGGTGCTGGGTGCTCAGTGCTCAGGGTGCTGGGTGCTCAGTGCTCAGGGTGCTCAGTGCTCAGTACTCAGGGTGCTGGGTGCTCATTACTCAGGGTGCTTGGTGCTCAGTGCTCGGGGTGCTGGGTGCTCAGTACTCAGGGTACTGGGTGCTCAGTGCTCAGGGTGCTGGGTGCTCAGTGCTCGGGGTGCTGGGTGCTCAGTATTCAGGGTGCTGGGTGCTCAGTACTCAGGGTTCTGGGTGCTCAGTGCTCGGGGGGCTGGGTGCTCAGTGCTCAGGGTGCTGGGTGCTCATTACTTAGGGTGCTGGGTGCTCAGTGCTCGGGGTGCTCGGTGCTCAGTACTCAAGGTGCTGGGTGCTCAGTGCTCACGGTGCTGGGTGCTCAGTCCTCGGGGTGCTCCGTGCTCAGTGCTCAGGGTGCTGGGTGCTCAGTGATCAGGGTGCTCGGTGCTCAGTACTCATGGTGCTGGGTGCTCATTCTCGGGGTGCTGGGTGCTCAGTACTCAGGTTGCTCAGTACTCTGGGTGCTCGGTGCTCAGTACTCATGGTGCTGGGTGCTCAGTACTCAGGGTGCTCGGTGCTCAGTTCTCAGGGTGCTCGCTGCTCAGTGTTTGGGGTGCTGGGTGCTCAGTGCTCAGTGCTCAGGGTGCTGGGTGCTTAGTGCTCGGGGTGCTGGGTGCTCAGTACTCAGCGTGCTGGGTGCTCAGTACTCAGGGTGCTCAGTGCTCGGGGAGCTCGGTGCTCAGTACTCAGGGTGCTGGGTGCTCAGTACTCAGTGATCGGGGTCCTGGGTGCTCCGTGCTCGGGGTGCTGGGTGCTCAGTGCTCTGGGTGCTTAGTGCTCAGTACTCAGGGTACTGGGTGCTCAGTACTCAGGGTGCTCAGTGCTCGGGGTGCTGGGTGCTCAGTACTCAGGGTGCTGGGTGCTCAGTACTCAGGGTGCTCAGTGCTCAGGGTGCTGGGTGATCACTGCTCGGGGTGCTCGGTGCTCAGTACTCAGGGTGCTGAGTGCTCAGTACTCAGGGTGCTGGGTGCTCAGTACTCAGGGTGCTGGGTGATCAGTGCTCGGGGTGCTGGGTGCTCAGTGCTCAGGGTGCTCAGTGCTCAGTACTCAGGGTGCTCAGTGCTCAGTACTCAGGGTGCTGGGTGCTCAGTGCTCAGGGTGCTGGGTGCTCAGTACTCAGGGTGCTTTGTGCTCGGTGCTCAGTACGCTGGGTGCTCAGTACTCAGGGTGCTGGGTGCTCAGTACTCACGGTGCTGTGTGCTCAGTGCTCGGGGTGCTGGGTGCTCAGTACTCAAGGTGCTGGGTGCTCAGTGCTCGGGGTGCTCGGTGCTCAGTACGCTGGGTGCTCAGTACTCAGGGTGCTGGGTGCTCAGTACTCAGGGTGCTGGGTGCTTAGTACTCAGGCTGCTGGGTGCTCAGTGCTCAGGGTGCTGGGTGCTCAGTGCTCAGTACTCAGGGTGCTGGGTGCTCAGTGCTCAGGGTGCTGGGTGCTTGGTGCTCGGGGTGCTGGGTGCTTAGTGCTCGGGGTGCTGGGTGCTCAGTACTCAGGGTGCTGGGTGGTCAGTACTCACGATGCTGGGTGCTCAGTACTCGCGGTGCTGGGTGCTCACTACTCAGTGTGCTGGGTGCTCAGTACTCAGGGTGCTCGGTGCTCAGTGCTTGGGGTGCTGGGTGCTCAGTACTCAGGGTGCTGGGTGCTCAGTGCTCAGGGTGCTGCGTTCTCAGTGCTCAGGGTGCTGGGTGATCAGTACTCAGTGCTCAGGATGCTGGGTGCTCAGTGCTCGGGCTGCTGGGTTCTCAGTGCTCAGGGTGCTGGGTGCTCAGTACTCAGGGTGCTGGGTTCTCCGTTCTCAGGGTGCTGGGTGCACAGTGCTAGGGGTGCTGGGTGCTCAGTGCTCGGGGTCTGGGTGCTCAGTACTCAGGGTGCTGGGTGCTCAGTGCTCGGGGTGCTGGGTGCTGAGTGCTCAGGGTGCTGGGTGCTCAGTGCTCGGGGTGCTCGGGGTGCTCGGTGCTCAGTACACAGGGTGCTGGGTGCTCAGTGCTCGGGGTGCTGGGTGCTCAGTGCTCAGTACTCAGGGTGCTGGGTGCTCAGTGCTCGGGGTGCTGGGTGCTCAGTACTCAGCGTGCTAGGTGCTCAGGACTCAGGGTGCTGGGTGCTCAGTGCTCAGGGTGCTGGGTGCTCAGTGCTCAGGGTGCTGGGTGCTCAGTGATCGGGGTGCTGGGTGCTCAGTACTCAGGGTGCTCAGTGCTCGGGGAGCTCGGTGCTCAGTACTCAGGGTGCTGGGTGCTCAGTACTCAGTGCTCGGGGTCCTGGGTGCTCCGTGCTCGGGGTGCAGGGTGCTCAGTGCTCAGGGTGCTCAGTGCTCAGTACTCAGGGTGCTCGGTGCTCAGTACTCAGGGTGCTGGGTGCTTAGTGCTCAGGGTGCTGGGTGCTCAGTACTCAGGGTGCTGGGTGGTCATTACTCACGGTGCTGGGTGCTCAGTGCTCGGGGTGCTGGGTGCTCAGTACTCAGGGTGCTCAGTACTCAGGGTGCTGGGTGCTCAGTGCTCGGGGTGCTGGGTGCTCAGTGCTCAGGGTGATCGGTGCTCAGTACTCAGGATGCTGGGTGCTCAGTACTCAGGGTGCTGGATGCTCAGTACTCAGGGTGCTGGTTGCTCAGTCCTCAGCGTGCTCAGTGCTCAGGGTGCTGGGTGCTCAGTGCTCGGGGTGCTGGGTGCTCAGTGCTCAGGGTGCTGGGTGCTCAGTGCTCAGGGTGCTCAGTGCTCAGTACTCAGGGTGCTGGGTGCTCATTACTCAGGGTGCTTGGTGCTCAGTGCTCGGGGTGCTGGGTGCTCAGTACTCAGGGTACTGGGTGCTCAGTGCTCAGGGTGCTGGGTGCTCAGTGCTCGGGGTGCTGGGTGCTCAGTATTCAGGGTGCTGGGTGCTCAGTACTCAGGGTGCTGGGTGCTCAGTGCTCGGGGGGCTGGGTGCTCAGTGCTCAGGGTGCTGGGTGCTCATTACTTAGGGTGCTGGGTGCTCAGTGCTCGGGGTGCTCGGTGCTCAGTACTCAAGGTGCTGGGTGCTCAGTGCTCACGGTGCTGGGTGCTCAGTCCTCGGGGAGCTCGATGCTCAGTGTTTGGGGTGCTGGGTGCTCAGTACTCAGGGTGCTGTGTGCTCAGTGTTCAGGGTGCTGGGTGCTCAGTGCTCAGCGTGCTGGGTGCTCAGTACTCAGTGCTCAGGATGCTGGGTGCTCAGTGCTCAGGGTGCTCAGTGCTCGGGGTGCAGGGTGCTCAGTACTCAGGGTGCTGGGTGCTCAGTACTCAGGGTGCTCAGTACTCAGGGTGCTGGGTGCTCAGTGCTCAGGGTGCTGGGTGCTCAGTACTCAGGGTGCTGGGTGCTCAGTGCTCAGGGTGCTTGGTGCTTAGTTCTCGGGGTGGTGGGTGCTCAGTGCTCAGGGTGCTGGGTGCTCAGTACTCAGGGTGCTGGGTGCTCGGTTCTCAGTACGCTGGGTTCTCAGTACTCAGGGTGCTGGGTGCTCAGTACTCAGGGTGCTCGGTGCTCAGTACTCAGGGTGCTGGGTGCTCAGTGCTCGGGGTGCTGGGTGCTCAGTACTCAGGGTGCTGGGTGCTCAGTGCTCGGGGTGCTCGGTGCTCAGTACGCTGGGTGCTCAGTACTCAGGGTGCTGGGTGCTCAGTACTCAGGGTGCTGGGTGCTTAGTACTCAGGGTGCTGGGTGCTCAGTGCTCCGGGTGCTGGGTGCTCAGTGCTCAGTACTCAGGGTGCTGGGTGCTCAGTGCTCAGATTGCTGGGTGCTCAGTGCTCAGGGTGCTTCGTGCTCGGTGCTGGGTGCTCGGGGTGCTGGGTGCTTAGTGATCGGGGTGCTGGGTGCTCAGTACTCAGGGTGCTGGGTGGTCAGTACTCACGGTGCTGGGTGCTCAGTACTCGGGGTGCTGGGTGCTCACTACTCAGTGTGCTGGGTGCTCAGTACTCAGGGTGCTGGGTGCTCAGTGCTCGGGGTGCTCGGTGCTCAGTACTCAGGGTGCTCATTACTCAGGGTGCTCAGTGCTCGGGGTGCTGGGTGCTCAGTACCCAGGGTGCTCAGTACTCAGGGTGCTGGGTGCTCAGTGCTCGGGGTGCTGGGTGCTCCGTGCTCAGGGTGATCGGTGCTCAGTACTCAGGATGCTGGGTGCTCAGTACTCAGGGTGCTGGGTGCTCAGTACACAGGGTGCTGGTTGCTCAGTCCTCAGGGTGCTCAGTGCTCAGGGTGCTGGGTGCTCAGTGCTCGGGGTGCTCGGTGCTCAGTACTCAGGGTGCTGGGTGCTCAGTACTCAGGGTGCTGGGTGCTCAGTACTCAGGGTGCTCAGTGCTCAGTACTCAGGGTGCTGGGTGCTCATTACTCAGGGTACTGGGTGCTCAGTGCTCGGGGTGCTGGGTGCTCAGTACTCAGGGTGCTGTGTGCTCAGTGCTCAGGGTGCTCGGTGCTCAGTACTCATGGTGCTGGGTGCTCATTCTCAGGGTGCTGGGTGCTCAGTACTCAGGTTGCTCAGTACACTGGGTGCTCGGTGCTCAGTACTCATGGTGCTGGCTGCTCAGTACTAAGGGTGCTTGGTGCTCAGTTCTCAGGGTGCTCGGTGCTCAGTGTTTGGGGTGCTGGGTGCTCAGTACTCAGGGTGCTGAGTGCTCAGTGCTCAGGGTGCTCGGTGCTCAGTGCTCTGGGTGCTTGGTGCTCAGTACTCAGTGCTCAGGATGCTGGGTGCTCAGTGCTCAGGGTGCTGGGTGCTCAGTGCTCAGGGAGCTCAGTGCTCAGTACTTAGGGTGCTGGGTGCTCAGTACTCAGGGTGCTGGGTGCTCAGTGCTCGGGGTGCCCGGTGCTCAGTGCTCGAGGTGCTGGGTGCTCAGTGCTCGGGGTGCTGGGTGCTCAGTGCTCAGGGTGCTGGGTGCTCAGTATTCAGGGTGCTGGGTGCTCAGTGCTTGGGGTGCTGGGTGCTCAGTACTCAGGGTGCTGGGTGCTCAGTACTCAGGGTGCTCGGTGCTCAGTGCTTGGGGTGCTGGGTGCTCAGTACTCAGGGTGCTGGGTGCTCAGTGCTCAGGGTGCTGCGTGCTCAGTGCTCAGGGTGCTGGGTGCTCAGTACTCAGTGCTCAGGATGCTGGGTGCTCAGTGCTCGGGCTGCTGGGTGCTCAGTGCTCAGGGTGCTGGGTGCTCAGTACTCAGGGTGCTGGGTGCTCAGTTCTCAGGGTGCTGGGTGCTCAGTGCTCTGGGTGCTGGGTGCTCAGTGCTCGGGGTTCTCGGTGCTCAGTGCTCAAGGTGCTGGGTGCTCAGTACTCAGGGTGCTCATTGCTCAGGGTGCTGGGTGCTCAGTACTCAGGGTGCTGGGTTCTCAGTGCTCAGGGTGATGGGTGCTCAGTACTCAGGGTGCTCAGTGCTTGGGGTGCAGGGTGCTCAGTACTCATGGTGCTCTGTGCTTGCTGTGCTGAATGCTCAGTACTCAGGGTGCTGGGTGCTCAGTACTCAGGGTGCTGGGTGCTCAGTGCTCGGGGTGCTGGGTGCTCAGTGCTCGGGGTGCTGGGTGCTCAGTGCTCGGGGTGCTGGGTGCTCAGTGCTCGGGGTTCTGGGTGCTCAGTGCCCGGGGTGCTGGGTGCTCAGTGCTCGGGGTGCTGGGTGCTCAGTGCAAGGGGTGCTTGGTGCTCAGTGCTCGGGGTGCTGGGTGCTCAGTGCTCAGGGTGCTGGGTGCTCGGTGCTCGGGGTGCTGGGTGCTTAGTGCTCGGGGTGCCCGGTGCTCAGTACTCCGGGTTCTGGGTGCTCAGTGCTCAGGGTACTCGGTGCTCAGTACGTTGGGTGCTCAGTACTCAGGGTGCTGGGTGCTCAGTGCTCAGGGTGCTGGGTGCTCAGTGCTCAGGGTGCTGGGTGCTCAGTGCTCAGGGTGCTGGGTGCTCAGTGCTCAGGGTGCTGGGTGCTCAGTGCTCAGGGTGCTGGGTGCTCGGTGCTCTGGGTGCTGGGTGCTTAGTGCTCGGGGTGCCCGGTGCTCAGTACTCGGGGTGCTCAGTGCTCAGTACTCAGGGTGGTGGGTGCTCAGTGCTCAGGGTGCTGGGTGCTCAGTACTCAGGGTGCTGGGTGCTCGGTTCTCAGTACGCTGGGTGCTCAGTACTCAGGGTGCTGGGTGCTCAGTACTCAGGGTGCTCGGTGCTCAGTACTCAGGGTGCTGGGTGCTCAGTGCTCGGGGTGCTGGGTGCTCAGTACTCAGGGTGCTGGGTGCTCAGTGCTCGGGGTGCTCGGTGCTCAGTACGCTCTGTGCTCAGTACTCAGGGTGCTGGGTGCTCAGTACTCAGGGTGCTGGGTGCTTAGTACTCAGGGTGCTGGGTGCTCAGTGCTCGGGGTGCTGGGTGCTCAGTGCTCACTACTCAGGGTGCTGGGTGCTCAGTGCTCAGGTTGCTGGGTGCTCAGTGCTCAGGGTGCTTCGTGCTCGGTGCTCGGTGCTCGGGGTGCTGGGTGCTTAGTGCTCGGGGTGCTGGGTGCTCAGTACTCAGGGTGCTGGGTGGTCAGTACTCACGGTGCTGGGTGCTCAGTACTCGGGGTGCTGGGTGCTCACTACTCAGGGTGCTGGGTGCTCAGTACTCAGGGTGCTGGGTGCTCAGTGCTCGGGGTGCTCGGTGCTCAGTACTCAGGGTGCTCATTACTCAGGGTGCTCAGTACTCAGGGTGCTGGGTGCTCAGTACTCAGGGTGCTCAGTACTCAGGGTGCTGGGTGCTCAGTGCTCGGGGTGCTGGGTGCTCAGTACTCAGGGTGCTCAGTACTCTGGGTGCTGGGTGCTCAGTGCTCGGGGTGCTGGGTGCTCAGTGCTCAGGGTGATCGGTGCTCAGTACTCAGGATGCTGGGTGCTCAGTACTCAGGGTGCTGGGTGCTCAGTACTCAGGGTGCTGGTTGCTCAGTCCTCAGGGTGCTCAGTGCTCAGGGTGCTGGGTGCTCAGTGCTCAGGGTGCTCGGTGCTCAGTACTCAGGGTGCTGGGTGCTCAGTACTCAGGGTGCTGGGTGCTCAGTACTCAGGGTGCTGGGTGCTCAGTGCTCGTAGTGCTGGGTGCTCAGTGCTCAGGGTGCTCAGTGCTCAGTACTCAGGGTGCTGGGTGCTCATTACTCAGGGTGCTGGGTGCTCAGTGCTCGGGGTGCTGGGTGCTCAGTACTCAGGGTGCTGGGTGCTCAGTGCTCAGGGTGCTCGGTGCTCAGTACTCATGGTGCTGGGTGCTCATTCTCAGGGTGCTGGGTGCTCAGTACTCAGGTTGCTCAGTACTCTGGGTGCTCGGTGCTCAGTACTCATGGTGCTGGCTGCTCAGTGCTAAGGGTGCTCGGTGCTCAGTTCTCAGGGTGCTCGGTGCTCAGTGTTTGGGGTGCTGGGTGCTCAGTACTCAGGGTGCTGAGTGCTCAGTGCTCAGGGTGCTCGGTGCTCAGTGCTCTGGGTGCTGGGTGCTCAGTACTCAGTGCTCAGGATGCTGGGTGCTCAGTGCTCAGGGTGCTTGGTGCTCAGTGCTCAGGGAGCTCAGTGCTCAGTACTTAGGGTGCTGGGTGCTCAGTACTCAGGGTGCTGGGTGCTCAGTGCTCGGGGTGCCCTGTGCTCAGTGCTCGGTGTGCTCGGTGCTCAGTACTCAGGGTGCTGGGTGCTCAGTACTCACGGTGCTGGGTGCTCAGTGCTCGGGGTGCTGGGTGCTCAGTGCTCGGGGTGCTGGGTGCTCAGTACTCAGGGTGCTGGGTGCTCAGTGCTCAGGGTGCTGGGTGCTCAGTACTCAGGGTGCTGGGTGCTCAGTGCTCGGGGTGCCCTGTGCTCAGTGCTCGGTGTGCTCGGTGCTCAGTACTCAGGGTGCTCAGCGCTCAGTACTCAGGGTGCTGGGTGATCAGTGCTCGGGGTGCTCGTTGCTCAGTACGTTGGGTGCTCAGTGCTCAGGGTGCTGGCTGCTCAGTGCTCAGGGTGCTGGGTGCTCAGTGCTCAGGGTGCTTGATGCTCAGTACTCAGGGTGCTGGGTGCTCAGTGCTCAGGGTGCTGGGTGGTCAGTGCTCGGGGTGCTGGGTGCTCAGTGCTCAGCGTGCTGGGTGCTCAGTACTCAGGGTGCTGGGTGCTCAGTACTCGCGGTGCTGGGTGCTCAGTGCTCAGCGTGCTGGGTGCTCAGTACTCAGGGTGCTCGGTGCTCAGTGCTTGGGGTGCCGGGTGCTCAGTACTCAGGGTGCTGGGTGCTCAGTGCTCAGGGTGCTGCGTGCTCAGTGCTCAGGGTGCTGGGTGCTCAGTACTCAGTGCTCAGGATGCTGGGTGCACAGTGCTCGGGCTGCTGGGTGCTCAGTGCTCAGGGTGCTGGGTGCTCAGTACTCAGGGTGCTGGGTGCTCAGTGCTCAGGGTGCTGGGTGCTCAGTGCTCTGGGTGCTGGGTGCTCAGTGCTCAGGGTGCTGGGTGCTCAGTGCTCAGTGTGCTGGGTGCTCAGTGCTCGGGGTGCTGGGTGCTGAGTGCTCAGGGTGCTGGGTGCTCAGTGCTCGGGGTGCTCGGTGCTCAGTACACAGGGTGCTGGGTGCTCAGTGCTCGGGGTGCTGGGTGCTCAGTGCTCAGTACTCAGGGTGCTGGGTGCTCAGTGCTCGGGGTGCTGGGTGCTCAGTACTCAGCGTGCTGGGTGCTCAGTACTCAGGGTGCTCAGTGCTCGGGGAGCTCGGTGCTCAGTACTCAGGGTGCTGGGTGCTCAGTACTCAGTGATCGGGGTCCTGGGTGCTCCGTGCTCGGGGTGCTGGGTGCTCAGTGCTCTGGGTGCTTAGTGCTCAGTACTCAGGGTACTGGGTGCTCAGTACTCAGGGTGCTCAGTGCTCGGGGTGCTGGGTGCTCAGTACTCAGGGTGCTGGGTGCTCAGTACTCAGGGTGCTCAGTGCTCAGGGTGCTGGGTGATCACTGCTCGGGGTGCTCGGTGCTCAGTACTCAGGGTGCTGAGTGCTCAGTACTCAGGGTGCTGGGTGATCAGTACTCAGGGTGCTGGGTGATCAGTGCTCGGGGTGCTGGGTGCTCAGTGCTCAGGGTGCTCAGTGCTCAGTACTCAGGGTGCTCAGTGCTCAGTACTCAGGGTGCTGGGTGCTCAGTGCTCAGGGTGCTGGGTGCTCAGTACTCAGGGTGCTGGGTGCTCGGTGCTCAGTACGCTGGGTGCTCAGTACTCAGGGTGCTGGGTGCTCAGTACTCACGGTGCTGTGTGCTCAGTGCTCGGGGTGCTGGGTGCTCAGTACTCAGGGTGCTGGGTGCTCAGTGCTCGGGGTGCTCGGTGCTCAGTACGCTGGGTGCTCAGTACTCAGGGTGCTGGGTGCTCAGTACTCAGGGTGCTGGGTGCTTAGTACTCAGGCTGCTGGGTGCTCAGTGCTCAGGGTGCTGGGTGCTCAGTGCTCAGTACTCAGGGTGCTGGGTGCTCAGTGCTCAGGGTGCTGGGTGCTCAGTACTCACGGTGCTGGGTGCTCAGTGCTCGGGGTGCTGGGTGCTCAGTGCTCGGGGTGCTGGGTGCTCAGTACTCAGGGTGCTGGGTGCTCAGTGCTCAGGGTGCTGGGTGCTCAGTACTCAGGGTGCTGGGTGCTCAGTGCTCGGGGTGCTCGGTGCTCAGTAGGCTGGGTGCTCAGTACTCAGGGTGCTGGGTGCTCAGTACTCAGGGTGCTGGGTGCTTAGTACTCAGGCTGCTGGGTGCTCAGTGCTCAGGGTGCTGGGTGCTCAGTGCTCAGTACTCAGGGTGCTGGGTGCTCAGTGCTCAGGGTGCTGGGTGCTCAGTACTCACGGTGCTGGGTGCTCAGTGCTCGGGGTGCTGGGTGCTCAGTGCTCGGGGTGCTGGGTGCTCAGTACTCAGGGTGCTGGGTGCTCAGTGCTCAGGGTGCTGGGTGCTCAGTACTCAGGGTGCTGGGTGCTCAGTGCTCGGGGTGCCCTGTGCTCAGTGCTCGGTGTGCTCGGTGCTCAGTACTCAGGGTGCTCAGCGCTCAGTACTCAGGGTGCTGGGTGATCAGTGCTCGGGGTGCTCGTTGCTCAGTACGTTGGGTGCTCAGTGCTCAGGGTGCTGGCTGCTCAGTGCTCAGGGTGCTGGGTGCTCAGTGCTCAGGGTGCTTGATGCTCAGTACTCAGGGTGCTGGGTGCTCAGTGCTCAGGGTGCTGGGTGGTCAGTGCTCGGGGTGCTGGGTGCTCAGTGCTCAGGGTGCTGGGTGCTCAGTACTCAGGGTGCTGGGTGCTCAGTACTCGCGGTGCTGGGTGCTCAGTGCTCAGCGTGCTGGGTGCTCAGTACTCAGGGTGCTCGGTGCTCAGTGCTTGGGGTGCCGGGTGCTCAGTACTCAGGGTGCTGGGTGCTCAGTGCTCAGGGTGCTGCGTGCTCAGTGCTCAGGGTGCTGGGTGCTCAGTACTCAGTGCTCAGGATGCTGGGTGCACAGTGCTCGGGCTGCTGGGTGCTCAGTGCTCAGGGTGCTGGGTGCTCAGTACTCAGGGTGCTGGGTGCTCAGTGCTCAGGGTGCTCAGTGCTCTGGGTGCTGGGTGCTCAGTGCTCAGGGTGCTGGGTGCTCAGTGCTCAGTGTGCTGGGTGCTCAGTGCTCGGGGTGCTGGGTGCTGAGTGCTCAGGGTGCTGGGTGCTCAGTGCTCGGGGTGCTCGGTGCTCAGTACACAGGGTGCTGGGTGCTCAGTGCTCGGGGTGCTGGGTGCTCAGTGCTCAGTACTCAGGGTACTGGGTGCTCAGTGCTCGGGGTGCTGGGTGCTCAGTACTCAGCGTGCTGGGTGCTCAGTACTCAGGGTGCTCAGTGCTCGGGGAGCTCGGTGCTCAGTACTCAGGGTGCTGGGTGCTCAGTACTCAGTGATCGGGGTCCTGGGTGCTCCGTGCTCGGGGTGCTGGGTGCTCAGTGCTCTGGGTGCTTAGTGCTCAGTACTCAGGGTACTGGGTGCTCAGTACTCAGGGTGCTCAGTGCTCGGGGTGCTGGGTGCTCAGTACTCAGTGTGCTGGGTGCTCAGTACTCAGGGTGCTCAGTGCTCAGGGTGCTGGGTGATCACTGCTCGGGGTGCTCGGTGCTCAGTACTCAGGGTGCTGAATGCTCAGTACTCAGGGTGCTGGGTGATCAGTACTCAGGGTGCTGGGTGCTCAGTGCTCGGGGTGCTGGGTGCTCAGTGCTCAGGGTGCTCAGTGCTCAGTACTCAGGGTGCTCAGTGCTCAGTACTCAGGGTGCTGGGTGCTCAGTGCTCAGGGTGCTGGGTGCTCAGTACTCAGGGTGCTGGGTGCTCGGTGCTCAGTACGCTGGGTGCTCAGTACTCAGGGTGCTGGGTGCTCAGTACTCACGGTGCTGTGTGCTCAGTGCTCGGGGTGCTGGGTGCTCAGTACTCAGGGTGCTGGGTGCTCAGTGCTCGGGGTTCTCGGTGCTCAGTACGCTGGGTGCTCAGTACTCAGGGTGCTGGGTGCTCAGTACTCAGGGTGCTGGGTGCTTAGTACTCAGGCTGCTGGGTGCTCAGTGCTCAGGGTGCTGGGTGCTCAGTGCTCAGTACTCAGGGTGCTGGGTGCTCAGTGCTCAGGGTGCTGGGTGCTTGGTGCTCGGGGTGCTGGGTGCTTAGTGCTCGGGGTGCTGGGTGCTCAGTACTCAGGGTGCTGGGTGGTCAGTACTCACGATGCTGGGTGCTCAGTACTCGGGGTGCTGGGTGCTCACTACTCAGTGTGCTGGGTGCTCAGTACTCAGGGTGCTCGGTGCTCAGTGCTTGGGGTGCTGGGTGCTCAGTACTCAGGGTGCTGGGTGCTCAGTGCTCAGGGTGCTGCGTTCTCAGTGCTCAGGGTGCTGGGTGATCAGTACTCAGTGCTCAGGATGCTGGGTGCTCAGTGCTCGGGCTGCTGGGTGCTCAGTGCTCAGGGTGCTGGGTGCTCAGTACTCAGGGTGCTGGGTTCTCCGTACTCAGGGTGCTGGGTGCACAGTGCTTTGGGTGCTGGGTGCTCAGTGCTCGGGGTCTGGGTGCTCAGTACTCAGGGTGCTGGGTGCTCAGTGCTCGGGGTGCTGGGTGCTGAGTGCTCAGGGTGCTGGGTGCTCAGTGCTCGGGGTGCTCGGGGTGCTCGGTGCTCAGTACACAGGGTGCTGGGTGCTCAGTGCTCGGGGTGCTGGGTGCTCAGTGCTCAGTACTCAGGGTGCTGGGTGCTCAGTGCTCGGGGTGCTGGGTGCTCAGTACTCAGCGTGCTGGGTGCTCAGTACTCAGGGTGCTGGGTGCTCAGTGCTCAGGGTGCTGGGTGCTCAGTGCTCAGGGTGCTGGGTGCTCAGTGATCGGGGTGCTGGGTGCTCAGTACTCAGGGTGCTCAGTGCTCGGGGAGCTCGGTGCTCAGTACTCAGGGTGCTGGGTGCTCAGTACTCAGTGCTCGGGGTCCTGGGTGCTCCGTGCTCGGGGTGCTGGGTGCTCAGTGCTCTGGGTGCTTAGTGCTCAGTACTCAGGGTGCCTGGTGCTCAGTACTCAGGGTGCTCAGTGCTCGGGGTGCTGGGTGCTCAGTGCTCAGGGTGATAGGTGCTCAGTACTCAGAATGCTGTGTACTCAGTACTCAGGGTGCTGGGTGCTCAGTGCTCGGGGTGCTCGGTGCTCAGTACTCAGGGTGCTGAGTGCTCAGTACTCAGGGTGCTGGGTGCTCAGTACTCAGGGTGCTGGGTGCTCAGTGCTCGGGGTGCTGGGTCCTCAGTGCTCAGGGTGCTCAGTGCTCAGTTCTCAGGGTGCTCAGTGCTCAGTACTCAGGGTGCTGAGTGCTCAGTGCTCAGGGTGCTGGGTGCTCAGTACTCAGGGTGCTGGGTGCTCGGTGCTCAGTACGCTGGGTGCTCAGTACTCAGGGTGCTGGGTGATCAGTACTCAGGGTGCTCGGTGCTCAGTACTCAGCGTGCTGGGTGCTCAGTGCTCGGGGTGCTGGGTGCTCAGTACTCAGGGTGCTGGGTGCTCAGTGCTCGGGGTGCTCGGTGCTCAGTACGCTGGGTGCTCAGTACTCAGGGTGCTGGGTGCTCAGTACTCAGGGTGCTGGGTGCTTAGTACTCAGGGTGCTGGGTGCTTAGTACTCAGGGTGCTGGGTGCTCAGTGCTCAGGGTGCTGGGTGCTCAGTGCTCAGTGCTCAGGGTGCTGGGTGCTCAGTGCTCAGGGTGCTGGGTGCTCGGCGCTCGGGGTGCTGGGTGCTTAGTGCTCGGGGTGCTGGGTGCTCAGTACTCAGGGTGCTGGGTGGTCAGTACTCACGGTGCTGGGTGCTCAGTACTCGGGGTGCTGGGTGCTCACTACTCAGGGTGCTGGGTGCTCAGTACTCAGGGTGCTGGGTGCTCAGTGCTCGGGGTGCTCGGTGCTCAGTACTCAGGGTGCTGGGTGCTCAGTGCTCAGGGTGCTGGGTGCTCAGTACTCAGTGTGCTGGGTGCTCAGTGCTCAGGGTGCTGGGCGCTCAGTACTCAGGGTGCTCAGTACTCAGGGTGCTGGGTGCTCAGTACTCAGGGTGCTCAGGACTCAGGGTGCTGGGTGCTCAGTGCTCGGGGTGCTGGGTGCTCAGTACTCAGGGTGCTCAGTACTCAGGGTGCTGGGTGCTCAGTGCTCGGGGTGCTGGGTGCTCAGTGCTCAGGGTGATCGGTGCTCAGTACTCAGGATGCTGGGTGCTCAGTACTCAGGGTGCTGGATGCTCAGTACTCAGGGTGCTGGTTGCTCAGTCCTCAGCGTGCTCAGTGCTCAGGGTGCTGGGTGCTCAGTGCTCGGGGTGCTGGGTGCTCAGTGCTCAGGGTGCTGGGTGCTCAGTGCTCAGGGTGCTCAGTGCTCAGTACTCAGGGTGCTGGGTGCTCATTACTCAGGGTGCTTATTGCTCAGTGCTCGGGGTGCTGGGTGCTCAGTACTCAGGGTACTGGGTGCTCAGTGCTCAGGGTGCTGGGTGCTCAGTGCTCGGGGTGCTGGGTGCTCAGTATTCAGGGTGCTGGGTGCTCAGTACTCAGGGTGCTGGGTGCTCAGTGCTCGGGGGGCTGGGTGCTCAGTGCTCAGGGTGCTGGGTGCTCATTACTTAGGGTGCTGGGTGCTCAGTGCTCGGGGTTCTCGGTGCTCAGTACTCAAGGTGCTGGGTGCTCAGTGCTCACGGTGCTGGGTGCTCAGTCCTCGGGGTGCTCCGTGCTCAGTGCTCAGGGTGCTGGGTGCTCAGTGATCAGGGTGCTCGGTGCTCAGTACTCATGGTGCTGGGTGCTCATTCTCGGGGTGCTGGGTGCTCAGTACTCAGGTTGCTCAGTACTCTGGGTGCTCGGTGCTCAGTACTCATGGTGCTGGGTGCTCAGTACTCAGGGTGCTCGGTGCTCAGTTCTCAGGGTGCTCGCTGCTCAGTGTTTGGGGTGCTGGGTGCTCAGTACTCAGGGTGCTGGGTGCTCAGTGTTCAGGGTGCTGGGTGCTCAGTGCTCAGCGTGCTGGGTGCTCAGTACTCAGTGCTCAGGATGCTGGGTGCTCAGTGCTCAGGGTGCTCAGTGCTCGGTGTGCAGGGTGCTCAGTACTCAGGGTGCTGGGTGCTCAGTACTCAGGGTGCTCAGTACTCAGGGTGCTGGGTGCTCAGTGCTCAGGGTGCTGGGTGCTCAGTACTCAGGGTGCTGGGTGCTCAGTGCTCAGGGTGCTTGGTGCTTAGTTCTCGGGGTGCTGGGTGCTCATTCTCGGGGTGCTGGGTGCTCAGTACTCAGGGTGCTGGGTGCTCAATGCTCGGGGTGCTGGGTGCTCAGTACTCAGGGTGCTGGGTGCTCAGTACTCAGGGTGCTCAGTACACAGGGTGCTGGGTGCTCAGTGCTCGGGGTGCTGGGTGCTCAGTACTCAGGGTGCTGGGTGCTCAGTTCTCAGTACTCAGCGTGCTCTGTGCTCAGTGCTCAGAGTGTTTGATGCTCAGTACTCAGGGTGCTGGGTGCTCAGTGCTCAGTGCTCAGGGTGCTCAGTGCTCAGTGTGCTGGGTGCTCAGGGTGCTGGGTGCTCAGTGCTCGGGGTGCTGGGTGCTCAGTGCTCAGGGTGCTGGGTGCTCAGTGCTCAGTGCTCAGGGTGCTGGGTGCTCAGTGCTCAGTGCTCAGGGTGCTGGGTGTTCAGTACTCAGGGTGCTGGGTGCTCAGTACTCAGGGTGCTGGGTGCTCAGTGCTCAGGGTGCTGGGTGCTCAGTGCTCACGATGCTGGGTGCTCAGTACTCAGGGTGCTGGGTGCTCAGTTCTCAGGGTGCTGGGTGCACAGTGTTCGGGGTGCTCGGTGCTCAGTGCTCGGGGTGCTGGGTGCTCAGTACTCAGGGTGCTGGGTGCTCAGTACTCAGGGTGCTGGTTGCTCAGTCCTCAGCGTGCTCAGTGCTCAGGGTGCTGGGTGCTGAGTGCTCGGGGTGCTCGGTGCTCAGTACTCAGGGTGCTGAGTGCTCAGTACTCAGGGTGCTGGGTGCTCAGTGCTCAGGGTGCTGGGTGCTCAGTGCTCAGGTTGCTCAGTGCTCAGTACTCAGGGTGCTGGGTGCTCATTACTAAGGGTGCTTGGTGCTCAGTGCTCGGGGTGCAGGGTGCTCAGTACTCAGGGTGCTGGGTGCTCAGTGCTCAGGGTGCTGGGTGCTCAGTGCTCGGGGTGCTGGGTGCTCAGTACTCAGGGTGCTGGGTGCTCAGTACTCAGGGTGCTGGGTGCTCAGTGCTCGGGGGGCTGGGTGCTCAGTGCTCAGGGTGCTGGGTGCTCATTACTTAGGTGCTGGGTGCTCAGTGCTCGGGGTGCTCGGTGCTCAGTACTCAAGGTACTGGGTGCTCAGTGCTCACGGTGCTGGGTGCTCAGTCCTCGGGGTGCTCCGTGCTCAGTGCTCAGGGTGCTGGGTGCTCATTGCTCAGGGTGCTCGTTGCTCAGTACTCATGGTGCTGGGTGCTCATTCTCGGGGTGCTGGGTGCTCAGTACTCAGGTTGCTCAGTACTCTGGGTGCTCGGTGCTCAGTACTCATGGTGCTGGGTGCTCAGTACTCAGGGTGCTCGGTGCTCAGTTCTCAGGGTGCTCGGTGCTCAGTGTTTGGGGTGCTGGGTGCTCAGTACTCAGGGTGCTGGGTGCTCAGTGTTCAGGGTGCTTGGTGCTCAGTGCTCAGCGTGCTGGGTGCTCAGTACTCAGTGCTCAGGATGCTGGGTGCTCAGTGCTCAGGGTGCTCAGTGCTCGGGGTGCAGGGTGCTCAGTACTCAGGGTGCTGGGTGCTCAGTACTCAGGGTGCTCAGTACTCAGGGTGCTGGGTGCTCAGTGCTCGGGGTGCTGGGTGCTCAGTACTCAGGGTGCTGGGTGCTCAGTGCTCAGAGTACTGGATGCTCAGTGCTCGGGGTGCTGGGTGCTCATTCTCGGGGTGCTGGGTGCTCAGTACTCAGGGTGGTGGGTGCTCAGTGCTCGGGGTGCTCGGTGCTCAGTACACAGGGTGCTGGGTGCTCAGTGCTCGGGGTGCTGGGTGCTCAGTACTCAGGGTGCTGGGTGCTCAGTGCTCAGTACTCAGCGTGCTCTGTGCTCAGTGCTCAGAGTGTTGGATGCTCAGTACTCAGGGTGCTGGGTGCTCAGTGCTCAGGGTGCTCAGTGCTCAGGGTGCTGGGTGCTCAGGGTGCTGGGTGCTCAATGCTCGGGGTGCTGGGTGCTCAGTGCTCAGGGTGCTGGGTGCTCAGTGCTCAGTGCTCAGGGTGCTGGGTGCTCAGTGCTCAGTGCTCAGGGTGCTGGGTGTTCAGTACTCAGGGTGCTGGGTTCTCAGTACTCAGGGTGCTGGGTGCTCAGTGCTCAGGGTGCTGGGTGCTCAGTGCTCACGATGCTGGGTGCTCAGTACTCAGGGTGCTGGGTGCTCAGTTCTCAGGGTGCTGGGTGCACAGTGTTCGGGGTGCTCGGTGCTCAGTGCTCAGGGTGCTGGGTGCTCAGTACTCAGGGTGCTGGGTGCTAAGTGCTCGGGGTGCTGGGTGCTCAGTGCTCGGGGTGCTGGGTGCTCAGTACTCAGGGTGCTCGGTGCTCAGTGCTCGGGGTGCTGGGTGCTCAGTGCTCGGGGTGCTGGGTGCTCAGTACTCGGGGTGCTGGGTGCTCAGTGCTCAGGGTGCTGGTTCTCAGTGCTCGGGGGTACTGGGTACTCAGTGCTCAGTACACAGTGCGCTGAGTGCTCAGTGCTCGGGGTGCTGGTTGCTCAGTGCTCAGTACTCAGGGTGCTGGGTGCTCAGTGCTCGGGGTGCTGGGTGCTCAGAGCTCGGCGTGCTCGGTGCTCAGTACTCAGGGTTCTCAGTGCTCAGTGCTCAGGGTGCTGGGTGCTCAGTGCCCAGGGTGCTGCGTTCTCAGTGCTCAGGGTGCTGGGTGGTCAGTACTCAGTGCTCAGGATGCTGGGTGCTCAGTGCTCAGGGTGCTGGGTGCTCAGTACTCAGGGTGCTGGGTTCTCCGTACTCAGGGTGCTGGGTGCACAGTGCTAGGGGTGCTGGGTGCTCAGTGCTCGGGGTCTGGGTGCTCAGTACTCAGAGTGCTGGGTGCTCAGTGCTCGGGGTGCTGGGTGCTGAGTGCTCAGGGTGCTGGGTGCTCAGTGCTCGGGGTGCTCGGTGCTCAGTACACAGGGTGCTGGGTGCTCAGTGCTCGGGGTGCTGGGTGCTCAGTGCTCAGTACTCAGGGTGCTGGGTGCTCAGTGCTCGGGGTGCTGGGTGCTCAGTACTCAGCGTGCTGGGTGCTCAGTACTCAGGGTGATGGGTGCTCAGTGCTCAGGGTGCTGGGTGCCCAGTGCTCAGGGTGCTGGGTGCTCAGTGATCGGGGTGCTGGGTGCTCAGTACTCAGGGTGCTCAGTGCTCGGGGAGCTCGGTGCTCAGGACTCAGGGTGCTGGGTGCTCAGTACTCAGTGCTCGGGGTCCTGGGTGCTCCGTGCTCGGGGTGCTGGGTGCTCAGTGCTCTGGGTGCTTAGTGCTCAGTACTCAGGGTGCTGGGTGCTCAGTACTCAGGGTGCTCAGTGCTCGGGGTGCTGGGTGCTCAGTGCTCAGGGTGATAGGTGCTCAGTACTCAGGATGCTGTGTACTCAGTACTCAGGGTGCTGGGTGCTCAGTGCTCGGGGTGCTCGGTGCTCAGTACTCAGGGTGCTGAGTGCTCAGTACTCAGGGTGCTGGGTGCTCAGTACTCAGGGTGCTGGGTGCTCAGTGCTCGGGGTGCTGGGTGCTCAGTGCTCAGGGTGCTCAGTGCTCAGTTCTCAGGGTGCTCAGTGCTCAGTACTCAGGGTGCTGAGTGCTCAGTGCTCAGGGTGCTGGGTGCTCAGTACTCAGGGTGCTGGGTGCTCGGTGCTCAGTACGCTGGGTGCTCAGTACTCAGGGTGCTGGGTGCTCAGTACTCAGGGTGCTCGGTGCTCAGTACTCAGGGTGCTGGGTGCTCAGTGCTCGGGGTGCTGGGTGCTCAGTACTCAGGGTGCTGGGTGCTCAGTGCTCGGGGTGCTCGGTGCTCAGTACGCTGGGTGCTCAGTACTCAGGGTGCTGGGTGCTCAGTACTCAGGGTGCTGGGTGCTTAGTACTCAGGGTGCTGGGTGCTCAGTGCTCAGGTTGCTGGGTGCTCAGTGCTCAGTGCTCAGGGTGCTGGGTGCTCAGTGCTCAGGGTGCTGGGTGCTCGGTGCTCGGGGTGCTGGGTGCTTAGTGTTCGGGGTGCTGGGTGCTCAGTACTCAGGGTGCTGGGTGGTCAGTACTCACGGTGCTGGGTGCTCAGTACTCGGGGTGCTGGGTGCTCACTACTCAGGGTGCTGGGTGCTCAGTACTCAGGGTGCTGGGTGCTCAGTGCTCGGGGTGCTCGGTGCTCAGTACTCAGGGTGCTTTGTGCTCAGTGCTCAGGGTGCTGGGTGCTCAGTACTCAGTGTGCTGGGTGCTCAGTGCTCAGGGTGCTGGGTGCTCAGTACTCAGGGTGCTCAGTACTCAGGGTGCTGGGTGCTCAGTACTCAGGGTGCTCAGGACTCAGGGTGCTGGGTGCTCAGTGCTCGGGGTGCTGGGTGCTCAGTACTCAGGGTGCTCAGTACTCAGGGTGCTGGGTGCTCAGTGCTCGGGGTGCTGGGTGCTCAGTGCTCAGGGTGATCGGTGCTCAGTACTCAGGATGCTGGGTGCTCAGTACTCAGGGTGCTGGATGCTCAGTACTCATGGTGCTGGTTGCTCAGTCCTCAGCGTGCTCAGTGCTCAGGGTGCTGGGTGCTCAGTGCTCGGGGTGCTGGGTGCTCAGTGCTCAGGGTGCTGGGTGCTCAGTGCTCAGGGTGCTCAGTGCTCAGTACTCAGGGTGCTGGGTGCTCATTACTCAGGGTGCTTGGTGCTCAGTGCTCAGGGTGCTGGGTGCTCAGTGCTCGGGGTGCTGGGTGCTCAGTGCTCAGGGTGCTGGGTGCTCAGTGCTCAGGGTGCTCAGTGCTCAGTACTCAGGGTGCTGGGTGCTCAGTACTCAGGGTACTGGGTGCTCAGTGCTCAGGGTGCTGGGTGCTCAGTGCTCGGGGTGCTGGGTGCTCAGTATTCAGGGTGCTGGGTGCTCAGTACTCAGGGTGCTGGGTGCTCAGTGCTCACGGTACTGGGTGCTCAGTCCTCGGGGTGCTCCGTGCTCAGTGCTCAGGGTGCTGGGTGCTCAGTGATCAGGCTGCTCGGTGCTCAGTACTCATGGTGCTGGGTGCTCATTCTCGGGGTGCTGGGTGCTCAGTACTCAGGTTGCTCAGTACTCTGGGTGCTCGGTGCTCAGTACTCATGGTGCTGGGTGCTCAGTACTCAGGGTGCTCGGTGCTCAGTTCTCAGGGTGCTCGGTGCTCAGTGTTTGGGGTGCTGGGTGCTCAGTACTCAGGGTGCTGGGTGCTCAGTGTTCAGGGTGCTGGGTGCTCAGTGCTCAGCGTGCTGGGTGCTCAGTACTCAGTGCTCAGGATGCTGGGTGCTCAGTGCTCAGGGTGCTCAGTGCTCGGGGTGCAGGGTGCTTAGTACTCAGGGTGTTGGGTGCTCAGTACTCAGGGTGCTCAGTACTCAGGGTGCTGGGTGCTCAGTGCTCAGGGTGCTGGGTGCTCAGTACTCAGGGTGCTGGGTGCTCAGTGCTCAGGGTGCTTGGTGCTCAGTTCTAGGGGTGCTGGGTGCTCATTCTCGGGGTGCTGGTTGCTCAGTACTCAGGTTGCTGGGTGCTCAGTGCTCGGGGTGCTCGGTGCTCAGTACACAGGGTGCTGGGTGCTCAGTGCACGGGGTGCTGGGTGCTCCGTACTCAGGGTGCTGGGTGCTCAGTTCTCAGTACTCAGCGTGCTCTGTGCTCAGTGCTCAGAGTGTTTGATGCTCAGTACTCAGGGTGCTGGGTGCTCAGTGCTCAGTGCTCAGTGTGCTCAGTGCTCAGGGTGCTGGGTGCTCAGGGTGCTGGGTGCTCAGTGCTCGGGGTGCTGGGTGCTCAGTGCTCAGGGTGCTGGGTGCTCAGTGCTCAGTGCTCAGGGTGCTGGGTGTTCAGTACTCAGGGTGCTGGGTGCTCAGTACTCAGGGTGCTGGGTGCTCAGTGCTCAGGGTGCTGGGTGCTCAGTGCTCACGATGCTGGGTGCTCAGTACTCAGGGTGCTGGGTGCTCAGTTCTCAGGGTGCTGGGTGCACAGTGTTCGGGGTGCTCGGTGCTCAGTGCTCGGGGTGCTGGGTGCTCAGTACTCAGGGTGCTGGGTGCTCAGTACTCAGGGTCCTGGTTGCTCAGTCCTCAGCGTGCTCAGTGCTCAGGGTGCTGGGTGCTCAGTGCTCGGGGTGCTCGGTGCTCAGTACTCAGGGTGCTGAGTGCTCAGTACTCAGGGTGCTGGGTGCTCAGCGCTCAGGGTGCTGGGTGCTCAGTGCTCAGGGTGCTCAGTGCTCAGTACTCAGGGTGCTGGGTGCTCATTACTCAGGGTGCTTGGTGCTCAGTGCTCGGGGTGCAGGGTGCTCAGTACTCAGGGTGTTGGGTGCTCAGTGCTCAGGGTGCTGGGTGCTCAGTGCTCGGGGTGCTGGGTGCTCAGTACTCAGGGTGCTGGGTGCTCAGTACTCAGGGTGCTGGGTGCTCAGTGCTCGGGGGGCTGGGTGCTCAGTGCTCAGGGTGCTGGGTGCTCATTACTTAGGGTGCTGGGTGCTCAGTGCTCGGGGTGCTCGGTGCTCAGTACTCAAGGTGCTGGGTGCTCAGTGCTCACGGTGCTGGGTGCTCAGTCCTCGGGGTGCTCCGTGCTCAGTGCTCAGGGTGCTGGGTGCTCAGTGCTCAGGGTGCTCGGTGCTCAGTACTCATGGTGCTGGGTGCTCATTCTCGGGGTGCTGGGTGCTCAGTACTCAGGTTGCTCAGTACTCTGGGTGCTCGGTGCTCAGTACTCATGGTGCTGGGTGCTCAGTACTCAGGGTGCTCGGTGCTCAGTTCTCAGGGTGCTCGGTGCTCAGTGTTTGGTGTGCTGGGTGCTCAGTACTCAGGGTGCTGTGTGCTCACTGTTCAGGGTGCTTGGTGCTCAGTGCTCAGCGTGCCGGGTGCTCAGTACTCAGTGCTCAGGATGCTGGGTGCTCAGTGCTCAGGGTGCTCAGTGCTCGGGGTGCAGGGTGCTCAGTACTCAGGGTGCTGGGTGCTCAGTACTCAGGGTGCTCAGTACTCAGGGTGCTGGGTGCTCAGTGCTCGGGATGCTGGATGGTCTGTACTCAGGGTGCTGGGTGCTCAGTGATCAGGGTGCTGGGTGCTCAGTGCTCGGGGTGCTGGGTGCTCATTCTCGGGGTGCTGGGTGCTCAGTACTCAGGGTGGTGGGTGCTCAGTGCTCGGGGTGCTCGGTGCTCAGTACACAGGGTGCTGGGTGCTCAGTGCTCGGGGTGCTGGGTGCTCAGTACTCAGGGTGCTGGGTGCTCAGTGCTCAGTACTCAGCGTGCTCTGTGCTCAGTGCTCAGAGTGTTGGATGCTCAGTACTCAGGGTGCTGGGTGCTCAGTGCTCAGGGTGGTCAGTGCTCAGGGTGCTGGGTGCTCAGGGTGCTGGGTGCTCAATGCTCGGGGTGCTGGGTGCTCAGTGCTCAGGGTGCTGGGTGCTCAGTGCTCAGTGCTCAGGGTGCTGGGTGCTCAGTGCTCAGTGCTCAGGGTGCTGGGTGTTCAGTACTCAGGGTGCTGGGTTCTCAGTACTCAGGGTGCTGGGTGCTCAGTGCTCAGGGTGCTGGGTGCTCAGTGCTCACGATGCTGGGTGCTCAGTACTCAGGGTGCTGGGTGCTCAGTTCTCAGGGTGCTGGGTGCACAGTGTTCGGGGTGCTCATTGCTCAGTGCTCAGGGTGCTGGGTGCTCAGTACTCAGGGTGCTGGGTGCTCAGTGCTCGGGGTGCTGGGTGCTCTGTGCTCGGGGTGCTGGGTGCTCAGTACTCAGGGTGCTCGGTGCTCAGTGATCGGGGTGCTGGGTGCTCAGTGCTCGGGGTGCTGGGTGCTCAGTACTCGGGGTGCTGGGTGCTCAGTGCTCAGGGATCTGGTTCTCAGTGCTCGGGGGTACTGGGTTCTCAGTGCTCAGTACACAGGGTGCTGAGTGCTCAGTGCTCAGTACTCAGGGTGCTGGGTGCTCAGTGCTCGGGGTGCTGGGTGCTCAGTGCTCGGGGTGCTCGGTGCTCAGTACTCAGGGTTCTCAGTGCTCAGTGCTCAGGGTGCTGGGTGCTCAGTACTCAGGGTGCTCAGTGCTCAGTACTCGGGGTACTGGGTGCTCAGTACTCAGGGTGCTCAGTGCTCAGTACTCGGGGTTCTGGGTGCTCAGTGCTCAGGGTGCTCAGTGCTCAGTGCTCGGGGTGCTGGATGCTCAGTGCTCGGTGTGCTGTGTGCTCAGTGCTCAGAGTGCTGGGTGCTCAGTACTCAGGTTGCTGGGTGCTCAGTGCTCAGGGTGCTGGGTGCTCAGTACTCAGGGTGCTGGGTGCTCAGTACTCAGGGTGCTGGGTGCTCAGTGCTCGGGGTGCTCGGTGCTCAGTACACAGGGTGCTGGGTGCTCAGTGCTCAGGGTGCTGGGTGCTCAGTACTCAGGGTGCTGGGTGCTCAGTGCTCAGTACTCAGCGTGCTCTGTGCTCAGTGCTCAGAGTGTTTGATGCTCAGTACTCAGGGTGCTGGGTGCTCAGTGCTCAGTGCTCAGGGTGCTCAGTGCTCAGGGTGCTGGGTGCTTAGGGTGCTGGGTGCTCAGTGCTCGGGTGCTGGGTGCTCAGTGCTCAGGGTGCTGGGTGCTCAGTACTCAGGGTGCTGGGTGCTCAGTGATTGGGGTGCTGGGTGCTCAGTACTCAGGGTGCTCAGTGCTCGGGGAGATCGGTGCTCAGTACTCAGGGTGCTGGGTGCTCAGTGCTCGGGGTGCTCGGTGCTCAGTACTCAAGGTGCTGGGTGCTCAGTGCTCACGGTGCTGGGTGCTCAGTCCTCGGGGTGCTCCGTGCTCAGTGCTCAGGGTGCTGGGTGCTCAGTGCTCAGGGTGCTCGGTGCTCAGTACTCATGGTGCTGGGTGCTCATTCTCGGGGTGCTGGGTGCTCAGTACTCAGGTTGCTCAGTACTCTGGGTGCTCGGTGCTCAGTACTTATGGTGCTGGGTGCTCAGTACTCAGGGTGCTCGGTGCTCAGTTCTCAGGGTGCTCGGTGCTCAGTGTTTGGGGTGCTGGGTGCTCAGTACTCAGGGTGCTGGGTGCTCAGTGTTCAGGGTGCTTGGTGCTCAGTGCTCAGCGTGCTGGGTGCTCAGTACTCAGTGCTCAGGATGCTGGGTGCTCAGTGCTCAGGGTGCTCAGTGCTCGGGGTGCAGGGTGCTCAGTACTCAGGGTGCTGGGTGCTCAGTACTCAGGGTGCTCAGTACTCAGGGTGCTGGGTGCTCAGTGCTCGGGGTGCTGGATGCTCTGTACTCAGGGTGCTGGGTGCTCAGTGATCAGGGTGCTGGGTGCTCAGTGCTCGGGGTGCTGGGTGCTCATTCTCGGGGTGCTGGGTGCTCAGTACTCAGGGTGGTGGGTGCTCAGTGCTCGGGGTGCTCGGTGCTCAGTACACAGGGTGCTGGGTGCTCAGTGCTCGGGGTGCTGGGTGCTCAGTACTCAGGGTGCTGGGTGCTCAGTGCTCAGTACTCAGCGTGCTCTGTGCTCAGTGCTCAGAGTGTTGGATGCTCAGTACTCAGGGTGCTGGGTGCTCAGTGCTCAGGGTGGTCAGTGCTCAGGGTGCTGGGTGCTCAGGGTGCTGGGTGCTCAATGCTCGGGGTGCTGGGTGCTCAGTGCTCAGGGTGCTGGGTGCTCAGTGCTCAGTGCTCAGGGTGCTGGGTGCTCAGTGCTCAGTGCTCAGGGTGCTGGGTGTTCAGTACTCAGGGTGCTGGGTTCTCAGTACTCAGGGTGCTGGGTGCTCAGTGCTCAGGGTGCTGGGTGCTCAGTGCTCACGATGCTGGGTGCTCAGTACTCAGGGTGCTGGGTGCTCAGTGATCGGGGTGCTGGGTGCTCAGTGCTCGGGGTGCTGGGTGCTCAGTGCTCACGATGCTGGGTGCTCAGTACTCAGGGTGCTGGGTGCTCAGTACTCAGGGTGCTCGGTGCTCAGTGATCGGGGTGCTGGGTGCTCAGTGCTCGGGGTGCTGGGTGCTCAGTACTCGGGGTGCTGGGTGCTCAGTGCTCAGGGTGCTGGTTCTCAGTGCTCGGGGGTACTGGGTACTCAGTGCTCAGTACACAGGGTGCTGAGTGCTCAGTGCTCGGGGTGCTGGGTGCTCAGTGCTCAGTACTCAGGGTGCTGGGTGCTCAGTGCTCGGGGTGCTGGGTGCTCAGTGCTCGGGGTGCTCGGTGCTCAGTACTCAGGGTTCTCAGTGCTCAGTGCTCAGGGTGCTGGGTGCTCAGTACTCAAGGTGCTCAGTGCTCAGTACTCGGGGTACTGGGTGCTCAGTACTCAGGGTGCTCAGTGCTCAGTACTCGGGGTTCTGGGTGCTCAGTGCTCAGGGTGCTCAGTGCTCAGTGCTCGGGGTGCTGGATGCTCAGTGCTCGGTGTGCTGTGTGCTCAGTGCTCAGAGTGCTGGGTGCTCAGTACTCAGGTTGCTGGGTGCTCAGTGCTCAGGGTGCTGGGTGCTCAGTACTCAGGGTGCTGGGTGCTCAGTACTCACGGTGCTGGGTGCTCAGTTCTCGGGGTGCTCGGTGCTCAGTACACAGGGTGCTGGGTGCTCAGTGCTCAGGGTGCTGGGTGCTCAGTACTCAGGGTGCTGGGTGCTCAGTGCTCAGTACTCAGCGTGCTCTGTGCTCAGTGCTCAGAGTGTTTGATGCTCAGTACTCAGGGTGCTGGGTGCTCGGTGCTCAGTTCTCAGGGTGCTCGGTGCTCAGTGTTTGGGGTGCTGGGTGCTCAGTACTCAGGGTGCTGGGTGCTCAGTGTTCAGGGTGCTTGGTGCTCAGTGCTCAGCGTGCTGGGTGCTCAGTACTCAGTGCTCAGGATGCTGGGTGCTCAGTGCTCAGGGTGCTCAGTGCTCGGGGTGCAGGGTGCTCAGTACTCAGGGTGCTGGGTGCTCAGTACTCAGGGTGCTCAGTACTCAGGGTGCTGGGTGCTCAGTGCTCGGGGTGCTGGATGCTCTGTACTCAGGGTGCTGGGTGCTCAGTGATCAGGGTGCTGGGTGCTCAGTGCTCGGGGTGCTGGGTGCTCATTCTCGGGGTGCTGGGTGCTCAGTACTCAGGGTGGTGGGTGCTCAGTGCTCGGGGTGCTCGGTGCTCAGTACACAGGGTGCTGGGTGCTCAGTGCTCGGGGAGCTGGGTGCTCAGTACTCAGGGTGCTGGGTGCTCAGTGCTCAGTACTCAGCGTGCTCTGTGCTCAGTGCTCAGAGTGTTGGATGCTCAGTACTCAGGGTGCTGGGTGCTCAGTGCTCAGGGTGGTCAGTGCTCAGGGTGCTGGGTGCTCAGGGTGCTGGGTGCTCAATGCTCAGGGTGCTGGGTGCTCAGTGCTCAGGGTGCTGGGTGCTCAGTGCTCAGTGCTCAGGGTGCTGGGTGCTCAGTGCTCAGTGCTCAGGGTGCTGGGTGTTCAGTACTCAGGGTGCTGGGTTCTCAGTACTCAGGGTGCTGGGTGCTCAGTGCTCAGGGTGCTGGGTGCTCAGTGCTCACGATGCTGGGTGCTCAGTACTCAGGGTGCTGGGTGCTCAGTTCTCAGGGTGCTGGGTGCACAGTGTTCAGGGTGCTCATTGCTCAGTGCTCAGGGTGCTGGGTGCTCAGTACTCAGGGTGCTGGGTGCTCAGTGCTCGGGGTGCTGGGTGCTCTGTGCTCGGGGTGCTGGGTGCTCAGTACTCAGGGTGCTCGGTGCTCAGTGATCGGGGTGCTGGGTGCTCAGTGCTCGGGGTGCTGGGTGCTCAGTACTCGGGGTGCTGGGTGCTCAGTGCTCAGGGTGCTGGTTCTCAGTGCTCGGGGGTACTGGGTACTCAGTGCTCAGTACACAGGGTGCTGAGTGCTCAGTGCTCGGGGTGCTGGGTGCTCAGTGCTCAGGACTCAGGGTGCTGGGTGCTCAGTGCTCGGGGTGCTGGGTGCTCAGTGCTCGGGGTGCTCGGTGCTCAGTACTCAGGGTTCTCAGTGCTCAGTGCTCAGGGTGCTGGGTGCTCAGTACTCAGGGTGCTCAGTGCTCAGTACTCGGGGTACTGGGTGCTCAGTACTCAGGGTACTCAGTGCTCAGTACTCGGGGTTCTGGGTGCTCAGTGCTCAGGGTGCTCAGTGCTCAGTGCTCGGGGTGCTGGATGCTCAGTGCTCGGTGTGCTGTGTGCTCAGTGCTCAGAGTGCTGGGTGCTCAGTACTCAGGTTGCTGGGTGCTCAGTGCTCAGGGTGCTGGGTGCTCAGTACTCAGGGTGCTGGGTGCTCAGTACTCACGGTGCTGGGTGCTCAGTTCTCGGGGTGCTCGGTGCTCAGTACACAGGGTGCTGGGCGCTCAGTGCTCAGGGTGCTGGGTGCTCAGTACTCAGGGTGCTGGGTGCTCAGTGCTCAGTACTCAGCGTGCTCTGTGCTCAGTGCTCAGAGTGTTTGATGCTCAGTACTCAGGGTGCTGGGTGCTCAGTGCTCAGTGCTCAGGGTGCTCAGTGCTCAGGGTGCTGGGTGCTTAGGGTGCTGGGTGCTCAGTGCTCGGGGTGCTGGGTGCTCAGTGCTCAGGGTGCTGGGTGCTCAGTACTCAGGGTGCTGGGTGCTCAGTGATTGGGGTGCTGGGTGCTCAGTACTCAGGGTGCTCAGTGCTCGGGGAGATCGGTGCTCAGTACTCAGGGTGCTGGGTGCTCAGTACTCAGTGATCGGGGTCCTGGGTGCTCCGTGCTCGGGGTGCTGGGTGCTCAGTGCTCTGGGTGCTTAGTGCTCAGTACTCAGGGTACTGGGTGCTCAGTACTCAGGGTGCTCAGTGCTCGGGGTGCTGGGTGCTCAGTACTCAGGGTGCTGGGTGCTCAGTACTCAGGGTGCTCAGTGCTCAGGGTGCTGGGTGATCACTGCTCGGGGTGCTCGGTGCTCAGTACTCAGGGTGCTGAGTGCTCAGTACTCAGGGTGCTGGGTGCTCAGTACTCAGGGTGCTGGGTGATCAGTGCTCGGGGTGCTGGGTGCTCAGTGCTCAGGGTGCTCAGTGCTCAGTACTCAGGGTGCTCAGTGCTCAGTACTCTGGGTGCTGGGTGCTCAGTGCTCAGGGTGCTGGGTGCTCAGTACTCAGGGTGCTGGGTGCTCGGTGCTCAGTACGCTGGGTGCTCAGTACTCAGGGTGCTGGGTGCTCAGTACTCAGGGTGCTGTGTGCTCAGTGCTCGGGGTGCTGGGTGCTCAGTACTCAGGGTGCTGGGTGCTCAGTGCTCGGGGTGCTCGGTGCTCAGTACGCTGGGTGCTCAGTACTCAGGGTGCTGGGTGCTCAGTACTCAGGTTGCTGGGTGCTTAGTACTCAGGCTGCTGGGTGCTCAGTGCTCAGGGTGCTGGGTGCTCAGTGCTCAGTACTCAGGGTGCTGGGTGCTCAGTGCTCAGGGTGCTGGGTGCTTGGTGCTCGGGGTGCTGGGTGCTTAGTGCTCGGGGTGCTGGGTGCTCAGTACTCAGGGTGCTGGGTGGTCAGTACTCACGATGCTGGGTGCTCAGTACTCGGGGTGCTGGGTGCTCACTACTCAGTGTGCTGGGTGCTCAGTACTCAGGGTGCTCGGTGCTCAGTGCTTGGGGTGCTGGGTGTTCAGTACTCAGGGTGCTGGGTGCTCAGTGCTCAGGGTGCTCAGTGCTCAGTGCTCGGGGTGCTGGATGCTCAGTGCTCGGTGTGCTGTGTGCTCAGTGCTCAGAGTGCTGGGTGCTCAGTACTCAGGTTGCTGGGTGCTCAGTGCTCAGGGTGCTGGGTGCTCAGTACTCAGGGTGCTGGGTGCTCAGTACTCACGGTGCTGGGTGCTCAGTTCTCGGGGTGCTCGGTGCTCAGTACACAGGGTGCTGGGTGCTCAGTGCTCAGGGTGCTGGGTGCTCAGTACTCAGGGTGCTGGGTGCTCAGTGCTCAGTACTCAGCGTGCTCTGTGCTCAGTGCTCAGAGTGTTTGATGCTCAGTACTCAGGGTGCTGGGTGCTCGGTGCTCAGTTCTCAGGGTGCTCGGTGCTCAGTGTTTGGGGTGCTGGGTGCTCAGTACTCAGGGTGCTGGGTGCTCAGTGTTCAGGGTGCTTGGTGCTCAGTGCTCAGCGTGCTGGGTGCTCAGTACTCAGTGCTCAGGATGCTGGGTTCTCAGTGCTCAGGGTGCTCAGTGCTCGGGGTGCAGGGTGCTCAGTACTCAGGGTGCTGGGTGCTCAGTACTCAGGGTGCTCAGTACTCAGGGTGCTGGGTGCTCAGTGCTCGGGGTGCTGGATGCTCTGTACTCAGGGTGCTGGGTGCTCAGTGATCAGGGTGCTGGGTGCTCAGTGCTCGGGGTGCTGGGTGCTCATTCTCGGGGTGCTGGGTGCTCAGTACTCAGGGTGGTGGGTGCTCAGTGCTCGGGGTGCTCGGTGCTCAGTACACAGGGTGCTGGGTGCTCAGTGCTCGGGGTGCTGGGTGCTCAGTACTCAGGGTGCTGGGTGCTCAGTGCTCAGTACTCAGCGTGCTCTGTGCTCAGTGCTCAGAGTGTTGGATGCTCAGTACTCAGGGTGCTGGGTGCTCAGTGCTCAGGGTGGTCAGTGCTCAGGGTGCTGGGTGCTCAGGGTGCTGGGTGCTCAATGCTCGGGGTGCTGGGTGCTCAGTGCTCAGGGTGCTGGGTGCTCAGTGCTCAGTGCTCAGGGTGCTGGGTGCTCAGTGCTCAGTGCTCAGGGTGCTGGGTGTTCAGTACTCAGGGTGCTGGGTTCTCAGTACTCAGGGTGCTGGGTGCTCAGTGCTCAGGGTGCTGGGTGCTCAGTGCTCACGATGCTGGGTGCTCAGTACTCAGGGTGCTGGGTGCTCAGTTCTCAGGGTGCTGGGTGCACAGTGTTCAGGGTGCTCATTGCTCAGTGCTCAGGGTGCTGGGTGCTCAGTACTCAGGGTGCTGGGTGCTCAGTGCTCGGGGTGCTGGGTGCTCTGTGCTCGGGGTGCTGGGTGCTCAGTACTCAGGGTGCTCGGTGCTCAGTGATCGGGGTGCTGGGTGCTCAGTGCTCGGGGTGCTGGGTGCTCAGTACTCGGGGTGCTGGGTGCTCAGTGCTCAGGGTGCTGGTTCTCAGTGCTCGGGGGTACTGGGTACTCAGTGCTCAGTACACAGGGTGCTGAGTGCTCAGTGCTCGGGGTGCTGGGTGCTCAGTGCTCAGTACTCAGGGTGCTGGGTGCTCAGTGCTCGGGGTGCTGGGTGCTCAGTGCTCGGGGTGCTCGGTGCTCAGTACTCAGGGTTCTCAGTGCTCAGTGCTCAGGGTGCTGGGTGCTCAGTACTCAGGGTGCTCAGTGCTCAGTACTCGGGGTACTGGGTGCTCAGTACTCAGGGTGCTCAGTGCTCAGTACTCGGGGTTCTGGGTGCTCAGTGCTCAGGGTGCTCAGTGCTCAGTGCTCGGGGTGCTGGATGCTCAGTGCTCGGTGTGCTGTGTGCTCAGTGCTCAGAGTGCTGGGTGCTCAGTACTCAGGTTGCTGGGTGCTCAGTGCTCAGGGTGCTGGGTGCTCAGTACTCAGCGTGCTGGGTGCTCAGTACTCACGGTGCTGGGTGCTCAGTTCTCGGGGTGCTCGGTGCTCAGTACACAGGGTGCTGGGCGCTCAGTGCTCAGGGTGCTGGGTGCTCAGTACTCAGGGTGCTGGGTGCTCAGTGCTCAGTACTCAGCGTGCTCTGTGCTCAGTGCTCAGAGTGTTTGATGCTCAGTACTCAGGGTGCTGGGTGCTCAGTGCTCAGTGCTCAGGGTGCTCAGTGCTCAGGGTGCTGGGTGCTTAGGGTGCTGGGTGCTCAGTGCTCGGGGTGCTGGGTGCTCAGTGCTCAGGGTGCTGGGTGCTCAGTACTCAGGGTGCTGGGTGCTCAGTGATTGGGGTGCTGGGTGCTCAGTACTCAGGGTGCTCAGTGCTCGGGGAGATCGGTGCTCAGTACTCAGGGTGCTGGGTGCTCAGTACTCAGTGATCGGGGTCCTGGGTGCTCCGTGCTCGGGGTGCTGGGTGCTCAGTGCTCTGGGTGCTTAGTGCTCAGTACTCAGGGTACTGGGTGCTCAGTACTCAGGGTGCTCAGTGCTCGGGGTGCTGGGTGCTCAGTACTCAGGGTGCTGGGTGCTCAGTACTCAGGGTGCTCAGTGCTCAGGGTGCTGGGTGATCACTGTTCGGGGTGCTCGGTGCTCAGTACTCAGGGTGCTGAGTGCTCAGTACTCAGGGTGCTGGGTGCTCAGTACTCAGGGTGCTGGGTGATCAGTGCTCGGGGTGCTGGGTGCTCAGTGCTCAGGGTGCTCAGTGCTCAGTACTCAGGGTGCTCAGTGCTCAGTACTCTGGGTGCTGGGTGCTCAGTGCTCAGGGTGCTGGGTGCTCAGTACTCAGGGTGCTGGGTGCTCGGTGCTCAGTACGCTGGGTGCTCAGTACTCAGGGTGCTGGGTGCTCAGTACTCAGGGTGCTGTGTGCTCAGTGCTCGGGGTGCTGGGTGCTCAGTACTCAGGGTGCTGGGTGCTCAGTGCTCGGGGTGCTCGGTGCTCAGTACGCTGGGTGCTCAGTACTCAGGGTGCTGGGTGCTCAGTACTCAGGGTGCTGGGTGCTTAGTACTCAGGCTGCTGGGTGCTCAGTGCTCAGGGTGCTGGGTGCTCAGTGCTCAGTACTCAGGGTGCTGGGTGCTCAGTGCTCAGGGTGCTGGGTGCTTGGTGCTCGGGGTGCTGGGTGCTTAGTGCTCGGGGTGCTGGGTGCTCAGTACTCAGGGTGCTGGGTGGTCAGTACTCACGATGCTGGGTGCTCAGTACTCGGGGTGCTGGGTGCTCACTACTCAGTGTGCTGGGTGCTCAGTACTCAGGGTGCTCGGTGCTCAGTGCTTGGGGTGCTGGGTGTTCAGTACTCAGGGTGCTGGGTGCTCAGTGCTCAGGGTGCTGCGTGCTCAGTGCTCAGGGTGCTGGGTGCTCAGTACTCAGTGCTCAGGATGCTGGGTGCTCAGTGCTCGGGCTGCTGGGTGCTCAGTTCTCAGGGTGCTGGGTGCTCAGTACTCAGGGTGCTGGGTTCTCCGTACTCAGGGTGCTGGGTGCACAGTGCTAGGGGTGCTGGGTGCTCAGTGCTCGGGGTCTGGGTGCTCAGTACTCAGGGTGCTGGGTGCTCAGTGCTCGGGGTGCTGGGTGCTGAGTGCTCAGGGTGCTGGGTGCTCAGTGCTCGGGGTGCTCGGTGCTCAGTACACAGGGTGCTGGGTGCTCAGTGCTCGGGGTGCTGGGTGCTCAGTGCTCAGTACTCAGGGTGCTGGGTGCTCAGTGCTCGGGGTGCTGGGTGCTCAGTACTCAGCGTGCTGGGTGCTCAGTACTCAGGGTGCTGGGTGCTCAGTGCTCAGGGTGCTGGGTGCTCAGTGCTCAGGGTGCTGGGTGCTCAGTGATCGGGGTGCTGGGTGCTCAGTACTCAGGGTGCTCAGTGCTCGGGGAGCTCGGTGCTCAGTACTCAGGGTGCTGGGTGCTCAGTACTCAGTGCTCGGGGTCCTGGGTGCTCCGTGCTCAGGGTGCTGGGTGCTCAGTGCTCTGGGTGCTTAGTGCTCAGTACTCAGGGTGCTGGGTGCTCAGTACTCTGGGTGCTCAGTGCTCGGGGTGCTGGGTGCTCAGTGCTCAGGGTGATAGGTGCTCAGTACTCAGGATGCTGTGTACTCAGTACTCAGGGTGCTGGGTGCTCAGTGCTCGGGGTGCTCGGTGCTCAGTACTCAGGGTGCTGAGTGCTCAGTACTCAGGGTGCTGGGTGCTCAGTACTCAGGGTGCTGGGTGCTCAGTGCTCGGGGTGCTGGGTGCTCAGTGCTCAGGGTGCTCAGTGCTCAGTTCTCAGGGTGCTCAGTGCTCAGTACTCAGGGTGCTGAGTGCTCAGTGCTCAGGGTGCTGGGTGCTCAGTACTCAGGGTGCTGGGTGCTCGGTGCTCAGTACGCTGGGTGCTCAGTACTCAGGGTGCTGGGTGCTCGGTGCTCAGTACGCTGGGTGCTCATTACTCAGGGTGCTGGGTGCTCAGTACTCAGGGTGCTCGGTGCTCAGTACTCAGCGTGCTGGGTGCTCAGTGCTCGGGGTGCTGGGTGCTCAGTACTCAGGGTGCTGGGTGCTCAGTGCTCGGGGTGCTCGGTGCTCAGTACGCTGGGTGCTCAGTACTCAGGGTGCTGGGTGCTTAGTACTCAGGGTGCTGGGTGCTCAGTGCTCAGGGTGCTGGGTGCTCAGTGCTCAGTGCTCAGGGTGCTGGGTGCTCAGTACTCAGGGTGCTGGGTGGTCAGTACCCACGGTGCTGGGTGCTCAGTACTCGGGGTGCTGGGTGCTCACTACTCAGGGTGCTGGGTGCTCAGTACTCAGGGTGCTGGGTGCTCAGTGCTCGGGGTGCTCGGTGCTCAGTACTCAGGGTGCTGGGTGCTCAGTGCTCAGGGTGCTGGGTGCTCAGTACTCAGTGTGCTGGGTGCTCAGTGCTCAGGGTGCTGGGTGCTCAGTACTCAGGGTGCTCAGTACTCAGGGTGCTGGGTGCTCAGTACTCAGGGTGCTCAGGACTCAGGGTGCTGGGTGCTCAGTGCTCGGGGTGCTGGCTGCTCAGTACTCAGGGTGCTCAGTACTCAGGGTGCTGGGTGCTCAGTGCTCGGGGTGCTTGGTGCTCAGTGCTCAGGGTGATCGGTGCTCAGTACTCAGGGTGCTGGGTGCTCAGTGCTCAGGGTGCTCAGTGCTCAGTACTCAGGGTGCTGGGTGCTCATTACTCAGGGTGCTTGGTGCTCAGTGCTAGGGGTGCTGGGTGCTCAGTACTCAGGGTACTGGGTGCTCAGTGCTCAGGGTGCTGGGTGCTCAGTGCTCGGGGTGCTGGGTGCTCAGTATTCAGGGTGCTGGGTGCTCAGTACTCAGGGTGCTGGGTGCTCAGTGCTCGGGGGGCTGGGTGCTCAGTGCTCAGGGTGCTGGGTGCTCATTACTTAGGGTGCTGGGTGCTCAGTGCTCGGGGTGCTCGGTGCTCAGTACTCAAGGTGCTGGGTGCTCAGTGCTCACGGTGCTGGGTGCTCAGTCCTCGGGGTGCTCCGTGCTCAGTGCTCAGGGTGCTGGGTGCTCAGTGATCAGGGTGCTCGGTGCTCAGTACTCATGGTGCTGGGTGCTCATTCTCGGGGTGCTGGGTGCTCAGTACTCAGGTTGCTCAGTACTCTGGGTGCTCGATGCTCAGTACTCATGGTGCTGGGTGCTCAGTACTCAGGGTGCTCGGTGCTCAGTTGTCAGGGTGCTCGGTGCTCAGTGTTTGGGGTGCTGGGTGCTCAGTACTCAGGGTGCTCGGTGCTCAGTGTTCAGGGTGCTGGGTGCTCAGTGCTCAGCGTGCTGGGTGCTCAGTACTCAGTGCTCAGGATGCTGGGTGCTCAGTGCTCAGGGTGCTCAGTGCTCGGGGTGCAGGGTGCTCAGTACTCAGGGTGCTGGGTGCTCAGTACTCAGGGTGCTCAGTACTCAGGGTGCTGGGTGCTCAGTGCTCAGGGTGCTGGGTGCTCAGTACTCAGGGTGCTGGGTGCTCAGTGCTCAGGGTGCTTGGTGCTTAGTTCTCGGGGTGCTGGGTGCTCATTCTCGGTGTGCTGGGTGCTCAGTACTCAGGGTGCTGGGTGCTCAGTGCTCGGGGTGCTCGGTGCTCAGTACACAGGGTGCTGGGTGCTCAGTGCTCGGGGTGCTGGGTGCTCAGTACTCAGGGTGCTGGGTGCTCAGTTCTCAGTACTCAGCGTGCTCTGTGCTCAGTGCTCAGAGTGTTTGATGCTCAGTACTCAGGGTGCTGGGTGCTCAGTGCTCAGTGCTCAGGGTGCTCAGTGCTCAGGGTGCTGGGTGCTCAGGGTGCTGGGTGCTCAGTGCTCGGGGTGCTGGGTGCTCAGTGCTCAGGGTGCTGGGTGCTCAGTGCTCAGTGCTCAGGGTGCTGGGTGCTCAGTGCTCAGTGCTCAGGGTGCTGGGTGTTCAGTACTCAGGGTGCTGGGTGCTCAGTACTCAGGGTGCTGGGTGCTCAGTGCTCAGGGTGCTGGGTGCTCAGTGCTCACGATGCTGGGTGCTCAGTACTCAGGGTGCTGGGTGCTCAGTTCTCAGGGTGCTGGGTGCACAGTGTTCGGGGTGCTCGGTGCTCAGTGCTCGGGGTGCTGGGTGCTCAGTACTCAGGGTGCTGGGTGCTCAGTACTCAGGGTGCTGGGTGCTTAGTACTCAGGCTGCTGGGTGCTCAGTGCTCAGGGTGCTGGGTGCTCAGTGCTCAGTACTCAGGGTGCTGGGTGCTCAGTGCTCAGGGTGCTGGGTGCTTGGTGCTCGGGGTGCTGGGTGCTTAGTGCTCGGGGTGCTGGGTGCTCAGTACTCAGGGTGCTGGGTGGTCAGTACTCACGATGCTGGGTGCTCAGTACTCGGGGTGCTGGGTGCTCACTACTCAGTGTGCTGGGTGCTCAGTACTCAGGGTGCTCGGTGCTCAGTGCTTGGGGTGCTGGGTGTTCAGTACTCAGGGTGCTGGGTGCTCAGTGCTCAGGGTGCTGCGTGCTCAGTGCTCAGGGTGCTGGGTGCTCAGTACTCAGTGCTCAGGATGCTGGGTGCTCAGTGCTCGGGCTGCTGGGTGCTCAGTTCTCAGGGTGCTGGGTGCTCAGTACTCAGGGTGCTGGGTTCTCCGTACTCAGGGTGCTGGGTGCACAGTGCTAGGGGTGCTGGGTGCTCAGTGCTCGGGGTCTGGGTGCTCAGTACTCAGGGTGCTGGGTGCTCAGTGCTCGGGGTGCTGGGTGCTGAGTGCTCAGGGTGCTGGGTGCTCAGTGCTCGGGGTGCTCGGTGCTCAGTACACAGGGTGCTGGGTGCTCAGTGCTCGGGGTGCTGGGTGCTCAGTGCTCAGTACTCAGGGTGCTGGGTGCTCAGTGCTCGGGGTGCTGGGTGCTCAGTACTCAGCGTGCTGGGTGCTCAGTACTCAGGGTGCTGGGTGCTCAGTGCTCAGGGTGCTGGGTGCTCAGTGCTCAGGGTGCTGGGTGCTCAGTGATCGGGGTGCTGGGTGCTCAGTACTCAGGGTGCTCAGTGCTCGGGGAGCTCGGTGCTCAGTACTCAGGGTGCTGGGTGCTCAGTACTCAGTGCTCGGGGTCCTGGGTGCTCCGTGCTCAGGGTGCTGGGTGCTCAGTGCTCTGGGTGCTTAGTGCTCAGTACTCAGGGTGCTGGGTGCTCAGTACTCTGGGTGCTCAGTGCTCGGGGTGCTGGGTGCTCAGTGCTCAGGGTGATAGGTGCTCAGTACTCAGGATGCTGTGTACTCAGTACTCAGGGTGCTGGGTGCTCAGTGCTCGGGGTGCTCGGTGCTCAGTACTCAGGGTGCTGAGTGCTCAGTACTCAGGGTGCTGGGTGCTCAGTACTCAGGGTGCTGGGTGCTCAGTGCTCGGGGTGCTGGGTGCTCAGTGCTCAGGGTGCTCAGTGCTCAGTTCTCAGGGTGCTCAGTGCTCAGTACTCAGGGTGCTGAGTGCTCAGTGCTCAGGGTGCTGGGTGCTCAGTACTCAGGGTGCTGGGTGCTCGGTGCTCAGTACGCTGGGTGCTCAGTACTCAGGGTGCTGGGTGCTCGGTGCTCAGTACGCTGGGTGCTCATTACTCAGGGTGCTGGGTGCTCAGTACTCAGGGTGCTCGGTGCTCAGTACTCAGCGTGCTGGGTGCTCAGTGCTCGGGGTGCTGGGTGCTCAGTACTCAGGGTGCTGGGTGCTCAGTGCTCGGGGTGCTCGGTGCTCAGTACGCTGGGTGCTCAGTACTCAGGGTGCTGGGTGCTTAGTACTCAGGGTGCTGGGTGCTCAGTGCTCAGGGTGCTGGGTGCTCAGTGCTCAGTGCTCAGGGTGCTGGGTGCTCAGTACTCAGGGTGCTGGGTGGTCAGTACCCACGGTGCTGGGTGCTCAGTACTCGGGGTGCTGGGTGCTCACTACTCAGGGTGCTGGGTGCTCAGTACTCAGGGTGCTGGGTGCTCAGTGCTCGGGGTGCTCGGTGCTCAGTACTCAGGGTGCTGGGTGCTCAGTGCTCAGGGTGCTGGGTGCTCAGTACTCAGTGTGCTGGGTGCTCAGTGCTCAGGGTGCTGGGTGCTCAGTACTCAGGGTGCTCAGTACTCAGGGTGCTGGGTGCTCAGTACTCAGGGTGCTCAGGACTCAGGGTGCTGGGTGCTCAGTGCTCGGGGTGCTGGCTGCTCAGTACTCAGGGTGCTCAGTACTCAGGGTGCTGGGTGCTCAGTGCTCGGGGTGCTTGGTGCTCAGTGCTCAGGGTGATCGGTGCTCAGTACTCAGGGTGCTGGGTGCTCAGTGCTCAGGGTGCTCAGTGCTCAGTACTCAGGGTGCTGGGTGCTCATTACTCAGGGTGCTTGGTGCTCAGTGCTAGGGGTGCTGGGTGCTCAGTACTCAGGGTACTGGGTGCTCAGTGCTCAGGGTGCTGGGTGCTCAGTGCTCGGGGTGCTGGGTGCTCAGTATTCAGGGTGCTGGGTGCTCAGTACTCAGGGTGCTGGGTGCTCAGTGCTCGGGGGGCTGGGTGCTCAGTGCTCAGGGTGCTGGGTGCTCATTACTTAGGGTGCTGGGTGCTCAGTGCTCGGGGTGCTCGGTGCTCAGTACTCAAGGTGCTGGGTGCTCAGTGCTCACGGTGCTGGGTGCTCAGTCCTCGGGGTGCTCCGTGCTCAGTGCTCAGGGTGCTGGGTGCTCAGTGATCAGGGTGCTCGGTGCTCAGTACTCATGGTGCTGGGTGCTCATTCTCGGGGTGCTGGGTGCTCAGTACTCAGGTTGCTCAGTACTCTGGGTGCTCGATGCTCAGTACTCATGGTGCTGGGTGCTCAGTACTCAGGGTGCTCGGTGCTCAGTTGTCAGGGTGCTCGGTGCTCAGTGTTTGGGGTGCTGGGTGCTCAGTACTCAGGGTGCTCGGTGCTCAGTGTTCAGGGTGCTGGGTGCTCAGTGCTCAGCGTGCTGGGTGCTCAGTACTCAGTGCTCAGGATGCTGGGTGCTCAGTGCTCAGGGTGCTCAGTGCTCGGGGTGCAGGGTGCTCAGTACTCAGGGTGCTGGGTGCTCAGTACTCAGGGTGCTCAGTACTCAGGGTGCTGGGTGCTCAGTGCTCAGGGTGCTGGGTGCTCAGTACTCAGGGTGCTGGGTGCTCAGTGCTCAGGGTGCTTGGTGCTTAGTTCTCGGGGTGCTGGGTGCTCATTCTCGGTGTGCTGGGTGCTCAGTACTCAGGGTGCTGGGTGCTCAGTGCTCGGGGTGCTCGGTGCTCAGTACACAGGGTGCTGGGTGCTCAGTGCTCGGGGTGCTGGGTGCTCAGTACTCAGGGTGCTGGGTGCTCAGTTCTCAGTACTCAGCGTGCTCTGTGCTCAGTGCTCAGAGTGTTTGATGCTCAGTACTCAGGGTGCTGGGTGCTCAGTGCTCAGTGCTCAGGGTGCTCAGTGCTCAGGGTGCTGGGTGCTCAGGGTGCTGGGTGCTCAGTGCTCGGGGTGCTGGGTGCTCAGTGCTCAGGGTGCTGGGTGCTCAGTGCTCAGTGCTCAGGGTGCTGGGTGCTCAGTGCTCAGTGCTCAGGGTGCTGGGTGTTCAGTACTCAGGGTGCTGGGTGCTCAGTACTCAGGGTGCTGGGTGCTCAGTGCTCAGGGTGCTGGGTGCTCAGTGCTCACGATGCTGGGTGCTCAGTACTCAGGGTGCTGGGTGCTCAGTTCTCAGGGTGCTGGGTGCACAGTGTTCGGGGTGCTCGGTGCTCAGTGCTCGGGGTGCTGGGTGCTCAGTACTCAGGGTGCTGGGTGCTCAGTACTCAGGGTGCTGGTTGCTCAGTCCTCAGCGTGCTCAGTGCTCAGGGTGCTGGGTGCTCAGTGCTCGGTGCTCAGTACTCAGGGTGCTGAGTGCTCAGTACTCAGGGTGCTCGGTGCTCAGTGCTCAGGGTGCTGGGTGCTCAGTGCTCTGGGTGCTCAGTGCTCAGTACTCAGGGTGCTGGGTGCTCATTACTCAGGGTGCTTGGTGCTCAGTGCTCGGGGTGCAGGGTGCTCAGTACTCAGGGTGCTGGGTGCTCAGTGCTCAGGGTGCTGGGTGCTCAGTGCTCGGGGTGCTGGGTGCTCAGTACTCAGGGTGCTGGGTGCTCAGTACTCAGGGTGCTGGGTGCTCAGTGCTCGGGGGGCTGGGTGCTCAGTGCTCAGGGTGCTGGGTGCTCATTACGTAGGGTGCTGGGTGCTCAGTGCTCGGGGTGTTCGGTACTCAGTACTCAAGATCCTGGGTGCTCAGTGCTCACGGTGCTGGGTGCTCAGTCCTCGGGGTGCTCCGTGCTCAGTGCTCAGGGTGCTGGGTGCTCAGTGCTCAGGGTGCTCGGTGCTCAGTACTCATGGTGCTGGGTGCTCATTCTCGGGGTGCTGGGTGCTCAGTACTCAGGTTGCTCAGTACTCTGGGTGCTCGGTGCTCAGTACTCATGGTGCTGGGTGCTCAGTACTCAGGGTGCTCGGTGCTCAGTTCTCAGGGTGCTCGGTGCTCAGTGTTTGGGGTGCTGGGTGCTCAGTACTCAGGGTGCTGGGTGCTCAGTGTTCAGGGTGCTTGGTGCTCAGTGCTCAGCGTGCTGGGTGCTCAGTACTCAGTGCTCAGGATGCTGGGTGCTCAGTGCTCAGGGTGCTCAGTGCTCGGGGTGCAGGGTGCTCAGTACTCAGGGTGCTGGGTGCTCAGTACTCAGGGTGCTCAGTACTCAGGGTGCTGGGTGCTCAGTGCTCAGGGTGCTGGGTGCTCAGTACTCAGGGTGCTGGGTGCTCAGTGCTCAGGGTGCTGGGTGCTCAGTGCTCGGGGTGCTGGGTGCTCATTCTCGGGGTGCTGGGTGCTCAGTACTCAGGGTGGTGGGTGCTCAGTGCTCGGGGTGCTCGGTGCTCAGTACACAGGGTGCTGGGTGCTCAGTGCTCGGGGTGCTGGGTGCTCAGTACTCAGTGTGCTGGGTGCTCAGTGCTCAGTACTCAGCGTGCTCTGTGCTCAGTGCTCAGAGTGTTGGATGCTCAGTACTCAGGGTGCTGGGTGCTCAGTGCTCAGGGTGCTCAGTGCTCAGAGTGCTGGGTGCTCAGGGTGCTGGGTGCTCAATGCTCGGGGTGCTGGGTGCTCAGTGCTCAGGGTGCTGGGTGCTCAGTGCTCAGGGTGCCGGGTGCTCAGTGCTCAGTGCTCAGGGTCCTGGGTGTTCAGTACTCAGGGTGCTGGGTTCTCAGTACTCAGGGTGCTGGGTGCTCAGTGCTCAGGGTGCTGGGTGCTCAGTGCTCACGATTCTGTGTGCTCAGTACTCAGGGTGCTGGGTGCTCAGTTCTCAGGGTGCTGGGTGCACAGTGTTCGGGGTGCTCGGTGCTCAGTGCTCAGGGTGCTGGGTGCTCAGTACTCAGGGTGCTGGGTGCTCAGTGCTTGGGGTGCTGGGTGCTCAGTGCTCGGGGTGCTGGGTGCTCAGTACTCAGGGTGCTCGGTGCTCAGTGCTCGGGGTGCTGGGTGCTCAGTGCTCGGGTTGCTGGGTGCTCAGTACTCGGGGTGCTGGGTGCTCAGTGCTCAGGGTGCTGGTTCTCAGTGCTCGGGGGTACTGGGTACTCAGTGCTCAGTACACAGGGTGCTGAGTGCTCAGTGCTCAGGGTGCTCGGTGCTCAGTGCTCAGTACTCAGGGTGCTGGGTGCTCAGTGCTCGGGGTGCTGGGTGCTCAGAGCTCGGGGTGCTCGGTGCTCAGTACTCAGGGTTCTCAGTGCTCAGTGCTCAGGGTGCTGGGTGCTCAGTGCCCAGGGTGCTGGGTGCTCAGTGCTCAGGGTGCTGCGTGCTCAGTGCTCAGGGTGCTGGGTGCTCAGTACTCAGTGCTCAGGATGCTGGGTGCTCAGTGCTCGGGCTGCTGGGTGCTCAGTGCTCAGGGTGCTGGGTGATCAGTACTCAGGGTGCTGGGTTCTCCGTACTCAGGGTGCTGGGTGCACAGTGCTAGGGGTGCTGGGTGCTCAGTGCTCGGGGTCTGGGTGCTCAGTACTCAGGGTGCTGGGTGCTCAGTGCTCGGGGTGCTGGGTGCTGAGTGCTCAGGGTGCTGGGTGCTCAGTGCTCGGGGTGCTCGGTGCTCAGTACACAGGGTGCTGGGTGCTCAGTACTCAGGGTGCTGGGTGCTCAGTGCTCAGTACTCAGGGTGCTGGGTGCTCATTGCTCGGGGTGCTGGGTGCTCAGTACTCAGCGTGCTGGGTGCTCAGTACTCAGGGTGGTGGGTGCTCAGTGCTCAGGGTGCTGGGTGCTCAGTGCTCAGGGTGCTGGGTGCTCAGTGATCGGGGTGCTGGGTGCTAAGTACTCAGGGTGCTCAGTGCTCGGGGAGCTCGGTGCTCAGTACTCAGGGTGCTGGGTGCTCAGTACTCAGTGCTCGGGGTCCTGGGTGCTCCGTGCTCGGCGTGCTGGGTGCTCAGTGCTCTGGGTGCTTAGTGCTCAGTACTCAGGGTGCTGGGTGCTCAGTACTCAGGGTGCTCAGTGCTCGGGGTGCTGGGTGCTCAGTGCTCAGGGTGATAGGTGCTCAGTTCTCAGGATGCTGTGTACTCAGTACTCAGGGTGCTGGGTGCTCAGTGCTCGGGGTGCTCGGTGCTCAGTACTCAGGGTGCTGAGTGCTCAGTACTCAGGGTGCTGGGTGCTCAGTACTCAGGGTGCTGGGTGCTCAGTGCTCAGGGTGCTGGGTGCTCAGTACTCAGGGTGCTGGGTGCTCGGTGCTCAGTACGCTGGGTGCTCAGTACTCAGGGTGCTGGGTGCTCAGTACTCAGGGTGCTCGGTGCTCAGTACTCAGGGTGCTGGGTGCTCAGTGCTCGGGGTGCTGGGTGCTCAGTACTCAGGGTGCTGGGTGCTCAGTGCTCGGGGTGCTCGGTGCTCAGTATGCTGGGTGCTCAGTACTCAGGGTGCTGGGTGCTCAGTACTCAGGGTGCTGGGTGCTTAGTACTCAGGGTGCTGGGTGCTCAGTGCTCAGGGTGCTGGGTGCTCAGTGCTCAGTGCTCAGGGTGCTGGGTGCTCAGTGCTCAGGGTGCTGGGTGCTCGGCGCTCGGGGTGCTGGGTGCTTAGTGCTCGGGGTGCTGGGTGCTCAGTACTCAGGGTGCTGGGTGGTCAGTACTCACGGTGCTGGGTGCTCAGTACTCGGCGTGCTGGGTGCTCACTACTCAGGGCGCTGGGTGCTCAGTACTCAGGGTGCTGGGTGCTCAGTGCTCGGGGTGCTCGGTGCTCAGTACTCAGGGTGCTGGGTGCTCAGTGCTCAGGGTGCTGGGTGCTCAGTACTCAGTGTGCTGGGTGCTCAGTGCACAGGGTGCTGGGTGCTCAGTACTCAGGGTGCTCAGTACTCAGGGTGCTGGGTGCTCAGTACTCAGGGTGCTCAGGACTCAGGGTGCTGGGTGCTCAGTGCTCGGGGTGCTGGTTGCTCAGTCCTCAGCGTGCTCAGTGCTCAGGGTGCTGGGTGCTCAGTGCTCGGGGTGCTGGGTGCTCAGTGCTCAGGGTGCTGGGTGCTCAGTGCTCAGGGTGCTCAGTGCTCAGTACTCAGGGTGCTGGGTGCTCATTACTCAGGGTGCTTGGTGCTCAGTGCTCGGGGTGCTGGGTGCTCAGTACTCAGGGTACTGGGTGCTCAGTGCTCAGGGTGCTGGGTGCTCAGTGCTCGGGGTGCTGGGTGCTCAGTATTCAGGGTGCTGGGTGCTCAGTACTCAGGGTGCTGGGTGCTCAGTGCTCGGGGGGCTGGGTGCTCAGTGCTCAGGGTGCTGGGTGCTCATTACTTAGGGTGCTGGGTGCTCAGTGCTCGGGGTGCTCGGTGCTCAGTACTCAAGGTGCTGGGTGCTCAGTGCTCACGGTGCTGGGTGCTCAGTCCTCGGGGTGCTCCGTGCTCAGTGCTCAGGGTGCTGGGTGCTCAGTGATCAGGGTGCTCGGTGCTCAGTACTCATGGTGCTGGGTGCTCATTCTCGGGGTGCTGGGTGCTCAGTACTCAGGTTGCTCAGTACTCTGGGTGCTCGGTGCTCAGTACTCATGGTGCTGGGTGCTCAGTACTCAGGGTGCTCGGTGCTCAGTTCTCAGGGTGCTCGGTGCTCAGTGTTTGGGGTGCTGGGTGCTCAGTACTCAGGGTGCTGGGTGCTCAGTGTTCAGGGTGCTGGGTGCTCAGTGCTCAGCGTGCTGGGTGCTCAGTACTCAGTGCTCAGGATGCTGGGTGCTCAGTGCTCAGGGTGCTCAGTGCTCGGGGTGCAGGGTGCTCAGTACTCAGGGTGCTGGGTGCTCAGTACTCAGGGTGCTCAGTACTCAGGGTGCTGGGTGCTCAGTGCTCAGGGTGCTGGGTGCTCAGTACTCAGGGTGCTGGGTGCTCAGTGCTCAGGGTGCTTGGTGCTCAGTTCTCGGGGTGCTGGGTGCTCATTCTCGGGGTGCTGGGTGCTCAGTACTCAGGGTGCTGGGTGCTCAGTGCTCGAGGTGCTCGGTGCTCAGTACACAGGGTGCTGGGTGCTCAGTACTCAGGGTGCTGGGTGCTCAGTTCTCAGTACTCAGCGTGCTCTGTGCTCAGTGCTCAGAGTGTTTGATGCTCAGTACTCAGGGTGCTGGGTGCTCAGTGATCAGTGCTCAGGGTGCTCAGTGCTCAGGGTGCTGGGTGCTCAGGGTGCTGGGTGCTCAGTGCTCGGGGTGCTGGGTGCTCAGTGCTCAGGGTGCTGGGTGCTCAGTGCTCAGTACTCAGGGTGCTGGGTGCTCAGTGCTCAGTGCTCAGGGTGCTGGGTGTTCAGTACTCAGGGTGCTGGGTGCTCAGTACTCAGGGTGCTGGGTGCTCAGTGCTCAGGGTGCTGGGTGCTCAGTGCTCACGATGCTGGGTGCTTAGTACTCAGGGTGCTGGGTGCTCAGTTCTCAGAGTGCTGGGTGCACAGTGTTCGGGGTGCTCGGTGCTCAGTGCTCGGGGTGCTGGGTGCTCAGTACTCAGGGTGCTGGGTGCTCAGTACTCAGGGTGCTGGTTGCTCAGTCCTCAGCGTGCTCAGTGCTCAGGGTGCTGGGTGCTCAGTGCTCGGGGTGCTCGGTGCTCAGTACTCAGGGTGCTGAGTGCTCAGTACTCAGGGTGCTGGGTGCTCAGTGCTCAGGGTGCTGGGTGCTCAGTGCTCAGGGTGCTCAGTGCTCAGTACTCAGTGTGCTGGGTGCTCATTACTCAGGGTGCTTGGTGCTCAGTGCTCGGGGTGCAGGGTGCTCAGTACTTAGAGTGCTGGGTGCTCAGTGCTCAGGGTGCTGGGTGCTCAGTGCTCGGGGTGCTGGGTGCTCAGTACTCAGGGTGCTGGGTGCTCAGTACTCAGGGTGCTGGGTGCTCAGTGCTCGGGGGGCTGGGTGCTCAGTGCTCAGGGTGCTGGGTGCTCATTACTTAGGGTGCTGGGTGCTCAGTGCTCGGGGTGCTCGGTGCTCAGTACTCAAGGTGCTGGGTGCTCAGTGCTCACGGTGCTGGGTGCTCAGTCCTCGGGGTGCTCCGTGCTCAGTGCTCAGGGTGCTGGGTGCTCAGTGCTCAGGGTGCTCGGTGCTCAGTACTCATGGTGCTGGGTGCTCATTCTCGGGGTGCTGGGTGCTCAGTACTCAGGTTGCTCAGTACTCTGGGTGCTCGGTGCTCAGTACTCATGGTGCTGGGTGCTCAGTACTCAGGGTGCTCGGTGCTCAGTTCTCAGGGTGCTCGGTGCTCAGTGTTTGGGGTGCTGGGTGCTCAGTACTCAGGGTGCTGGGTGCTCAGTGTTCTGGGTGCTTGGTGCTCAGTGCTCAGCGTGCTGGGTGCTCAGTACTCAGTGCTCAGGATGCTGGGTGCTCAGTGCTCAGGGTGCTCAGTGCTCGGGGTGCAGGGTGCTCAGTACTCAGGGTGCTGGGTGCTCAGTACTCAGGGTGCTCAGTACTCAGGGTGCTGGGTGCTCAGTGCTCGGTGTGCTGGGTGCTCAGTACTCAGGGTGCTGGGTGCTCAGTGCTCAGAGTGCTGGGTGCTCAGGGCTCGGGGTGCTGGGTGCTCATTCTCGGGGTGCTGGGTGCTCAGTACTCAGGGTGGTGGGTGCTCAGTGCTCGGGGTGCTCGGTGCTCAGTACACAGGGTGCTGGGTGCTCAGTGCTCAGGGTGCTGGGTGATCAGTACTCAGGGTGCTGGGTGCTCAGTGCTCAGTACTCAGCGTGCTGTGTGCTCAGTGCTCAGAGTGTTGGATGCTCAGTACTCAGGGTGCTGGGTGCTCAGTGCTCAGGGTGCTCAGTGCTCAGGGTGCTGGGTGCACAGGGTGCTGGGTGCTCAATTCTCGGGGTGCTGGGTGCTCAGTGCTCAGGGTGCTGGGTGCTCAGTGCTCAGTGCTCAGGGTGCTGGGTGCTCAGTGCTCAGTGCTCAGGGTGCTGGGTGTTCAGTACTCAGGGTGCTGGGTTCTCAGTACTCAGGGTGCTGGGTGCTCAGTGCTCAGGGTGCTGGGTGCTCAGTGCTCACGATGCTGGGTGCTCAGTACTCAGGGTGCTGGGTGCTCAGTTCTCAGGGTGCTGGGTGCACAGTGTTCGGGGTGATCGGTGCTCAGTGCTCAGGGTGCTGGGTGCTCAGTACTCAGGGTGCTGGGTGCTCAGTGCTCGGGGTGCTGGGTGCTCAGTGCTCGGGGTACTGGGTGCTCAGTACTCCGGGTGCTCGGTGCTCAGTGATCGGGGTGCTGGGTGCTCAGTGCTCGGGGTGCTGGGTGCTCAGTACTCGGGGTGCTGGGTGCTCAGTACTCAGGGTGCTGGGTGCTCAGTTCTCAGTACTCAGCGTGCTCAGTGCTCAGTGCTCAGAGTGTTTGATGCTCAGTACTCAGGGTGCTGGGTGCTCAGTGATCAGTGCTCAGGGTGCTCAGTGCTCAGGGTGCTGGGTGCTCAGGGTGCTGGGTGCTCAGTGCTCGGGGTGCTGGGTGCTCAGTGCTCAGGGTGCTGGGTGCTCAGTGCTCAGTACTCAGGGTGCTGGGTGCTCAGTGCTCAGTGCTCAGGGTGCTGGGTGTTCAGTACTCAGGGTGCTGTGTGCTCAGTACTCAGGGTGCTGGGTGCTCAGTGCTCAGGGTGCTGGGTGCTCAGTGCTCACGATGCTGGGTGCTTAGTACTCAGGGTGCTGGGTGCTCAGTTCTCAGAGTGCTGGGTGCACAGTGTTCGGGGTGCTCGGTGCTCAGTGCTCGGGGTGCTGGGTGCTCAGTACTCAGGGTGCTGGGTGCTCAGTACTCAGGGTGCTGGTTGCTCAGTCCTCAGCGTGCTCAGTGCTCAGGGTGCTGGGTGCTCAGTGCTCGGGGTGCTCGGTGCTCAGTACTCAGGGTGCTGAGTGCTCAGTACTCAGGGTGCTGGGTGCTCAGTGCTCAGGGTGCTGGGTGCTCAGTGCTCAGGGTGCTCAGTGCTCAGTACTCAGTGTGCTGGGTGCTCATTACTCAGGGTGCTTGGTGCTCAGTGCTCGGGGTGCAGGGTGCTCAGTACTTAGAGTGCTGGGTGCTCAGTGCTCAGGGTGCTGGGTGCTCAGTGCTCGGGGTGCTGGGTGCTCAGTACTCAGGGTGCTGGGTGCTCAGTACTCAGGGTGCTGGGTGCTCAGTGCTCGGGGGGCTGGGTGCTCAGTGCTCAGGGTGCTGGGTGCTCATTACTTAGGGTGCTGGGTGCTCAGTGCTCGGGGTGCTCGGTGCTCAGTACTCAAGGTGCTGGGTGCTCAGTGCTCACGGTGCTGGGTGCTCAGTCCTCGGGGTGCTCCGTGCTCAGTGCTCAGGGTGCTGGGTGCTCAGTGCTCAGGGTGCTCGGTGCTCAGTACTCATGGTGCTGGGTGCTCATTCTCGGGGTGCTGGGTGCTCAGTACTCAGGTTGCTCAGTACTCTGGGTGCTCGGTGCTCAGTACTCATGGTGCTGGGTGCTCAGTACTCAGGGTGCTCGGTGCTCAGTTCTCAGGGTGCTCGGTGCTCAGTGTTTGGGGTGCTGGGTGCTCAGTACTCAGGGTGCTGGGTGCTCAGTGTTCTGGGTGCTTGGTGCTCAGTGCTCAGCGTGCTGGGTGCTCAGTACTCAGTGCTCAGGATGCTGGGTGCTCAGTGCTCAGGGTGCTCAGTGCTCGGGGTGCAGGGTGCTCAGTACTCAGGGTGCTGGGTGCTCAGTACTCAGGGTGCTCAGTACTCAGGGTGCTGGGTGCTCAGTGCTCGGTGTGCTGGGTGCTCAGTACTCAGGGTGCTGGGTGCTCAGTGCTCAGAGTGCTGGGTGCTCAGGGCTCGGGGTGCTGGGTGCTCATTCTCGGGGTGCTGGGTGCTCAGTACTCAGGGTGGTGGGTGCTCAGTGCTCGGGGTGCTCGGTGCTCAGTACACAGGGTGCTCCGTGCTCAGTGCTCAGGGTGCTGGGTGATCAGTACTCAGGGTGCTGGGTGCTCAGTGCTCAGTACTCAGCGTGCTGTGTGCTCAGTGCTCAGAGTGTTGGATGCTCAGTACTCAGGGTGCTGGGTGCTCAGTGCTCAGGGTGCTCAGTGCTCAGGGTGCTGGGTGCACAGGGTGCTGGGTGCTCAATTCTCGGGGTGCTGGGTGCTCAGTGCTCAGGGTGCTGGGTGCTCAGTGCTCAGTGCTCAGGGTGCTGGGTGCTCAGTGCTCAGTGCTCAGGGTGCTGGGTGTTCAGTACTCAGGGTGCTGGGTTCTCAGTACTCAGGGTGCTGGGTGCTCAGTGCTCAGGGTGCTGGGTGCTCAGTGCTCACGATGCTGGGTGCTCAGTACTCAGGGTGCTGGGTGCTCAGTTCTCAGGGTGCTGGGTGCACAGTGTTCGGGGTGCTCGGTGCTCAGTGCTCAGGGTGCTGGGTGCTCAGTACTCAGGGTGCTGGGTGCTCAGTGCTCGGGGTGCTGGGTGCTCAGTGCTCGGGGTACTGGGTGCTCAGTACTCCGGGTGCTCGGTGCTCAGTGATCGGGGTGCTGGGTGCTCAGTGCTCGGGGTGCTGGGTGCTCAGTACTCGGGGTGCTGGGTGCTCAGTACTCAGGGTGCTGGGTGCTCAGTTCTCAGTACTCAGCGTGCTCAGTGCTCAGTGCTCAGAGTGTTTGATGCTCAGTACTCAGGGTGCTGGGTGCTCAGTGATCAGTGCTCAGGGTGCTCAGTGCTCAGGGTGCTGGGTGCTCAGGGTGCTGGGTGCTCAGTGCTCGGGGTGCTGGGTGCTCAGTGCTCAGGGTGCTGGGTGCTCAGTGCTCAGTACTCAGGGTGCTGGGTGCTCAGTGCTCAGTGCTCAGGGTGCTGGGTGTTCAGTACTCAGGGTGCTGTGTGCTCAGTACTCAGGGTGCTGGGTGCTCAGTGCTCAGGGTGCTGGGTGCTCAGTGCTCACGATGCTGGGTGCTTAGTACTCAGGGTGCTGGGTGCTCAGTTCTCAGAGTGCTGGGTGCACAGTGTTCGGGGTGCTCGGTGCTCAGTGCTCGGGGTGCTGGGTGCTCAGTACTCAGGGTGCTGGGTGCTCAGTACTCAGGGTGCTGGTTGCTCAGTCCTCAGCGTGCTCAGTGCTCAGGGTGCTGGGTGCTCAGTGCTCGGGGTGCTCGGTGCTCAGTACTCAGGTTGCTGAGTGCTCAGTACTCAGGGTGCTGGGTGCTCAGTGCTCAGGGTGCTGGGTGCTCAGTGCTCAGGGTGCTCAGTGCTCAGTACTCAGTGTGCTGGGTGCTCATTACTCAGGGTGCTTGGTGCTCAGTGCTCGGGGTGCAGGGTGCTCAGTACTTAGAGTGCTGGGTGCTCAGTGCTCAGGGTGCTGGGTGCTCAGTGCTCGGGGTGCTGGGTGCTCAGTACTCAGGGTGCTGGGTGCTCAGTACTCAGGGTGCTGGGTGCTCAGTGCTCGGGGGGCTGGGTGCTCAGTGCTCAGGGTGCTGGGTGCTCATTACTTAGGGTGCTGGGTGCTCAGTGCTCGGGGTGCTCGGTGCTCAGTACTCAAGGTGCTGGGTGCTCAGTGCTCACGGTGCTGGGTGCTCAGTCCTCGGGGTGCTCCGTGCTCAGTGCTCAGGGTGCTGGGTGCTCAGTGCTCAGGGTGCTCGGTGCTCAGTACTCATGGTGCTGGGTGCTCATTCTCGGGGTGCTGGGTGCTCAGTACTCAGGTTGCTCAGTACTCTGGGTGCTCGGTGCTCAGTACTCATGGTGCTGGGTGCTCAGTACTCAGGGTGCTCGGTGCTCAGTTCTCAGGGTGCTCGGTGCTCAGTGTTTGGGGTGCTGGGTGCTCAGTACTCAGGGTGCTGGGTGCTCAGTGTTCTGGGTGCTTGGTGCTCAGTGCTCAGCGTGCTGGGTGCTCAGTACTCAGTGCTCAGGATGCTGGGTGCTCAGTGCTCAGGGTGCTCAGTGCTCGGGGTGCAGGGTGCTCAGTACTCAGGGTGCTGGGTGCTCAGTACTCAGGGTGCTCAGTACTCAGGGTGCTGGGTGCTCAGTGCTCGGTGTGCTGGGTGCTCAGTACTCAGGGTGCTGGGTGCTCAGTGCTCAGAGTGCTGGGTGCTCAGGGCTCGGGGTGCTGGGTGCTCATTCTCGGGGTGCTGGGTGCTCAGTACTCAGGGTGGTGGGTGCTCAGTGCTCGGGGTGCTCGGTGCTCAGTACACAGGGTGCTCCGTGCTCAGTGCTCAGGGTGCTGGGTGATCAGTACTCAGGGTGCTGGGTGCTCAGTGCTCAGTACTCAGCGTGCTGTGTGCTCAGTGCTCAGAGTGTTGGATGCTCAGTACTCAGGGTGCTGGGTGCTCAGTGCTCAGGGTGCTCAGTGCTCAGGGTGCTGGGTGCACAGGGTGCTGGGTGCTCAATTCTCGGGGTGCTGGGTGCTCAGTGCTCAGGGTGCTGGGTGCTCAGTGCTCAGTGCTCAGGGTGCTGGGTGCTCAGTGCTCAGTGCTCAGGGTGCTGGGTGTTCAGTACTCAGGGTGCTGGGTTCTCAGTACTCAGGGTGCTGGGTGCTCAGTGCTCAGGGTGCTGGGTGCTCAGTGCTCACGATGCTGGGTGCTCAGTACTCAGGGTGCTGGGTGCTCAGTTCTCAGGGTGCTGGGTGCACAGTGTTCGGGGTGCTCGGTGCTCAGTGCTCAGGGTGCTGGGTGCTCAGTACTCAGGGTGCTGGGTGCTCAGTGCTCGGGGTGCTGGGTGCTCAGTGCTCGGGGTACTGGGTGCTCAGTACTCCGGGTGCTCGGTGCTCAGTGATCGGGGTGCTGGGTGCTCAGTGCTCGGGGTGCTGGGTGCTCAGTACTCGGGGTGCTGGGTGCTCAGTGCTCAGGGTGCTGGTTCTCAGTGCTCGGGGGTACTGGGTACTCAGTGCTCAGTACACAGGGTGCTGAGTGCTCAGTGCTCGGGGTGCTGGGTGCTCAGTGCTCAGTACTCAGGGTGCTGGGTGCTCAGTGCTCGGGGTGCTGGGTGCTCAGTGCTCGGGGTGCTCGGTGCTCAGTACTCAGGGTTCTCAGTGCTCAGTGCTCAAGGTGCTGGGTGCTCAGTACTCAGGGTGCTCAGTGCTCAGTACTCGGGGTACTGGGTGCTCAGTACTCAGGGTGCTCAGTGCTCAGTACTCGGGGTTCTGGGTGCTCAGTGCTCAGGGTGCTCAGTGCTCAGTGCTCGGGGTCCTGGGTGCTCAGTGCTCGGGGTGCTGTGTGCTCAGTGCTCAGAGTGCTGGGTGCTCAGTACTCAGGGTGCTGGGTGCTCAGTACTCAGGGTGCTGGGTGCTCAGTGCTCAGTGCTCAGGGTGCTCAGTGCTCAGGGTGCTGGGTGCTCAGGGTGCTGGGTGCTCAGTGCTCGGGGTGCTGGGTGCTCAGTGCTCAGGGTGCTGGGTGCTCAGTGCTCAGTGCTCAGGGTGCTGGTTGCTCAGTGCTCAGTGCTCAGGGTGCTGGGTGTTCAGTACTCAGGGTGCTGGGTGCTCAGTACTCAGGGTGCTGGGTGCTCAGTGCTCAGGGTGCTGGGTGCTCAGTGCTCACGATGCTGGGTGCTCAGTACTCAGGGTGCTGGGTGCTCAGTTCTTAGGGTGCTGGGTGCACAGTGTTCGGGGTGCTCGGTGCTCAGTGCTCGGGGTGCTGGGTGCTCAGTACTCAGGGTGCTGGGTGCTCAGTACTCAGGGTGCTGGTTGCTCAGTCCTCAGCATGCTCAGTGCTCAGGGTGCTGGGTGCTCAGTGCTCGGGGTGCTCGGTGCTCAGTACTCAGGGTGCTGAGTGCTCAGTACTCAGGGTGCTGTGTGCTCAGTGCTCAGGGTGCTGGGTTCTCAGTGCTCAGGGTGCTCAGTGCTCAGTACTCAGGGTGCTGGGTGCTCATTACTCAGGGTGCTTGGTGCTCAGTGCTCGGGGTGCAGGGTGCTCAGTACTCAGGGTGCTGGGTGCTCAGTGCTCACGGTGCTGGGTGCTCAGTGCTCGGGGTGCTGGGTGCTCAGTACTCAGGGTTCTGGGTGCTCAGTACTCAGGGTGCTGGGTGCTCAGTGCTCGGGGGGCTGGGTGCTCAGTGCTCAGGGTGCTGGGTGCTCATTACTTAGGGTGCTGGGTGCTCAGTGCTCGGGGTGCTCGGTGCTCAGTACTCAAGGTGCTGGGTGCTCAGTGCTCATGGTGCTGGGTGCTCAGTCCTCGGGGTGCTCCGTGCTCAGTGCTCAGGGTGCTGGGTGCTCAGTGCTCAGGGTGCTCGGTGCTCAGTACTCATGGTGCTGGGTGCTCATTCTCGGGGTGCTGGGTGCTCAGTACTCAGGTTGCTCAGTACTCTGGGTGCTCGGTGCTCAGTACTCATGGTGCTGGGTGCTCAGTACTCAGGGTGCTCGGTGCTCAGTTCTCAGGGTGCTCGGTGCTCAGTGTTTGGGGTGCTGGGTGCTCAGTACTCAGGGTGCTGGGTGCTCAGTGTTCAGGGTACTTGGTGCTCAGTGCTCAGCGTTCTGGGTGCTCAGTACTCAGTGCTCAGGATGCTGGGTGCTCAGTGCTCAGGGTGCTCAGTGCTCGGGGTGCAGGGTGCTCAGTACTCAGGGTGCTGGGTGCTCAGTACTCAGGGTGCTCAGTACTCAGGGTGCTGGGTGCTCAGTGCTCGGGGTGCTGGGTGCTCAGTACTCAGGGTGCTGGGTGCTCAGTGCTCAGGGTGCTGGGTGCTCAGTGCTCGGGGTGCTGGGTGCTCATTCTCGGGGTGCTGGGTCCTCAGTACTCAGGGTGCTGGGTGCTCAGTGCTCGGGGTGCTCGGTGCTCAGTACACAGGGTGCTGGGTACTCAGTGCTCGGGGTGCTGGGTGCTCAGTACTCAGGGTGCTGGGTGCTCAGTGCTCAGTACTCAGCGTGCTCTGTGCTCAGTGCTCAGAGTGTTGGATGCTCAGTACTCAGGGTGCTGGGTGCTCAGTGCTCAGGGTGCTCAGTGCTCAGGGTGCTGTTTGCTCAGGGTGCTGGGTGCTCAGTGCTCGGGGTGCTGGGTGCTCAGTGCTCAGGGTGCTGGGTGCTCAGTACTCAGGGTGCTCGGTGCTCAGTGCTCGGGGTGCTGGGTGCTCAGTGCTCGGGGTGCTGGGTGCTCAGTACTCGGGGTGCTGGGTGCTCAGTGCTCAGGGTGATGGTTCTCAGTGCTCGGGGGTACTGGGTACTCAGTGCTCAGTACACAGGGTGCTGAGTGCTCAGTGCTCGGGGTGCTGGGTGCTCAGTGCTCAGTACTCAGGGTGCTGGGTGCTCAGTGCTCGGGGTGCCTGGTGCTCAGAGCTCGGGGTGCTCGGTGCTCAGTACTCAGGGTTCTCAGTGCTCAGTTCTCAGGGTGCTGGGTGCTCAGTACTCAGGGTGCTCAGTGCTCAGTACTCGGGGTACTGGGTGCTCAGTACTCAGGGTGCTCAGTGCTCAGTACTCGGGGTTCTGGGTGCTCAGTGCTCAGGGTGCTCAGTGCTCAGTGCTCGGGGTGCTGGGTGCTCAGTGCTCGGGGTGCTGGGTGCTCAGTGCTCAGAGTGCTGGGTGCTCAGTACTCAGGTTGCTGGGTGCTCAGTGCTCAGGGTGCTGGGTGCTCAGTACTCAGGGTGCTGGGTGCTCAGTACTCAGGGTGCTGGGTGCTCAGTGCTCGGGGTGCTGGGTGCACAGTGTTCGGGGTGCTCGGTGCTCAGTGCTCAGGGTGCTGGGTGCTCAGTGCTCGGGGTGCTGGGTGCTCAGTGTTCAGGGTGCTGGGTGCTCAGTGCTCAGCGTGCTGGGTGCTCAGTACTCAGTGCTCAGGATGCTGGGTGCTCAGTGCTCAGGGTGCTCAGTACTCAGGGTGCTGGGTGCTCAGTGCTCAGGGTGCTGGGTGCTCAGTACTCAGGGTGCTGGGTGCTCAGTACTCAGGGTGCTAAGAGCTCAGGGTGCTCAGTGCTCGGGGTGCTGGATGCTCAGTGCTCATTGCACAGGGTGCTGGGTGCTCAGTGTTCAGGGTGCTGGGTGCTCAGTGCTCAGCGTGCTGGGTGCTCAGGGTGCTGGGTGCTCAGTGCTCGGGGTGCTGGGTGCTCAGTACTCAGGGTGCTGGGTGCTCAGTGCTCAGGGTGCTGGGTGCTCAGTCCTCAGCGTGCTCAGTGCTCAGGGTGCTGGGTGCTCAGTACTCAGGGTGCTGGGTGCTCAGTACTCAGGGTGCTGGTTGCTCAGTCCTCAGCGTGCTCAGTGCTCAGTGTGCTGGGTGCTCAGTGCTCGGGGTGCTCGGTGCTCAGTACTCAGGGTACTGAGTGCTCAGTACTCAGGGTGCTGGGTGCTCAGTGCTCAGGGTGCTGGGTGCTCAGTGCTCAGGGTGCTCAGTGCTCAGTACTCAGGGTGCTGGGTGCTCATTACTCAGGGTACTTGGTGCTCAGTGCTCGGGGTGCTGGGTGCTCAGTACTCAGGGTGCTGGGTGCTCAGTGCTCAGGGTGCTGGGTGCTCAGTGCTCGGGGTGCTGGGTGCTCAGTACTCAGGGTGCTGGGTGCACAGTGTTCGGGGTGCTCGGTGCTCAGTGCTCGGGGTGCTGGGTGCTCAGTACTCAGGGTGCTCGGTGCTCAGTACTCAGGGTGCTGGTTGCTCAGTCCTCAGCGTGCTCAGTGCTCAGGGTGCTGGGTGCTCAGTGCTCGGGGTGCTCGGTGCTCAGTACTCAGGGTGCTGAGTGCTCAGTACTCAGGGTACTGTGTGCTCAGTGCTCAGGGTGCTGGGTGCTCAGTGCTCAGGGTGCTCAGTGCTCAGTACTCAGGGTGCTGGGTGCTCATTACTCAGGGTGCTTGGTGCTCAGTGCTCGGGGTGCAGGGTGCTCAGTACTCAGGGTGCTGGGTGCTCAGTGCTCACGGTGCTGGGTGCTCAGTGCTCGGGGTGCTGGGTGCTCAGTACTCAGGGTGCTGGGTGCTCAGTACTCAGGGTGCTGGGTGCTCAGTGCTCGGGGGGCTGGGTGCTCAGTGCTCAGGGTGCTGGGTGCTCATTACTTAGGGTGCTGGGTGCTCAGTGCTCGGGGTGCTCGGTGCTCAGTACTCAAGGTGCGGGGTGCTCAGTGCTCACGGTGCTGGGGGCTCAGTCCTCGGGGTGCTCCGTGCTCAGTGCTCAGGGTGCTGGGTGCTCAGTGCTCAGGGTGCTCGGTGCTCAGTACTCATGGTGCTGGTTGCTCATTCTCGGGGTGCTGGGTGCTCAGTACTCAGGTTGCTCAGTACTATGGGTGCTCGCTGCTCAGTACTCATGGTGCTGGGTGCTCAGTACTCAGGGTGCTCGGTGCTCAGTTCTCAGGGTGCTCGGTGCTCAGTGTTTGGGGTGCTGGGTGCTCAGTACTCAGGGTGCTGGGTGCTCAGTGTTCAGGGTGCTTGGTGCTCAGTGCTCAGCGTGCTGGGTGCTCAGTACTCAGTGCTCAGGATGCTGGGTGCTCAGTGCTCAGGGTGCTCAGTGCTCGGGGTGCAGGGTGCTCAGTACTCAGGGTGCTGGGTGCTCAGTACTCAGGGTGCTCAGTACTCAGGGTGCTGGGTGCTCAGTGCTCGGGGTGCTGGGTGCTCAGTACTCAGGGTGCTGGGTGCTCAGTGCTCAGGGTGCTGGGTGCTCAGTGCTCGGGGTGCTGGGTGCTCATTCTCGGGGTGCTGGGTGCTCAGTACTCAGGGTGCTGGGTGCTCAGTGCTCGGGGTGCTCGGTGCTCAGTACACAGGGTGCTGGGTACTCAGTGCTCGGGGTGCTGGGTGCTCAGTACTCAGGGTGCTGGGTGCTCAGTGCTCAGTACTCAGCGTGCTCTGTGCTCAGTGCTCAGAGTGTTGGATGCTCAGTACTCAGGGTGCTGGGTGCTCAGTGCTCAGTACTCAGCGTGCTCTGTGCTCAGTGCTCAGAGTGTTGGATTCTCAGTACTCAGGGTGCTGGGTGCTCAGTGCTCAGGGTGCTCAGTGCTCAGGGTGCTGTTTGCTCAGGGTGCTGGGTGCTCAGTGCTCAGGGTGCTGGGTGCTCAGTGCTCAGGGTGCTGGGTGCTCAGTACTCAGGGTGCTCGGTGCTCAGTGCTCGGGGTGCTGGGTGCTCAGTGCTCGGGGTGCTGGGTGCTCAGTACTCGGGGTGCTGGGTGCTCAGTGCTCAGGGTGCTGGTTCTCAGTGCTCGGGGGTACTGGGTACTCAGTGCTCAGTACACAGGGTGCTGAGTGCTCAGTGCTCGGGGTGCTGGGTGCTCAGTGCTCAGTACTCAGGGTGCTGGGTGCTCAGTGCTCGGGGTGCCTGGTGCTCAGAGCTCGGGGTGCTCGGTGCTCAGTACTCAGGGTTCTCAGTGCTCAGTTCTCAGGGTGCTGGGTGCTCAGTACTCAGGGTGCTCAGTGCTCAGTACTCGGGGTACTGGGTGCTCAGTACTCAGGGTGCTCAGTGCTCAGTACTCGGGGTTCTGGGTGCTCAGTGCTCAGGGTGCTCAGTGCTCAGTGCTCGGGGTGCTGGGTGCTCAGTGCTCGGGGTGCTGGGTGCTCAGTGCTCAGAGTGCTGGGTGCTCAGTACTCAGGTTGCTGGGTGCTCAGTGCTCAGGGTGCTGGGTGCTCAGTACTCAGGGTGCTGGGTGCTCAGTACTCAGGGTGCTGGGTGCTCAGTGCTAGGGGTGCTGGGTGCACAGTGTTCGGGGTGCTCGGTGCTCAGTGCTCAGGGTGCTGGGTGCTCAGTGCTCGGGGTGCTGGGTGCTCAGTGTTCAGGGTGCTGGGTGCTCAGTGCTCAGCGTGCTGGGTGCTCAGTACTCAGTGCTCAGGATGCTGGGTGCTCAGTGCTCAGGGTGCTCAGTACTCAGGGTGCTGGGTGCTCAGTGCTCAGGGTGCTGGGTGCTCAGTACTCAGGGTGCTGGGTGCTCAGTACTCAGGGTGCTAAGAGCTCAGGGTGCTCAGTGCTCGGGGTGCTGGATGCTCAGTGCTCATTGCACAGGGTGCTGGGTGCTCAGTGTTCAGGGTGCTGGGTGCTCAGTGCTCAGCGTGCTGGGTGCTCAGTACTCAGTGCTCAGGATGCTGGGTGCTCAGTGCTCAGGGTGCTCAGTGCTCGGGGTGCAGGGTGCTCAGTACTCAGGGTGCTGGGTGCTCAGTACTCAGGGTGCTCAGTACTCAGGGTGCTGGGTGCTCAGTGCTCGGGGTGCTGGGTGCTCAGTACTCAGGGTGCTGAGTGCTCAGTGCTCAGGGTGCTGGGTGCTCAGTGCTCGGGGTGCTGGGTGCTCATTCTCGGGGTGCTGGGTGCTCAGTACTCAGGGTGCTGGGTGCTCAGTGCTCGGGGTCCTCGGTGCTCAGTACACAGGGTGCTGGGTGCTCAGTGCTCGGGGTGCTGGGTGCTCAGTACTCAGGGTGCTGGGTGCTCAGTGCTCAGTACTCAGCGTGCTCTGTGCTCAGTGCTCAGAGTGTTTGATGCTCAGTACTCAGGGTGCTGGGTGCTCAGTGCTCAGTGCTCAGGATGCTCAGTGCTCAGGGTGCTGGGTGCTCAGGGTGCTGGGTGCTCAGTGCTCGGGGTGCTGGGTGCTCAGTGCTCAGGGTGCTGGGTGCTCAGTGCTCAGTGCTCAGGTTGCTGGGTGCTCAGTGCTCAGGGTGCTGGGTGTTCAGTATTCAGGGTGCTGGGTGCTCAGTACTCAGGGTGCTGGGTGCTCAGTGCTCAGGGTGCTGGGTGCTCAGTGCTCACGATGCTGGGTACTCAGTACTCAGGGTGCTGGGTGCTCACTTCTCAGGGTGCTGGGTGCACAGTGTTCGGGGTGCTCGGTGCTCAGTGCTCGGGGTGCTGGGTGCTCAGTACTCAGGGTGCTGGGTGCTCAGTACTCAGGGTGCTGGTTGCTCAGTCCTCAGCGTGCTCAGTGCTCAGGGTGCTGGGTGCTCAGTGCTCGGGGTGCTCGGTGCTCAGTACTCAGGGTACTGAGTGCTCAGTACTCAGGGTGCTGGGTGCTCAGTGCTCAGGGTGCTGGGTGCTCAGTGCTCAGGGTGCTCAGTGCTCAGTACTCAGGGTGCTGGGTGCTCATTACTCAGGGTGCTTGGTGCTCAGTGCTCGGGGTGCTGGGTGCTCAGTACTCAGGGTGCTGGGTGCTCAGTGCTCAGGGTGCTGGGTGCTCAGTGCTCGGGGTGCTGGGTGCTCAGTACTCAGGGTGCTGGGTGCACAGTGTTCGGGGTGCTCGGTGCTCAGTGCTCGGGGTGCTGGGTGCTCAGTACTCAGGGTGCTGGGTGCTCAGTACTCAGGGTGCTGGTTGCTCAGTACTCAGCGTGCTCAGTGCTCAGGGTGCTGGGTGCTCAGTGCTCGGGGTGCTCGGTGCTCAGTACTCAGGGTGCTGAGTGCTCAGTACTCAGGGTACTGTGTGCTCAGTGCTCAGGGTGCTGGGTGCTCAGTGCTCAGGGTGCTCAGTGCTCAGTACTCAGGGTGCTGGGTGCTCATTACTCAGGGTGCTTGGTGCTCAGTGCTCGGGGTGCAGGGTGCTCAGTACTCAGGGTGCTGGGTGCTCAGTGCTCACGGTGCTGGGTGCTCAGTGCTCGGGGTGCTGGGTGCTCAGTACTCAGGGTGCTGGGTGCTCAGTACTCAGGGTGCTGGGTGCTCAGTGCTCGGGGGGCTGGGTGCTCAGTGCTCAGGGTGCTGGGTGCTCATTACTTAGGGTGCTGGGTGCTCATTGCTCGGGGTGCTCGGTGCTCAGTACTCAAGGTGCGGGGTGCTCAGTGCTCACGGTGCTGGGGGCTCAGTCCTCGGGGTGCTCCGTGCTCAGTGCTCAGGGTGCTGGGTGCTCAGTGCTCAGGGTGCTCGGTGCTCAGTACTCATGGTGCTGGTTGCTCATTCTCGGGGTGCTGGGTGCTCAGTACTCAGGTTGCTCAGTACTCTGGGTGCTCGCTGCTCAGTACTCATGGTGCTGGGTGCTCAGTACTCAGGGTGCTCGGTGCTCAGGTCTCAGGGTGCTCGGTGCTCAGTGTTTGGGGTGCTGGGTGCTCAGTACTCAGGGTGCTGGGTGCTCAGTGTTCAGGGTGCTTGGTGCTCAGTGCTCAGCGTGCTGGGTGCTCAGTACTCAGTGCTCAGGATGCTGGGTGCTCAGTCCTCAGGGTGCTCAGTGCTCGGGGTGCAGGGTGCTCAGTACTCAGGGTGCTGGGTGCTCAGTACTCAGGGTGCTCAGTACTCAGGGTGCTGGGTGCTCAGTGCTCGGGGTGCTGGGTGCTCAGTACTCAGGGTGCTGGGTGCTCAGTGCTCAGGGTGCTGGGTGCTCAGTGCTCGGGGTGCTGGGTGCTCATTCTCGGGGTGCTGGGTGCTCAGTACTCAGGGTGCTGGGTGCTCAGTGCTCGGGGTGCTCGGTGCTCAGTACACAGGGTGCTGGGTACTCAGTGCTCGGGGTGCTGGGTGCTCAGTACTCAGGGTGCTGGGTGCTCAGTGCTCAGTACTCAGCGTGCTCTGTGCTCAGTGCTCAGAGTGTTGGATGCTCAGTACTCAGGTTGCTGGGTGCTCAGTGCTCAGGGTGCTCAGTGCTCAGGGTGCTCTTTGCTCAGGGTGCTGGGTGCTCAGTGCTCGGGGTGCTGGGTGCTCAGTGCTCGGGGTGCTGGGTGCTCAGTACTCAGGGTGCTCGGTGCTCAGTGCTCGGGGTGCTGGGTGCTCAGTGCTCGGGGTGATCGGTGCTCTGTGCTCAGGGTGCTGGGTGCTCAGTGCTCAGGGTGCTGGTTCTCAGTGCTCGGGGGTACTGGGTACTCAGTGCTCAGTACACAGGGTACTGAGTGCTCAGTGCTCTGGGTGCTGGGTGCTCAGTGCTCAGTACTCAGGGTGCTGGGTGCTCAGTGCTCGGGGTGCCTGGTGCTCAGAGCTCGGGGTGCTCGGTGCTCAGTACTCAGGGTTCTCAGTGCTCAGTGCTCAGGGTGCTGGGTGCTCAGTACTCAGGGTGCTCAGTGCTCAGTACTCGGGGTACTGGGTGCTCAGTACTCAGGGTGCTCAGTGCTCAGTACTCGGGGTTCTGGGTGCTCAGTGCTCAGGGTGCTCAGTGCTCAGTGCTCGGGGTGCTGGGTGCTCAGTGCTCGGGGTGCTGGGTGCTCAGTGCTCAGAGTGCTGGGTGCTCAGTACTCAGGTTGCTGGGTGCTCAGTGCTCAGGGTGCTGGGTGCTCAGTACTCAGGGTGCTGGGTGCTCAGTACTCAGGGTGCTGGGTGCTCAGTGCTCGGGGTGCTGGGTGCACAGTGTTCGGGGTGCTCGGTGCTCAGTGCTCAGGGTGCTGGGTGCTCAGTGCTCGGGGTGCTGGGTGCACAGTGTTCGGGGTGCTCGGTGCTCAGTGTTCAGGGTGCTGGGTGCTCAGTGCTCAGCGTGCTGGGTGCTCAGTACTCAGTGCTCAGGATGCTGGGTGCTCAGTGCTCAGGGTGCTCAGTACTCAGGGTGCTGGGTGCTCAGTGCTCAGGGTGCTGGGTGCTCAGTACTCAGGGTGCTGGGTGCTCAGTACTCAGGGTGCTAAGAGCTCAGGGTGCTCAGTGCTCGGGGTGCTGGATACTCAGTGCTCAGTGCACAGGGTGCTGGGTGCTCAGTGTTCAGGGTGCTGGGTGCTCAGTGCTCAGCGTGCTGGGTGCTCAGTACTCAGTGCTCAGGATGCTGGGTGCTCAGTGCTCAGGGTTCTCAGTGCTCGGGGTGCAGGGTGCTCAGTACTCAGGGTGCTGGGTGCTCAGTACTCAGGGTGCTCAGTACTCAGGGTGCTGGGTGCTCAGTGCTCGGGGTGCTGGGTGCTCAGTACTCAGGGTGCTGAGTGCTCAGTGCTCAGGGTGCTGGGTGCTCAGTGCTCGGGGTGCTGGGTGCTCATTCTCGGGGTGCTGGGTGCTCAGTACTCAGGGTGCTGGGTGCTCAGTGCTCGGGGTCCTCGGTGCTCAGTACACAGGGTGCTGGGTGCTCAGTGCTCGGGGTGCTGGGTGCTCAGTACTCAGGGTGCTGGGTGCTCAGTGCTCAGTACTCAGCGTGCTCTGTGCTCAGTGCTCAGAGTGTTTGATGCTCAGTACTCAGGGTGCTGGGTGCTCAGTGCTCAGTGCTCAGGATGCTCAGTGCTCAGGGTGCTGGGTGCTCAGGGTGCTGGGTGCTCAGTGCTCGGGGTGCTGGGTGCTCAGTGCTCAGGGTGCTGGGTGCTCAGTGCTCAGTGCTCAGGTTGCTGGGTGCTCAGTGCTCAGGGTGCTGGGTGTTCAGTATTCAGGGTGCTGGGTGCTCAGTACTCAGGGTGCTGGGTGCTCAGTGCTCAGGGTGCTGGGTGCTCAGTGCTCACGATGCTGGGTACTCAGTACTCAGGGTGGTTGGTGCTCACTTCTCAGGGTGCTGGGTGCACAGTGTTCGGGGTGCTCGGTGCTCAGTGCTCGGGGTGCTGGGTGCTCAGTACTCAGGGTGCTGGGTGCTCAGTACCCAGGGTGCTGGTTGCTCAGTCCTCAGCGTGCTCAGTGCTCAGGGTGCTGGGTGCTCAGTGCTCGGGGTGCTCGGTGCTCAGTACTCAGGGTACTGAGTGCTCAGTACTCAGGGTGCTGGGTGCTCAGTGCTCAGGGTGCTGGGTGCTCAGTGCTCAGGGTGCTCAGTGCTCAGTACTCAGGGTGCTGGGTGCTCATTACTCAGGGTGCTTGGTGCTCAGTGCTCGGGGTGCTGGGTGCTCAGTACTCAGGGTGATGTGTGCTCAGTGCTCAGGGTGCTGGGTGCTCAGTGCTCGGGGTGCTGGGTGCTCAGTACTCAGGGTGCTGGGTGCTCAGTACTCAGGGTGCTGGGTGCTCAGTGCTCGGGGGGCTGGGTGCTCAGTGCTCAGGGTGCTGGGTGCTCATTACTTAGGGTGCTGGGTGCTCAGTGCTCGTGGTGCTCGGTGCTCAGTACTCAAGGTGCTGGGTGCTCAGTGCTCACGGTGCTGGGTGCTCAGTGCTCAGGGTGCTCGGTGCTCAGTACTCATGGTGCTGGGTGCTCATTCTCGGGGTGCTGGGTGCTCAGTACTCAGGTTGCTCAGTACTCTGGGTGCTCGATGCTGAGTTCTCAGGGTGCTCGGTGCTCAGTGTTTGGGGTGCTGGGTGCTCAGTACTCAGGGTGCTGGGTGCTCAGTGTTCAGGGTGCTTGGTGCTCAGTGCACAGCGTGCTGGGTGCTCAGTACTCAGTGCTCAGGATGCTGGGTGCTCAGTGCTCAGGGTGCTCAGTGCTCGGTGTGCAGGGTGCTCAGTACTCAGGGAGCTGGGTGCTCAGTACTCAGGGTGCTCAGTACTCAGGGTGCTGGGTGCTCAGTGCTCGGGGTGCTGGGTGCTCAGTACTCAGGGTGCTGGGTGCTCAGTGCTCAGGGTGCTGGGTGCTCAGTGCTCGGGGTGCTGGGTGCTCATTCTCGGGGTGCTGGGTGCTCATTACTCAGGGTGATGGGTGCTCAGTGCTCGGGGTGCTCGGTGCTCAGTACACAGAGTGCTGGGTGCTCCGTGCTCGGGGTGCTGGGTGCTCAGTACTCAGGGTGCTGGGTGCTCAGTGCTCAGTACTCAGCGTGCTCTGTGCTCAGTGCTCAGAGTGTTGGATGCTCAGTACTCAGGGTGCTGGGTGCTCAGTGCTCAGTGCTCAGGGTGCTCAGTGCTCAGGGTGCTGGGTGCTCAGGGTTTTTTGTGCTCAGTGCTCGGGTTGCTGGGTGCTCAGTGCTCAGGGTGCTGGGTGCTCAGTGCTCAGTGCTCAGGGTGCTGGGTGCTCAGTGCTGAGTGGTCAGGGTGAAGGGTGTTCAGTACTCAGGGTGATGGGTGCTCAGTACTCAGGGTGCTGGGTGCTCAGTGCTCAGGGTGCTGGGTGCTCAGTGCTCACGATGCTGGGTGCTCAGTACTCAGGGTGCTGGGTGCTCAGTTCTCAGGGTGCTGGGTGCACAGTGTTCGGGGTGCTCGGTGCTCTGTGCTCAGGGTGCTGGGTGCTCAGTACTCAGGGTGCTGGGTGCTCAGTGCTCGGGGTGCTGGGTGCTCAGTGCTCGGGGTGCTGGGTGCTCAGTACTCAGGGTGCTGGGTGCTCAGTGCTCGGGGTGCTGGGTGCTCAGTGCTCGGGGTGCTGGGTGCTCAGTACTCGGGGTGCTGGGTGCTCAGTGCTCAGGGTGCTGGTTCTCAGTGCTCGGGGGTACTGGGTACTCAGTGCTCAGTACACAGGGTGCTGAGTGCTCGGTGCTCGGGGTGCTGGGTGCTCAGTGCTCAGTACTCAGGGTGCTGGGTGCTCAGTGCTCGGGGTGCTGGGTGCTCAGAGCTCGGGGTGCTCGGTGCTCAGTACTCAGGGTTCTCAGTGCTCAGTGCTCAGGGTGCTGGGTGCTCAGTACTCAGGGTGCTCAGTGCTCAGTACTCGGGGTACTGGGTGCTCAGTACTCAGGGTGCTCAGTGCTCAGTACTCGGGTTTCTGGGTGCTCAGTGCTCAGGGTGCTCAGTGCTCAGTGCTCGGGGTGCTGGGTGCTCAGTGCTCGGGGTGCTGGTTGCTCAGTGCTCAGAGTGCTGGGTGCTCAGTACTCAGGTTGCTGGGTGCTCAGTGCTCAGGGTGCTGGGTGCTCAGTACTCAGGGTGCTGGGTGCTCAGTACTCAGGGTGCTGGGTGCTCAGTGCTCAGGGTGCTCGGTGCTCAGTACTCATGGTGCTGGGTACTCAGTGCTCAGGGTGCTCATTCTCGGGGTGCTGGGTGCTCAGTACTCAGGGTGCTGGGTGCTCAGTGCTCGGGGTTCTGGGTGATCAGTGCTCGGGGTGCTCGGTGCTCAGTTCTCTGGGTGCTCAGTGCTCAGTACTCAGGGTGCTGGGTGCTCAGTACTCAGGCTGCTGGGTGCTCAGTACTCAGGGTGCTGGGTGCTCAGTACTCAGGGTGCTCAGCACTCAGGGTGCTGGGTGCTCAGTGCTCGGGGTGCTGGGTGCTCAGTACTCAGGGTGCTGGGTGCTCAGTGCTCAGGGTGCTGGGTGCTCAGTGCTCGGGATGCTGGGTGCTCATTCTCGGGGTGCTGGGTGCTCAGTACTCAAGGTGCTGGGTGCTCAGTGCTCGGGGTGCTCGGTGCTCAGTACACAGGGTGCTGGGTGCTCAGTGCTCGGGGTGCTGGGTGCTCAGTACTCAGGGTGCTGGGTGCTCAGTTCTCAGTACTCAGTGTGCTCTGTGCTCAGTGCTCAGAGTGTTCTGTGCTCAGTACTCAGGGTGCTCTCTGCTCAGTGCTCAGTGCTCAGGGTGCTCAGTGCTCAGGCTGCTGGGTGCTCAGGGTGCTGGGTGCTCAGTGCTCCGGGTGCTGGGTGCTCAGTGCTCAGGGTGCTGGGTGCTCAGTGCTCAGTGCTCAGGGTGCTGGTTGCTCAGTGCTCAGTGCTCAGGGTGCAGGGTGTTCAGTACTCAGGGTGCTGGGTGCTCAGTACTCAGGGTGCTGGGTGCTCAGTGCTCAGGGTGCTGGGTGCTCAGTGCTCAGGATGCTGGGTGCTCAGTACTCAGGGTGCTGGGTGCTCACTTCTCAGGGTGCTGGGTGCACAGTGTTCGGGGTGCTCGGTGCTCAGTGCTCGGGGTGCTGGGTGCTCAGTACTCAGGGTGCTGGGTGCTCAGTGCTCTGGGTGCTGGGTGCTCAGTGCTCGGGGTGCTGGGTGCTCAGTACTCAGGGTGCTGGGTGCTCAGTGGTCGGGGTGCTGGGTGCTCAGTGCTCAGGGTGCTGGGTCTCAGTGCTCAGGGGTACTGGGTACTCAGTGCTCAGTACACACAGTGCTGAGTGCTCAGTGCTCGGGGTGCTGGGTGCTCAGTGCTCAGTACTCAGGGTGCTGGGTGCTCAGTGCTCGGGGTGCTGGGTGCTCAGTGCTCGGGGTGCTCGGTGCTCAGTACTCAGGGTTCTCAGTGCTCAGGGTGCTGGGTGCTCAGTACTCAGGGTGCTCAGTGCTCAGTACTCGGGGTGCTGGGTGCTCAGTACTCAGGTTGCTCTGTGCTCAGTACTCGGGGTGCTGGGTGCTCAGTGCTCAGGGTGCTCAGTGGCCAGTGCTCGGAGTGCTGGGTGCTCAGTGCTAGGCGTGCTGGGTGCTCAGTGCTCAGAGTGCTGGGTGCTCAGTACTCAGTTTTCTGGTGCTCAGTGCTCAGGGTGCTGGGTGCTCAGTACTCAGGGTGCTGGGTGCTCAGTACTCATGGTGCTGGGTACTCAGTTCTCAGGGTGCTCATTCTCGGGGTGCTGGGTGCTCAGTACTCAGGGTGCTGGGTGCTCAGTGCTCGGGGTGCTGGGTGCTCAGTTCTCGGGGTGCTCGGTGCTCAGTACTCGGGGTGCTGGGTGAGCAGTGCTCAGGGTGCTGGGTGCTCAGTGCTCGGGGTGCTGGGTGCTCAGTGCTCAGGGTGCTGGGTGCTCAGTGCTCGGGGTGCTCGGTGCTCAGTACTCAGGGTGCTGGGTGCTCAGTACTCAGGGTGCTGGGTGCTCAGTGCTCAGGGTGCTGGGTGCTCAGTACTCAGGGTGCTGGGTGCTCAGTACTCAGGGTGCTAAGAGCTCAGGGTGCTCAGTGCTCGGGGTGCTGGATGCTCAGTGCTCAGTGCACAGGGTGCTGGGTGCTCAGTCCTCGGGGTGCTGGGTGCTCAGTACTCAGGGTGCTGGGTGCTCAGTACTCAGGGTGCTGGGTACTCAGTGCTCAGGGTGCTGGGTGCTCAGTGCTCTGGGTGCTGGGTGCTCAGTGCTCAGGGTGCTGGGTGCTCAGTGCTCAGGTTGCTGGGTGCTCAGTGTTCGGGGTGCTGGGTGCTGAGTGCTCAGGGTGCTGGGTGCTCAGTGCTCGGGGTGCTCGGTGCTCAGTACACAGGGTGCTGGGTGCTCAGTGCTCGGGGTGCTGGGTGCTCAGTGCTCAGTACTCAGGGTGCTGGGTGCTCAGTGCTCGGGGTGCTCGGTGCTCAGTACACAGGGTGCTGGGTGCTCAGTACTCAGTGTGCTGGGTGCTCAGTACTCAGGGTGCTGGGTGCTCCGTGCTCGGGGTGCTGGGTGCTCAGTGCTCTGGCTGCTTAGTACTCAGTACTCAGGGTGCTGGGTGCTCAGTACTCAGGGTGCTCAGTGCTCGGGGTGCTGGGTGCTCAGTGCTCAGGGTGATCGGTGCTCAGTACTCAGGATGCTCCGTGCTCAGTACTCAGGGTGCTGGTTGCTCAGTCCTCAGGGTGCTCAGTGCTTAGGGTGCTGTGTGCTCCGTGCTCGGGGTGCTCGGTGCTCAGTATTCAGGTTGCTGAGTGCTCAGTACTCAGGGTGCTGGGTGCTCAGTACTCAGGGTGCTGGGTGCTCAGTGCTCGGGGTGCTGGGTGCTCAGTGCTCAGGGTGCTCAGTGCTCAGTACTCAGGGTGCTCAGTGCTCAGTACTCAGGGTGCTGGGTGCTCAGTGCTCAGGGTGCTGGGTGCTCAGTGCTCGGGGGTACTGGGTACTCAGTGCTCAGTACACAGGGTGCTGAGTGCTCAGTGCTCGGGGTGCTGGGTGCTCAGTGCTCAGTACTCAGGGTGCTGGGTGCTCAGTGCTCGGGGTGCTGGGTGCTCAGTGCTCGGTGTGCTCGGTGCTCAGTACTCAGGGTTCTCAGTGCTCAGTGCTCAGGGTGCTGGGTGCTCAGTACTCAGGGTGCTCAGTGCTCAGTACTCGGGGTGCTGGGTGCTCAGTACTCAGGCTGCTCAGTGCTCAGTACTCGGGGTGCTGGGTGCTCAGTGCTCAGGGTGCTCAGTGCTCAGTGCTCGGGGTGCTGGGTGCTCAGTGCTCGGGGTGCTGGGTGCTCATTGCTCAGAGTGCTGGGTGCTCAGTACTCAGGTTGCTGGGTGCTCAGTGCTCAGGGTGCTGGGTGCTCAGTACTCAGGGTGCTGGGTGCTCAGTACTCATGGTGCTGGGTACTCAGTGCTCAGGGTTCTCATTCTTGGGGTGCTGGGTGCTCAGGACTCAGGGTGCTGGGTGCTCAGTGCTCGGGGTGCTGGGTGCTCATTGCTCAGGGTGATCGGTGCTCAGTACTCAGGATGCTGGGTGCTCAGTACTCAGGGTGCTGGGTGCTCAGTACTCAGGGTGCTGGGTGCTCAGTGCTCAGTACTCAGCGTGCTCTGTGCTCAGTGCTCAGAGTGTTTGATGCTCAGTACTCAGGGTGCTGGGTGCTCAGTGCTCAGTGCTCAGGATGCTCAGTGCTCAGGGTGCTGGGTGCTCAGGGTGCTGGGTACTCAGTGTTCGGGGTGCTGGGTGCTCAGTGCTCAGGGTGCTGGGTGCTCAGTGCTCAGTGCTCAGGGTGCTGGGTGCTCAGTGCTCATTGCTCAGGGTGCTGGGTGTTCAGTATTCAGGGTGCTGGGTGCTCAGTACTCAGGGTGCTGGGTGCTCACTTCTCAGGGTGCTGGGTGCACAGTGTTCGGGGTGCTCGGTGCTCAGTGCTCGGGTTGCTGGGTGCTCAGTACTCAGGGTGCTGGGTGCTCACTTCTCAGGGTGCTGGGTGCACAGTGTTCGGGGTGCTCGGTGCTCAGTGCTCGGGTTGCTGGGTGCTCAGTACTCAGGGTGCTGGTTGCTCAGTCCTCAGCGTGCTCAGTGCTCAGTACTCAGGGTGCTGGGTGCTCATTACTCAGGGTGCTTGGTGCTCAGTGCTCGGGGTGCTGGGTGCTCAGTACTCAGGGTGCTGGGTGCTCAGTGCTCAGGGTGCTGGGTGCTCAGTGCTCGGGGTGCTGGGTGCTCAGTACTCAGGGTGCTGGGTGCTCAGTACTCAGGGTGCTGGTTGCTCAGTCCTCAGCGTGCTCAGTGCACAGGGTGCTGGGTGCTCAGTGCTCGGGGTGCTCGGTGCTCAGTACTCAGGGTACTGAGTGCTCAGTACTCAGGGTGCTGGGTGCTCAGTGCTCAGGGTGCTGGGTGCTTAGTGCTCAGGGTGCTGGTTGCTCAGTCCTCAGCGTGCTCAGTGCTCAGGGTGCTGGGTGCTCAGTGCTCGGGGTGCTCGGTGCTCAGTACTCAGGGTACTGAGTGCTCAGTACTCAGGGTGCTGGGTGCTCAGTGCTCAGGGTGCTGGGTGCTTAGTGCTCAGTGTGCTCAGTGCTCAGTACTCAGGGTGCTGGGTGCTCATTACTCAGGGTGCTTGGTGCTCAGTGCTCGGGGTGCTGGGTGCTCAGTACTCAGGGTGCTGGGTGCTCAGTGCTCAGGGTGCTGGGTGCTCAGTGCTCGGGGTGCTGGGTGCTCAGTACTCAGGGTGCTGGGTGCTCAGTACTCAGGGTGCTGGGTGCTCAGTGCTCGGGGGGCTGGGTGCTCAGTGCTCAGGGTGCTGGGTGCTCATTACTTAGGGTGCTGGGTGCTCAGTGCTCGGGGTGCTCGGTGCTCAGTACTCAAGGTGCTGGGTGCTCAGTGCTCACGGTGCTGGGTGCTCAGTCCTCGGGGTTCTCCGTGCTCAGTGCTCAGGGTGCTGGGTGCTCAGTGCTCAGGGTGCTGGGTGCTCATTCTCGGGGTGCTGGGTGCTCAGTACTCAGGTTGCTCAGTACTCTGGGTGCTCGGTGCTCAGTTCTCAGGGTGCTCGGTGCTCAGTGTTTGGGGTGCTGGGTGCTCAGTACTCAGGGTGCTGGGTGCTCAGTGTTCAGGGTGCTTGGTGCTCAGTGCTCAGCGTGCTGGGTGCTCAGTACTCAGTGCTCAGGATGCTGGGTGCTCAGTGCTCAGGGTGCTCAGTGCTCGGGGTGCAGGGTGCTCAGTACTCAGGGTGCTGGGTGCTCAGTACTCAGGGTGCTCAGTACTCAGGGTGCTGGGTGCTCAGTGCTCGGGGTGCTGGGTGCTCAGTACTCAGGGTGCTGGGTGCTCAGTGCTCAGGGTGCTGGGTGCTCAGTGCTCGGGGTGCTGGGTGCTCATTCTCGGGGTGCTGGGTGCTCAGTACTCAGGGTGCTGGGTGCTCAGTGCTCGGGGTGCTCGGTGCTCAGTACACAGGGTGCTGGGTGCTCCGTGCTCAGGGTGCTGGGTGCTCAGTACTCAGGGTGCTGGGTGCTCAGTGCTCAGTACTCAGCGTGCTCTGTGCTCAGTGCTCAGAGTGTTGGATGCTCAGTACTCAGGGTGCTGGGTGCTCAGTGCTCAGTGCTCAGGGTGCTCAGTGCTCAGGGTGCTGGGTGCTCAGGGTTCTTTGTGCTCAGTGCTCGGGGTGCTGGGTGCTCAGTGCTCAGGGTGCTGGGTGCTCAGTGCTGAGTGCTCAGGGTGAAGGGTGTTCAGTACTCAGGGTGATGGGTGCTCAGTACTCAGGGTGCTGGGTGCTCAGTGCTCAGGGTGCTGGGTGCTCAGTGCTCACGATGCTGGGTGCTCAGTACTCAGGGTGCTGGGTGCTCAGTTCTCAGGGTGCTGGGTGCACAGTGTTCGGGGTGCTCGGTGCTCAGTGCTCAGGGTGCTGGGTGCTCAGTACTCAGGGTGCTGGGTGCTCAGTGCTCGGGGTGCTGGGTGCTCAGTGCTCGGCGTGCTGGGTGCTCAGTACTCAGGGTGCTGGGTGCTCAGTGCTCGGGGTGCTGGGTGCTCAGTGCTCAGTACTCAGGGTGCTGGGTGCTCAGTGCTCGGGGTGCTGGGTGCTCAGAGCTCGGGGTGCTCGGTGCTCAGTACTCAGGGTTCTCAGTGCTCAGTGCTCAGGGTGCTGGGTGCTCAGTACTCAGGGTGCTCAGTGCTCAGTACTCGGGGTACTGGGTGCTCAGTACTCAGGGTGCTCAGTGCTCAGTACTCGGGGTTCTGGGTGCTCAGTGCTCAGGGTGCTCAGTGCTCAGTGCTCGGGGTGCTGGGTGCTCAGTGCTCGGGGTGCTGGGTGCTCAGTGCTCAGAGTGCTGGGTGCTCAGTACTCAGGTTGCTGGGTGCTCAGTGCTCAGGGTGCTGGGTGCTCAGTACTCAGGGTGCTGGGTGCTCAGTACTCAGGGTGCTGGGTGCTCAGTGATCAGGGTGCTCGGTGCTCAGTACTCATGGTGCTGGGTACTCAGTGCTCAGGGTGCTCATTCTCGGGGTGCTGGGTGCTCAGTACTCAGGGTGCTGGGTGCTCAGTGCTCGGGGTGCTGGGTGATCAGTGCTCGGGGTGCTCGGTGCTCAGTACTCAGGGTGCTGGGTGCTCAGTACTCAGGGTGCTCAGTGCTCGGGGAGCTCGGGGCTCAGTACTCAGGGTGCTTGGTACTCAGTGCTCGGGGTGCTCGGTGCTCAGTATTCAGGGTGCTGGGTGCTCAGTGCTCAGGGTGCTGGGTGCTCAGTACTCAGGTTGCTGGGTGCTCAGTACTCAGCGTGCTGGGTGCTCAGTACTCAGGGTGCTGGGTGCTCAGTGCTCAGGGTGCTGGGTGCTCAGTACTCAGGGTGCTGGGTGCTCAGTACTCATGGTGCTGGGTACTCAGTGCTCAGGGTGCTCATTCTCGGGTTGCTGGGTGCTCAGTACTCAGGGTGCTGGGTGCTCAGTGCTCGGGGTGCTGGGTGCTCAGTGCTCTGGGTGCTCGGTGCTCAGTACTCAGGGTGCTTGGTGCTCAGTACTCAGGGTGCTCAGTGTTCGGGGAGCTCGGTGCTCAGTACTCAGGGTGCTGGGTGTTCAGTGCTCGGGGTGCTCGGTGCTCAGTACTCAGGGTTCTCAGTGCTCAGTGCTCAGGGTGCTGGGTGCTCAGTACTCATGGTGCTCAGTGCTCAGTACTCGGGGTGCTGGGAGCTCAGTACTCAGGGTGCTCAGTGCTCAGTACTCGGGGTGCTGGGTGCTCAGTGCTCAGGGTGCTCAGTGCTCAGTGCTCGGGGTGCTGGGTGCTCAGTTCTCAGGGTGCTCGGTGCTCAGTACTCGGGGTGCTGGGTGCTCAGTGCTCAGGGTGCTGGGTGCTCAGTGCTCGGGGTGCTGGGTGCTCAGTGCTCAGGGTGCTGGGTGCTCAGTGCCCGGGTGCTCAGTGCTCAGTACTCAGAGTGCTGGGTGCTCAGTACTCAGGGTGCTGGGTGCTCAGTACTCGGGGTGCTGGGTGCTGAGTCCTCAGGGTGCTCAGTGGTCAGGGTGCTGGGTGCTCAGTGCTCGGGGTGCTCAGTGCTCAGTACTCAGGCTGCTGAGTGATCAGTACTCAGGGTGCTGGCTGCTCAGTACTCAGGGTGCTGGGTGCTCAGTGCTCAGTACTCAGGGTGCTGGGTGCTCAGTGCTCGGGGTGCTGGGTGCTCAGTGCTCGGGGTGCTCGGTGCTCAGTACTCAGGGTTCTCAGTGCTCAGTGCTCAGGGTGCTGGGTGCTCAGTACTCAGGGTGCTCAGTGCTCCGTACTCGGGGTGCTGGGTGCTCAGTACTCAGGGTGCTCAGTGCTCAGTACTCGGGGTGCTGGGTGCTCAGTGCTCAGGGTGCTCAGTGCTCAGTGCTCGGGGTGCTGGGTGCTCAGTGCTCGGGGTGCTGGGTGCTCAGTGCTCAGAGTGCTGGGTGCTCAGTACTCAGGTTGCTGGGTGCTCAGTGCTCAGTGTGCTGGGTGCTCAGTACTCAGGGTGCTGGGTGCTCAGAACTCATGGTGCTGGGTGCTCAGTGCTCAGGGTGCTGGGTGCTCAGTGCTCGGTGTGCTCGGTGCTCAGTACTCAGGATGCTGAGTGCTCAGTACTCAGGGTGCTGGGTGCTCAGTACTCAGGGTGCTGGGTGTTCAGTGCTCGGGGTGCTCGTTGCTCAGTACTCAGTGTTCTCAGTGCTCAGTGCTCAGGGTGCTGGGTGCTCAGTACTCATGGTGCTCAGTGCTCAGTACTCGGGGTGCTGGGAGCTCAGTACTCAGGGTGCTCAGTGCTCAGTACTCGGGGTGCTGGGTGCTCAGTGCTCAGGGTGCTCAGTGCTCAGTGCTCAAGGTGCTGGGTGCTCAGTTCTCAGGGTGCTCGGTGCTCAGTACTCGGGGTGCTGGGTGCTCAGTGCTCAGGGTGCTGGGTGCTCAGTGCTCGGGGTGCTGGGTGCTCAGTGCTCAGGGTGCTGGGTGCTCAGTGCCCGGGTGCTCAGTGCTCAGTACTCAGAGTGCTGGGTGCTCAGTACTCAGGGTGCTGGGTGCTCAGTGCTCAGGGTGCTGGGTGCTCAGTACTCAGGGTGCTGGGTGCTCAGTACTCAGGGTGCTAAGAGCTCAGGGTGCTCAGTGCTCGGGGTGCTGGATGCTCAGTGCTCAGTGCACAGGGTGCTGGGTGCTCAGTCCTCGGGGTGCTGGGTGCTCAGTACTCAGGGTGCTGGGTGCTCAGTACTCAGGGTGCTGGGTGCTCAGTGCTCAGGGTGCTGGGTGCTCAGTGCTCTGGGTGCTGGGTGCTCAGTGCTCAGGGTGCTGGGTGCTCAGTGCTCACGGTGCTGGGTACTCAGTGCTCGGGGTGCTGGGTGCTGAGTGCTCAGGGTGCTGGGTGCTCAGTGCTCGGGGTGCTCGGTGCTCAGTACACAGGGTGCTGGGTGCTCAGTGCTCGGGGTGCTGGGTGCTCAGTGCTCAGTACTCAGGGTGCTGGGTGCTCAGTGCTCGGGGTGCTGGGTGCTCAGTACTCAGCGTGCTGGGTGCTCAGTACTCAGGGTGCTGGGTGCTCAGTGCTCAGGGTGCTGGGTGCTCAGTGCTGAGGGTGCTGGGTGCTCAGTGATCGGGGTGCTGGGTGCTCAGTACTCAGGGTGCTCAGTGCTCTGGGTGCTTAGTGCTCAGTACTCATGGTGCTGGGTGCTCAGTACTCAGGGTGCTCAGTGCTCGGGGTGCTGGGTGCTCAGTGCTCAGGGTGCTGGGTGCTCAGTACTCAGGATGCTGGGTGCTCAGTACTCAGGGTGCTGGGTGCTGAGTCCTCAGGGTGTTCAGTGGTCAGGGTGCTGGGTGCTCAGTGCTCGGGGTGCTCAGTGCTCAGTACTCAGGGTGCTGAGTGATCAGTACTCAGGGTGCTGGCTGCTCAGTACTCAGGGTGCTGGGTGCTCAGTGCTCGGGGTGCTGGGTGCTCAGTGCTCAGGGTGCTCAGTGCTCAGTACTCAGGGTGCTCAGTGCTCAGTACTCCGGGTGCTGGGTGCTCAGTGCTCAGGGTGCTGGGTGCTCAGTGCTCGGGGGTACTGGGTACTCAGTGCTCAGTACACAGGGTGCTGAGTGCTCAGTGCTCGGGGTGCTGGGTGCTCAGTGCTCAGTACTCAGGGTGCTGGGTGCTCAGTGCTCGGGGTGCTGGGTGCTCAGTGCTCGGGGTGCTCGGTGCTCAGTACTCAGGGTTCTCAGTGCTCAGTGCTCAGGGTGCTGGGTGCTCAGTACTCAGGGTGCTCAGTGCTCCGTACTCGGGGTGCTGGGTGCTCAGTACTCAGGGTGCTCAGTGCTCAGTACTCGGGGTGCTGGGTGCTCAGTGCTCAGGGTGCTCAGTGCTCAGTGCTCGGGGTGCTGGGTGCTCAGTGCTCGGGGTGCTGGGTGCTCAGTGCTCAGAGTGCTGGGTGCTCAGTACTCAGGTTGCTGGGTGCTCAGTGCTCAGTGTGCTGGGTGCTCAGTACTCAGGGTGCTGGGTGCTCAGAACTCATGGTGCTGGGTGCTCAGTGCTCAGGGTGCTGGGTGCTCAGTGCTCGGTGTGCTCGGTGCTCAGTACTCAGGATGCTGAGTGCTCAGTACTCAGGGTGCTGGGTGCTCAGTACTCAGGGTGCTGGGTGCTCAGTGCTCGGGGTGCTGGGTGATCAGTGCTCAGGGTGCTCAGCGCTCAGTACTCAGGGTGCTCAGTGCTCAGTACTCAGGGTGCTGGGTGCTCAGTGCTCAGGGTGCTGGGTGCTCAGTGCTCAGGGGTACTGGGTACTCAGTGCTCAGTACACAGGGTGCTGAGTGCTCAGTGCTCGGGGTGCTGGGTGCTCAGTGCTCAGTACTCGGGGTGCTGGGTGCTCAGTACTCAGGGTGCTCAGTGCTCAGTACTCGGGGTGCTGGGTGCTCAGTGCTCAGGGTGCTCAGTGCTCAGTGCTCGGTGTGCTGGGTGCTCAGTGCTCGGTTTGCTGGGTGCTCAGTGCTCAGAGTGCTGGGTGCTCAGTACTCAGGTTGCTGGGTGCTCAGTGCTCAGGGTGCTGGGTGCTCAGTACTCAGGGTGCTGTGTGCTCAGTATTCATGGTGCTGGGTACTCAGTGCACAGGGTGCTCATTCTCGGGGTGCTGGGTGCTCAGTACTCAGGGTGCTGGGTGCTCAGTACTCAGTGTGCTAAGAGCTCAGGGTGCTCAGTGCTCGGGGTGCTGGATGCTCAGTGCTCAGTGCACAGGGTGCTGGGTGCTCAGTCCTCGGGGTGCTGGGTGCTCAGTACTCAGGGTGCTGGGTGCTCAGTACTCAGGGTGCTGGGTGCTCAGTGCTCAGGGTGCTGGGTGCTCAGTGCTCTGGGTGCTGGGTGCTCAGTGCTCAGGGTGCTGGGTGCTCAGTGCCTAGGGTGCTGGGTGCTCAGTGCTAGGGGTGCTGGGTGCTGAGTGCTCGGGGTGCTGGGTGCTCAGTGCTCGGGGTGCTAGGTGCTCAGTACACAGGGTGCTGGGTGCTCAGTGCTCGGGGTGCTGGGTGCTCAGTGCTCAGTACTCAGGGTGCTGGGTGCTCAGTGCTCGGGGTGCTGGGTGCTCAGTACTCAGCGTGCTGGGTGCTCAGTACTCAGGGTGCTGGGTGCTCAGTGCTCAGGGTGCTGGGTGCTCAGTGCTCAGGGTGCTGGGTGCTCAGTGATTGGGGTTCTGGGTGCTCAGTACTCAGGGTGCTCAGTGCTCGGGGAGCTCGGTGCTCAGTACTCAGGGTGCTGGGTGCTCAGTACTCAGTGCTCGGGGTCCTGGATGCTCCGTGCTCGGGGTGCTGGGTGCTCAGTGCTCTGGGTGCTTAGTGCTCAGTACTCAGGGTGCTGGGTGCTCAGTACTCAGGGTGCTCAGTGCTCGGGGTGCTGGGTGCTCAGTGCTCAGGGTGATCGGTGCTCAGTACTCAGGATGCTGGGTGCTCAGTACTCAGGGTGCTGAGTGCTCAGTACTCAGGGTGCTGGTTGCTCAGTCCTCAGGGTGCTCAGTGCTCAGGGTGCTGGGTGCTCAGTCCTCAGGGTGCTCAGTGCTCAGGGTGCTGGGTGCTCAGTGCTCGGGTTGCTCGGTGCTCAGTACTCAGGGTGCTGAGTGCTCAGTACTCAGGGTGCTGGGTGCTCAGTACTCAGGGTGCTGGGTGCTCAGTACTCAGGGTGCTGCGTGCTCAGTGCTCAGGGTGCTGGGTGCTCAGTGCTCGGGGGTACTGGGTACTCAGTGCTCAGTACACAGGGTGCTGAGTGCTCAGTGCTCGGGGTGCTGGGTGCTCAGTGCTCAGTACTCAGGGTGCTGGGTGCTCAGTGCTCGGGGTGCTGGGTGCTCAGTGCTCGGGGTGCTCGGTGCTCAGTACTCAGGGTTCTCAGTGCTCAGTGCTCAGGGTGCTGGGTGCTCAGTACTCAGGGTGCTCAGTGCTCAGTACTCGGGGTGCTGGGTGCTCTGTGCTCAGGGTGCTCAGTGCTCAGTGCTCGGGGTGCTGGGTGCTCAGTGCTCGGGGTGCTGGGTGCTCAGTGCTCAGAGTGCTGGGTGCTCAGTACTCAGGTTGCTGGGTGCTCAGTGCTCAGGGTGCTGGGTGCTCAGTACTCAGGGTGCTGGGTGCTCAGAACTCATGGTGCTGGGTGCTCAGTGCTCAGGGTGCTGGGTGCTCAGTGCTCGGTGTGCTCGGTGCTCAGTACTCAGGATGCTGAGTGCTCAGTACTCAGGGTGCTGGGTGCTCAGTACTCAGGGAGCTGGGTGCTCAGTGCTCGGGGTGCTGGGTGCTCAGTGCTCAGGGTGCTCAGCGCTCAGTACTCAGGGTGCTCAGTGCTCAGTACTCAGGGTGCTGGGTGCTCAGTGCTCAGGGTGCTGGGTGCTCAGTGCTCGGGGGTACTGGGTACTCAGTGCTCAGTACACAGGGTGCTGAGTGCTCAGTGCTCGGGGTGCTGGGTGCTCAGTGCTCAGTACTCAGGGTGCTGGGTGCTCAGTGCTCGGGGTGCTGGGTGCTCAGTGCTCGGGGTGCTCGGTGCTCAGTACTCAGGGTTCTCAGTGCTCAGTGCTCAGGGTGCTGGTTGCTCAGTACTCAGGGTGCTCAGTGCTCAGTACTCGGGGTGCTGGGTGCTCAGTGCTCAGGGTGCTCAGTGCTCAGTGCTCGGGGTGCTGGGTGCTCAGTGCTCGGGGTGCTGGGTGCTCAGTGCTCAGAGTGCTGGGTGCTCAGTACTCAGGTTGCTGGGTGCTCAGTGCTCAGGGTGCTGGGTGCTCAGTACTCAGGGTGCTGGTTGCTCAGTATTCATGGTGCTGGGTACTCAGTGCTCAGGGTGCTCATTCTCGGGGTGCTGGGTGCTCAGTACTCAGGGTGCTGGGTGCTCAGTACTCAGTGTGCTAAGAGCTCAGGGTGCTCAGTGCTCGGGGTGCTGGATGCTCAGTGCTCAGTGCACAGGGTGCTGGGTGCTCAGTCCTCGGGGTGCTGGGTGCTCAGTACTCAGGGTGCTGGGTGCTCAGTACTCAGGGTGCTGGGTGCTCAGTGCTCAGGGTGCTGGGTGCTCAGTGCTCTGGGTGCTGGGTGCTCAGTGCTCAGGGTGCTGGGTGCTCAGTGCCTAGGGTGCTGGGTGCTCAGTGCTAGGGGTGCTGGGTGCTGAGTGCTCGGGGTGCTGGGTGCTCAGTGCTCGGGGTGCTCGGTGCTCAGTACACAGGGTGCTGGGTGCTCAGTGCTCGGGGTGCTGGGTGCTCAGTGCTCAGTACTCAGGGTGCTGGGTGCTCAGTGCTCGGGGTGCTGGGTGCTCAGTACTCAGCGTGCTGGGTGCTCAGTACTCAGGGTGCTGGGTGCTCAGTGCTCAGGGTGCTGGGTGCTCAGTGCTCAGGGTGCTGGGTGCTCAGTGATCGGGGTTCTGGGTGCTCAGTACTCAGGGTGCTCAGTGCTCGGGGAGCTCGGTGCTCAGTACTCAGGGTGCTGGGTGCTCAGTACTCAGTGCTCGGGGTCCTGGATGCTCCGTGCTCGGGGTGCTGGGTGCTCAGTGCTCTGGGTGCTTAGTGCTCAGTACTCAGGGTGCTGGGTGCTCAGTACTCAGGGTGCTCAGTGCTCGGGGTGCTGGGTGCTCAGTGCTCAGGGTGATCGGTGCTCAGTACTCAGGATGCTGGGTGCTCAGTACTCAGGGTGCTGGGTGCTCAGTACTCAGGGTGCTGGTTGCTCAGTCCTCAGGGTGCTCAGTGCTCAGGGTGCTGGGTGCTCAGTCCTCAGGGTGCTCAGTGCTCAGGGTGCTGGGTGCTCAGTGCTCGGGTTGCTCGGTGCTCAGTACTCAGGGTGCTGAGTGCTCAGTACTCAGGGTTCTGGGTGCTCAGTACTCAGGGTGCTGGGTGCTCAGTGCTCGGGGTGCTGGGTGCTCAGTGCTCATGGTGCTCAGTGCTCAGTACTCAGGGTGCTGAGTGCTCAGTACTGAGGGTGCTGGGTGCTCAGTACTCAGGGTGCTGGGTGCTCAGTGCTCAGGGTGCTGGGTGCTCAGTACTCAGGGTGCTGGGTGCTCGGTGCTCAGAACGCTGGTTGCTCAGTACTCAGGGTGCTGGGTGCTCAGTACTCAGGGTGCTCGGTGCTCAGTACTCAGGGTGCTTTGTGCTCAGTGCTCGGGGTGCTGGGTGCTCAGTACTCAGGGTGCTGGGTGCTGAGTGCTCGGGGTGCTCGGTGCTCAGTACCCTGGGTGCTCAGTACTCAGGGTGCTGGGTGCTCAGTACTCAGGGTGCTGGGTGCTTAGTACTCAGGGTGCTGGGTGCTCAGTGCTCAGGGTGCTGGGTGCTCAGTTCTCAGTACTCAGGGTGCTGGGTGCTCAGTGCTCAGGGTGCTGGGTGCTCACTGCTCAGGGTGCTGGGTGCTCGGTGCTCGGGGTGCTGGGTGCTTAGTGCTCGGGGTGCTGGGTGCTCAGTACTCAGGGTGCTGGGTGGTCAGTACTCACGGTGCTGGGTGCTCAGTACTCGGGGTCCTGGGTGCTCACTACTCCGGGTGCTGGGTGCTCAGTACTCAGGGTGCTGGGTGCTCAGTGCTCGGGGTGCTCGGTGCTCAGTACTCAGGGTGCTGGGTGCTCAGTGCTCAGGGTGCTGGGTGCTCAGTACTCAGTGTGCTGGGTGCTCAGTGCTCAGGGTGCTGGGTGCTCAGTACTTAGGGTGCTCAGTACTCAGGGTGCTGGGTGCTCAGTACTCAGGGTGCCCAGTGCTCAGGGTGCTGGGTGCTCAGTGCTCGGGGTGCTCGGTGCTCAGTACTCAGGATGCTGAGTGCTCAGTACTCAGGGTGCTGGGTGCTCAGTACTCAGGGTGCTGGGTGCTCAGTGCTCGGGGTGCTGCGTGCTCAGTGCTCAGGGTGCTCAGTGCTCAGTACTCAGGGTGCTCAGTGCTCAGTACTCAGGGTGCTGGGTGCTCAGTGCTCAGGGTGCTGGGTGCTCAGTGCTCGGGGGTACTGGGTACTCAGTGCTCAGTACACAGGGTGCTGGGTGCTCAGTGCTCGGGGTGCTGGGTGCTCAGTGCTCAGTACTCAGGGTGCTGGGTGCTCAGTGCTCGGGGTGCTGGGTGCTCAGTGCTCGGGGTGCTCGGTGCTCTGTACTCAGGGTTCTCAGTCCTGAGTGCTCAGGGTGCTGGGTGCTCAGTACTCAGGGTGCTCAGTGCTCAGTACTCGGGGTGCTGGGTGCTCAGTACTCAGGGTGCTCAGTGCTCAGTACTCGGGGTGCTGGGTGCTCAGTGCTCAGGGTGCTCAGTGCTCAGTGCTCGGGGTGCTGGGTGCTCAGTGCTCGGGGTGCTGGTTGCTCAGTGCTCAGAGTGCTGGGTGCTCAGTACTCAGGTTGCTGGGTGCTCAGTGCTCAGGGTGCTGGGTGCTCAGTACTCAGGGTGCTGGGTGCTCAATACTCATGGTGCTGGGTACTCAGTGCTCAGGGTGCTCATTATCGGGGTGCTGGGTGCTCAGTACTCAGGGTGCTGGGTGCTCAGTGCTCGGGGTGCTGGGTGCTCAGTGCTCAGGGTGCTCAGTGCTCGGGGAGCTCGGTGCTAAGTACTCAGGGTGCTGGGTGTTCAGTGCTCGGGGTGCTCGGTGCTCAGTACTCAGGGTTCTCAGTGCTCAGTGCTCAGGGTGCTGGGTGCTCAGTACTCATGGTGCTCAGTGCTCAGTACACGGGGTGCTGGTTGCTCAGTACTCAGTGTGCTCAGTGCTCAGTACTCGGGGTGCTGGGTGCTCAGTGCTCAGGGTGCTCAGTGCTCAGTGCTCGGGGTGCTGGGTGCTCAGTTCTCGGGGTGCTCGGTGCTCAGTACTCGGGTGCTGGGTGCTCAGTGCTCAGGGTGCTGGGTGCGCAGTGCTCGGGGTGCTGGGTGCTCAGTGCTCAGTGTGCTGGGTGCTCAGTGCACGGGGTGCTCGGTGCTCAGTACTCAGGGTGCTTGGTGCTCAGTACTCAGGGTGCTGGGTGCTCAGTGCTCAGGGTGCTGGGTGCTCAGTACTCAGGGTGCTGGGTGCTCAGTACTCAGGGTGCTAAGAGCTCAGGGTGCTCAGTGCTCGGGGTGCTGGATGCTCAGTGCTCAGTGCACAGGGTGCTGGGTGCTCAGTCCTCGGGGTGCTGGGTGCTCAGTACTCAGGGTGCTGGGTGCTCAGTACTCAGTGTGCTGTGTGCTCAGTGCTCAGTGTGCTGGGTGCTCAGTGCTCTGGGTGCTGGGTGCTCAGTGCTCAGGGTGCTGGGTGCTCAGTGCTCAGGGTGCTGGGTGCTCAGTGCTCGGGGTGCCGGGTGCTGAGCGCTCAGGGTGCTGGGTGCTCAGTGCTCGGGGTGCTCGGTTCTCAGTACACAGGGTGCTGGGTGCTCAGTGCTCGGGGTGCGGGGTGCTCAGTGCTCAGTACTCAGGGTGCTGGGCGCTCAGTGCTCGGGGTGCTGGGTGCTCAGTACTCAGCGTGCTGGGTGCTCAGTACTCAGGGTGCTGGGTGCTCAGTGCTCAGGGTGCTGGGTGCTCAGTGCTCAGGGTGCTGGGTGCTCAGTGATCGGGGTTCTGGGTGCTCAGTACTCAGGGTGCTCAGTGCTCGCGGAGCTCGGTGCTCAGTACTCAGGGTGCTGGGTGCTCAGTACTCAGTGCTCGGGGTCCTGGATGCTCCGTGCTCGGGGTGCTGGGTGCTCAGTGCTGTGGGTGCTTAGTGCTCAGTACTCAGGGTGCTGGGTGCTCAGTACTCAGGGTGCTCAGTGCTCGGGGTGCTGGGTGCTCAGTGCTCAGGGTGATCGATGCTCAGTACTCAGGATGCTGGGTGCTCAGTACTCAGGGTGCTGGGTGCTCAGTACTCAGGGTGCTGGGTGCTCAGTACTCAGGGTGCTGGGTGCTCAGTGCTCAGTGTGCTGGGTGCTCAGTGCTATGGGTGCTGGGTGCTCAGTGCTCAGGGTGCTGGGTGCTCAGTGCTCAGGGTGCTGGGTGCTCAGTGCTCGGGGTGCCGGGTGCTGAGCGCTCAGGGTGCTGGGTGCTCAGTGCTCGGGGTGCTCGGTTCTCAGTACACAGGGTGCTGGGTGCTCAGTGCTCGGGGTGCTGGGTGCTCAGTGCTCAGTACTCAGGGTGCTGTTTGCTCAGTGCTCGGGGTGCTGGGTGCTCAGTACTCAGCGTGCTGGGTGCTCAGTACTCAGGGTGCTGGGTGCTCAGTGCTCAGGGTGCTGGGTGCTCAGTGCTCAGGGTGCTGGGTGCTCAGTGATCGGGGTTCTGGGTGCTCAGTACTCAGGGTGCTCAGTGCTCGCGGAGCTCGGTGCTCTTTACTCAGGGTGCTGGGTGCTCAGTACTCAGTGCTCGGGGTCCTGGATGCTCCGTGCTCGGGGTGCTGGGTGCTCAGTGCTCTGGGTGCTTAGTGCTCAGTACTCAGGGTGCTGGGTGCTCAGTACTCAGGGTGCTCAGTGCTCGGGGTGCTGGGTGCTCAGTGCTCAGGGTGATCGATGCTCAGTACTCAGGATGCTGGGTGCTCAGTACTCAGGGTGCTGGGTGCTCAGTACTCAGGGTGCTGGTTGCTCAGTCCTCAGGGTGCTCAGTGCTCAGGGTGCTGGGTGCTCAGTACTCAGGGTGCTGGGTGCTCAGTACTCAGGGTGCTCAGTGCTCGGGGTGCTGGGTGCTCAGTGCTCAGGGTGATCGATGCTCAGTACTCAGGATGCTGGGTGCTCAGTACTCAGGGTGCTGGGTGCTCAGTGCTCGGGGTGCTGGGTGCTCAGTGCTCAGTACTCAGGGTGCTGGGTGCTCAGTGCTCGGGGTGCTGGGTGCTCAGGGCTCGGGGTGCTCGGTGCTCAGTACTCAGGGTGCTGAGTGCTCAGTACTCAGGGTGCTGGTTGCTCAGTACTCAGGGTGCTGGGTGCTCAGTGCTCGGGGTGCTGGGTGCTCAGTGCTCATGGTGCTCAGTGCTCAGTACTCAGGGTGCTCAGTGCTCAGTACTCAGGGTGCTGGGTGCTCAGTACTCAGGGTGCTGGGTGCTCAGTGCTCAGGGTGCTGGCTGCTCAGTACTCAGGGTGCTGGGTGCTCGGTGCTCAGTACGCTGGGTGCTCAGTACTCAGGGTGCTGGGTGCTCAGTACTCAGGGTGCTCGGTGCTCAGTACTCAGGGTGCTGGGTGCTCAGTGCTCGGGGTACTGGGTGCTCAGTACTAAGGGTGCTGGGTGCTCAGTGCTCGGGGTGCTCGGTGCTCAGTATGCTGGGTGCTCAGTACTCAGGGTGCTGGGTGCTCAGTACTAAGGGTGCTGGGTGCTTAGTATTAAGGGTGCTGGGTGCTCAGTGCTCAGGGTGCTGGGTGCTCAGTGATCAGTACTCAAGGTGCTGGGTGCTCAGTACTTAGGGTGCTCAGTACTCAGGGTGCTGGGTGCTCAGTACTCAGGGTGCCCAGTGCTCAGGGTGCTGGGTGCTCAGTGCTCGGGGTGCTCGGTGCTCAGTACTCAGGATGCTGAGTGCTCAGTACTCAGGGTGCTGGGTGCTCAGTACTCAGGGTGCTGGGTGCTCAGTGCTCGGGGTGCTGGGTGCTCAGTGCTCAGGGTGCTCAGTGCTCAGTACTCAGGGTGCTCAGTGCTCAGTACTCAGGGTGCTGGGTGCTCAGTGCTCAGGGTGCTGGGTGCTCAGTGCTCGGGGGTACTGGGTACTCAGTGCTCAGTACACAGGGTGCTGGGTGCTCAGTGCTCGGGGTGCTGGGTGCTCAGTGCTCAGTACTCAGGGTGCTGGGTGCTCAGTGCTCGGGGTGCTGGGTGCTCAGTGCTCGGGGTACTCGGTGCTCTGTACTCAGGGTTCTCAGTACTGAGTGCTCAAGGTGCTGGGTGCTCAGTACTCAGGGTGCTCAGTGCTCAGTACTCGGGGTGCTGGGTGCTCAGTACTCAGGGTGCTCAGTGCTCAGTACTCGGGGTGCTTTGTGCTCAGTGCTCAGGGTGCTCAGTGCTCAGTGCTCGGGGTGCTGGGTGCTCAGTGCTCGGGGTGCTGGGTGCTCAGTGCTCAGAGTGCTGGGTGCTCAGTACTCAGGTTGCTGGGTGCTCAGTGCTCAGGGTGCTGGGTGCTCAGTACTCAGGGTGCTGGGTGCTCAATACTCATGGTGCTGGGTACTCAGTGCTCAGGGTGCTCATTCTCGGGGTGCTGGGTGCTCAGTACTCAGGGTGCTGGGTGCTCAGTGCTCGGGGTGCTGGGTGCTCAGTGCTCGGGGTGCTCGGTGCTCAGTACTCAGGGTGCTGGGTGCTCAGTGCTCAGGGTGCTCAGTGCTCGGGGAGCTCGGTGCTCAGTACTCAGGGTGCTGGGTGTTCAGTGCTCGGGGTGCTCGGTGCTCAGTACTCAGGGTTCTCAGTGCTCAGTGCTCAGGGTGCTGGGTGCTCAGTACTCATGGTGCTCATTGCTCAGTACACGGGGTGCTGGTTGCTCAGTACTCAGTGTGCTCAGTGCTCAGTACTCGGGGTGCTGGGTGCTCAGTGCTCAGGGTGCTGGGTGCTCAGTGCTCAGTACTCAGGGTGCTGGGTGCTCAGTGCTCGGGGTGCTGGGTGCTCCGTGCTCAGTACTCAGGGTGCTGGGTGCTCAGTGCTCGGGGTGCTGGGTGCTCAGTATTCAGCGTGCTGGGTGCTCAGTACTCAGGGTGCTGGGTGCTCAGTGCTCAGGGTGCTGGGTGCTCAGTGCTCAGGGTGCTGGGTGCTCAGTGATCGGGGTTCTGGGTGCTCAGTACTCAGGGTGCTCAGTGCTCGCGGAGCTCGGTGCTCAGTACTCAGGGTGCTGGGTGCTCAGTACTCAGTGCTCGGGGTCCTGGATGCTCCGTGCTCGGGGTGCTGGGTGCTCAGTGCTCTGGGTGCTTAGTGCTCAGTACTCAGGGTGCTGGGTGCTCAGTACTCAGGGTGCTCAGTGCTCGGGGTGCTGGGTGCTCAGTGCTCAGGGTGATCGATGCTCAGTACTCAGGATGCTGGGTGCTCAGTACTCAGGGTGCTGGGTGCTCAGTACTCAGGGTGCTGGTTGCTCAGTCCTCAGGGTGCTCAGTGCTCAGGGTGCTGGGTGCTCAGGGCTCGGGGTGCTCGGTGCTCAGTACTCAGGGTGCTGAGTGCTCAGTACTCAGGGTGCTGGTTGCTCAGTACTCAGGGTGCTGGGTGCTCAGTGCTCGGGGTGCTGGGTGCTCAGTTCTCATGGTGCTCAGTGCTCAGTACTCAGGGTGCTCAGTGCTCAGTACTCAGGGTGCTGGGTGCTCAGTACTCAGGGTGCTGGGTGCTCAGTGCTCAGGGTGCTGGCTGCTCAGTACTCAGGGTGCTGGGTGCTCGGTGCTCAGTACGCTGGGTGCTCAGTACTCAGGGTGCTGGGTGCTCAGTACTCAGGGTGCTCGGTGCTCAGTACTCAGGGTGCTGGGTGCTCAGTGCTCGGGGTGCTGGGTGCTCAGTACTAAGGGTGCTGGGTGCTCAGTGCTCGGGGTGCTCGGTGCTCAGTATGCTGGGTGCTCAGTACTCAGGGTGCTGGGTGCTCAGTACTAAGGGTGCTGGGTGCTTAGTATTAAGGGTGCTGGGTGCTCAGTGCTCAGGGTGCTGGGTGCTCAGTGATCAGTACTCAAGGTGCTGGGTGCTCAGTGCTCAGGGTGCTGGGTGCTCACTGCTCAGGATGCTGGGTGCTCGGTGCTCGGGGTGCTGGGTGCTTAGTGCTCGGGGTGCTGGGTGCTCAGTACTCAGGGTGCTGGGTGGTCAGTACTCACGGTGCTGGGTGCTCAGTAGTCGGGGTGCTGGGTGCTCACTACTCAGGGTGCTGGGTGCTCAGTACTCAGGGTGCTGGGTGCTCAGTGCTCGGGGTGCTCGGTGCTCAGTACTCAGGGTGCTGGGTGCTCAGTGCTCAGGGTGCTGGGTGGTCAGTACTCAGTGTGCTGGGTGCTCAGTGCTCAGGGTGCTGGTTGCTCAGTCCTCAGGGTGCTCAGTGCTCAGGGTGCTGGGTGCTCAGTACTCAGTGTGCTCAGTACTCAGGGTGCTGGGTGCTCAGTACTCAGGGTGCTCAGTACTCAGGGTGCTGGGTGCTCAGTGCTCGGGGTGCTGGGTGCTCAGTACTCACGGTGCTCAGTACTCAGGGTGCTGGGTGCTCAGTGCTCGGGGTGCTGGGTGCTCAGTGCTCAGGGTGATCGGTGCTCAGTACTCAGGATGCTGGGTGCTCAGTACTCAGGGTGCTGGGTGCTCAGTACTCATGGTGCTGGGTACTCAGTGCTCAGGGTGCTCATTCTCGGGGTGCTGGGTGCTCAGTACTCAGGGTGCTGGGTGCTCAGTGCTCGGGGTGCTGGGTGCTCAGTGCTCGGGGTGCTCGGTGCTCAGTACTCAGGGTGCTGGGTGCTCAGTGCTCAGGGTGCTCAGTGCTCGGGGAGCTCGGTGCTCAGTACTCAGGGTGCTGGGTGTTCAGTGCTCGGGGTGCTCGGTGCTCAGTACTCAGGGTTCTCAGTGCTCAGTGCTCAGGGTGCTGGGTGCTCAGTACTCATGGTGCTCAGTGCTCAGTACTCGGGGTGCTGGTTGCTCAGTACTCAGGGTGCTCAGTGCTCAGTACTCGGGGTGCTGGGTGCTCAGTGCTCAGGGTGCTCAGTGCTCAGTGCTCGGGGTGCTGGGTGCTCAGTTCTCGGGGTGCTCGGTGCTCAGTACTCGGGGTGCTGGGTGCTCAGTGCTCAGGGTGCTGGGTGCTCAGTGCTCGGGGTGCTGGGTGCTCAGTGCTCAGTGTGCTGGGTGCTCAGTGCTCGGGGTGCTCGGTGCTCAGTACTCAGGGTGCTTGGTGCTCAGTACTCAGGGTGCTGGGTGCTCAGTGCTCAGGGTGCTGGGTGCTAAGTACTCAGGTTGCTGGGTGCTCATTACTCAGGGTGCTAAGAGCTCAGGGTGCTCAGTGCTCGGGGTGCTGGATGCTCAGTGCTCAGTGCACAGGGTGCTGGGTGCTCAGTCCTCGGGGTGCTGGGTGCTCAGTACTCAGGGTGCTGGGTGCTCAGTACTCAGGGTGCTGGGTGCTTAGTGCTATGGGTGCTGGGTGCTCAGTACTCAGGGTGCTGGGTGCTCAGTGCTCAGGGTGCTGGGTGCTCAGTGCTCGGGGTGCCGGGTGCTGAGCGCTCAGTGTGCTGGGTGCTCAGTTCTCGGGGTGCTCGGTTCTCAGTACACAGGGTGCTGGGTGCTCAGTGCTCAGGGAGCTCGGTGCTCAGTACTCAGGTTGCTGGGTGTTCAGTGCTCGGGGTGCTCGGTGCTCAGTACTCAGGGTTCTCAGTGCTCAGTGCTCAGGGTGCTGGGTGCTCAGTACTCATGGTGCTCAGTGCTCAGTACTCGGGGTGCTGGTTGCTCAGTACTCAGTGTGCTCAGTGCTCAGTACTCGGTGTGCTGGGTGCTCAGTGCTCAGGGTGCTCAGTGCTCAGTGCTCGGGGTGCTGGGTGCTCAGTGCACGGGGTGCTCGGTGCTCAGTACTCAGGGTGCTTGGTGCTCAGTACTCAGGGTGCTGGGTGCTCAGTGCTCGGGGTGCTGTGTGCTCAGTGCTCGGGGTGCTGGGTGCTCAGTGCTCAGGGTGATCGGTGCTCAGTACTCAGGATGCTGGGTGCTCAGTACTCAGGGTGCTGGGTGCTCAGTACTCATGGTGCTGGGTACTCAGTGCTCAGGGTGCTCATTCTCGGGGTGCTGGGTGCTCAGTACTCAGGGTGCTGGGTGCTCAGTGCTCGGGGTGCTGGGTGCTCAGTGCTCGGTGTGCTCGGTGCTCAGTACTCAGGGTGCTGGGTGCTCAGTGCTCAGTGTGCTCAGTGCTCGGGGAGCTTGGTGCTCAGTACTCAGGGTGCTGGGTGTTCAGTGCTCGGGGTGCTCGGTGCTCAGTACTCAGGGTTCTCAGTGCTCAGGGTGCTGGGTGCTCAGTACTCATGGTGCTCAGTGCTCAGTACTCGGGGTGCTGGTTGCTCAGTACTCAGTGTGCTCAGTGCTCAGTACTCGGGGTGCTGGGTGCTCAGTGCTCAGGGTGCTCAGTGCTCAGTGCTCGGGGTGCTGGGTGCTCAGTTCTCGGGGTGCTCGGTGCTCAGTACTCGGGGTGCTGGGTGCTCAGTGCTCAGGGTGCTGGGTGCTCAGTGCTCGGGGTGCTGGGTGCTCAGTGCTCAGTGTGCTGGGTGCTCAGTGCACGGGGTGCTCGGTGCTCAGTACTCAGGGTGCTTGGTGCTCAGTACTCAGGGTGCTGGGTGCTCAGTGCTCGGGGTGCTGGGTGCTCAGTGCTCAGGGTGATCGGTGCTCAGTACTCAGGATGCTGGGTGCTCAGTACTCAGGGTGCTGGGTGCTCAGTACTCATGGTGCTGGGTACTCAGTGCTCAGGGTGCTCATTCTCGGGGTGCTGGGTGCTCAGTACTCAGGGTGCTGGGTGCTCAGTGCTCGGGGTGCTGTGTGCTCAGTGCTCGGGGTGCTCGGTGCTCAGTCCTCAGGGTGCTGGGTGCTCAGTGCTCAGGGTGCTCAGTGCTCGGGGAGCTCGGTGCTCAGTACTCAGGGTGCTGGGTGTTCAGTGCTCGGGGTGCTCGGTGCTCAGTACTCAGGGTTCTCAGTGCTCAGTGCTCAGGGTGCTGGGTGCTCAGTACTCATGGTGCTCAGTGCTCAGTACTCGGGGTGCTGGTTGCTCAGTACTCAGGGTGCTCAGTGCTCAGTACTCGGGGTGCTGGGTGCTCAGTGCTCAGGGTGCTCAGTGCTCAGTGCTCGGGGTGCTGGGTGCTCAGTGCTCAGTGTGCTGGGTGCTCAGTGCTCGGGGTGCTCAGTGCTCAGTACTCGGGGTGCTGGGTGCTCAGTACTCAGGGTTCTCAGTGCTCAGTGCTCGGGGTGCTGGGTGCTCAGTACTCATGGTGCTCAGTGCTCAGTACTCGGGGTGCTGGGTGCTCAGTGCTCAGGGTGCTGGGTGCTCAGTGCTCGGGGTGCTGGGTGCTCAGTGCTCAGTGTGCTGGGTGCTCAGTGCTCGGGGTGCTCGGTGCTCAGTACTCAGGGTGCTTGGTGCTCAGTACTCAGGGTGCTGGGTGCTCAGTGCTCAGGGTGCTGGGTGCTAAGTACTCAGGGTGCTGGGTGCTCAGTACTCAGGGTGCTAAGAGCTCAGGGTGCTCAGTGCTCGGGGTGCTGGATGCTCAGTCCTCAGTGCACAGGGTGCTGGGTGCTCAGTCCTCGGGGTGCTGGGTGCTCAGTACTCAGGGTGCTGGGTGCTCAGTACTCAGGGTGCTGGGTGCTCAGTGCTCAGTGTGCTGGGTGCTCAGTGCTCTGAGTGCTGGGTGCTCAGTGCTCAGGGTGCTGGGTGCTCAGTGCTCAGGGTGCTGGGTGCTCAGTACTCAGGGTTCTCAGTGCTCAGTGCTCAGGGTGCTGGGTGCTCAGTACTCATGGTGCTCAGTGCTCAGTACTCGGGGTGCTGGTTGCTCAGTACTCAGTGTGCTCAGTGCTCAGTACTCGGGGTGCTGGGTGCTCAGTGCTCAGGGTGCTCAGTGCTCAGTGCTCGGGGTGCTGGGTGCTCAGTTCTCGGGGTGCTCGGTGCTCAGTACTCGGGGTGCTGGGTGGTCAGTGCTCAGGGTGCTGGGTGCTCAGTGCTCGGGGTGCTGGGTGCTCAGTGCTCAGTGTGCTGGGTGCTCAGTGCAAGGGGTGCTCGGTGCTCAGTACTCAGGGTGCTTGGTGCTCAGTACTCAGGGTGCTGGGTGCTCAGTGCTCAGGGTGCTGGGTGCTCAGTACTCAGGGTGCTGGGTGCTCAGTACTCAGGGTGCTAAGAGCTCAGGGTGCTCAGTGCTCGGGGTGCTGGATGCTCAGTGCTCAGTGCACAGGGTGCTGGGTGCTCAGTCCTCGGGGTGCTGGGTGCTCAGTACTCAGGGTGCTGGGTGCTCAGTACTCAGGGTGCTGGGTGCTCAGTGCTCAGTGTGCTGGGTGCTCAGTGCTCTGGGTGCTGGGTGCTCAGTGCTCAGGGTGCTGGGTGCTCAGTGCTCGGGGTGCTGGGTGCTCAGTGCTCGGGGTGCCGGGTGCTGAGCGCTCAGGGTGCTGGGTGCTCAGTGCTCGGGGTGCTCGGTTCTCAGTACACAGGGTGCTGGGTGCTCAGTGCTCGGGGTGCTGGGTGCTCAGTGCTCAGTACTCAGGGTGCTGGGTGCTCAGTGCTCGGGGTGCTGGGTGCTCAGTACTCAGCGTGCTGGGTGCTCAGTACTCAGGGTGGTGGGTGCTCAGTGCTCAGGGTGCTGGGTGCTCAGTGCTCAGGGTGCTGGGTGCTCAGTGATCGGGGTTCTGGGTGCTCAGTACTCAGGGTGCTCAGTGCTCGCGGAGCTCGGTGCTCAATACTCAGGGTGCTGGGTGCTCAGTACTCAGTGCTCGGGGTCCTGGATGCTCCGTGCTCGGGGTGCTGGGTGCTCAGTGCTCTGGGTGCTTAGTGCTCAGTACTCAGGGTGCTGGGTGCTCAGTACTCAGGGTGCTCAGTGCTCGGGGTGCTGGGTGCTCAGTGCTCAGGGTGATCGATGCTCAGTACTCAGGATGCTGGGTGCTCAGTACTCAGGGTGCTGGGTGCTCAGTACTCAGGGTGCTGGTTGCTCAGTCCTCAGGGTGCTCAGTGCTCAGGGTGCTGGGTGCTCAGGGCTCGGGGTGCTCGGTGCTCAGTACTCAGGGTGCTGAGTGCTCAGTACTCAGGGTGCTGGTTGCTCAGTACTCAGGGTGCTGGGTGCTCAGTGCTCGGGGTGCTGGGTGCTCAGTGCTCATGGTGCTCAGTGCTCAGTACTCAGGGTGCTCAGTGCTCAGTACTCAGGGTGCTGGGTGCTCAGTACTCAGGGTGCTGGGTTCTCAGTGCTCAGGGTGCTGGCTGCTCAGTACTCAGGGTGCTGGGTGCTCGGTGCTCAGTACGCTGGGTGCTCAGTACTCAGGGTGCTGGGTGCTCAGTACTCAGGGTGCTCGGTGCTCAGTACTCAGGGTGCTGGGTGCTCAGTGCTCGGGGTGCTGGGTGCTCAGTACTAAGGGTGCTGGGTGCTCAGTGCTCGGGGTGCTCGGTGCTCAGTATGCTGGGTGCTCAGTACTCAGGGTGCTGGGTGCTCAGTACTAAGGGTGCTGGGTGCTTAGTATTAAGGGTACTGGGTGCTCAGTGCTCAGGGTGCTGGGTGCTCAGTGCTCAGTACTCAAGGTGCTGGGTGCTCAGTGCTCAGGGTGCTGGGTGCTCACTGCTCAGGATGCTGGGTGCTCGGTGCTCGGGGTGCTGGGTGCTTAGTGCTCGGGGTGCTGGGTGCTCAGAACTCAGGGTGCTGGGTGGTCAGTACTCACGGTGCTGGGTGCTCAGTAGTCGGGGTGCTGGGTGCTCACTACTCAGGGTGCTGGGTGCTCAGTACTCAGGGTGCTGGGTGCACAGTGCTCGGGGTGCTCGGTGCTCAGTACTCAGGGTGCTGGGTGCTCAGTGCTCAGGGTGCTGGGTGGTCAGTACTCAGTGTGCTGGGTGCTCAGTGCTCAGGGTGCTGGTTGCTCAGTCCTCAGGGTGCTCAGTGCTCAGGGTGCTGGGTGCTCAGTACTCAGTGTGCTCAGTACTCAGGGTGCTGGGTGCTCAGTACTCAGGGTGCTCAGTACTCAGGGTGCTGGGTGCTCAGTGCTCGGGGTGCTGGGTGCTCAGTACTCACGGTGCTCAGTACTCAGGGTGCTGGGTGCTCAGTGCTCGGGGTGCTGGGTGCTCAGTGCTCAGGGTGATCGGTGCTCAGTACTCAGGATGCTGGGTGCTCAGTACTCAGGGTGCTGGGTGCTCAGTACTCATGGTGCTGGGTACTCAGTGCTCAGGGTGCTCATTCTCGGGGTGCTGGGTGCTCAGTACTCAGGGTGCTGGGTGCTCAGTGCTCGGGGTGCTGGGTGCTCAGTGCTCGGGGTGCTCGGTGCTCAGTACTCAGGGTGCTGGGTGCTCAGTGCTCAGGGTGCTCAGTGCTCGGGGAGCTCGGTGCTCAGTACTCAGGGTGCTGCGTGTTCAGTGCTCGGGGTGCTCGGTGCTCAGTACTCAGGGTTCTCAGTGCTCAGTGCTCAGGGTGCTGGGTGCTCAGTACTCATGGTGCTCAGTGCTCAGTACTCGGGGTGCTGGTTGCTCAGTACTCAGGGTGCTCAGTGCTCAGTACTCGGGGTGCTGGGTGCTCAGTGCTCAGGGTGCTCAGTGCTCAGTGCTCGGGGTGCTGGGTGCTCAGTTCTCGGGGTGCTCGGTGCTCAGTACTCGGGGTGCTGGGTGCTCAGTGCTCAGGGTGCTGGGTGCTCAGTGCTCGGGGTGCTGGGTGCTCAGTGCTCAGTGTGCTGGGTGCTCAGTGCTCGGGGTGCTCGGTGCTCAGTACTCAGTGTGCTTGGTGCTCAGTACTCAGGGTGCTGGGTGCTCAGTGCTCAGGGTGCTGGGTGCTAAGTACTCAGGGTGCTGGGTGCTCAGTACTCAGGGTGCTAAGAGCTCAGGGTGCTCAGTGCTCGGGGTGCTGGATGCTCAGTGCTCAGTGCACACGGTGCTGGGTGCTCAGTCCTCGGGGTGCTTGGTGCTCAGTACTCAGGGTGCTGGGTGCTCAGTACTCAGGGTGCTGGGTGCTCAGTGCTCAGTGTGCTGGGTGCACAGTGCTCTGGGTGCTGGGTGCTCAGTGCTCAGGGTGCTGGGTGCTCAGTGCTCAGGGTGCTGGGTGCTCAGTGCTCGGGGTGCCGGGTGCTGAGCGCTCAGTGTGCTGGGTGCTCAGTGCTCGGGGTGCTCGGTTCTCAGTACACAGGGTGCTGGGTGCTCAGTGCTCGGGATGCTGGGTGCTCAGTGCTCAGTACTCAGGGTGCTGGGTGCTCAGTGCTCGGGGTGCTGGGTGCTCAGTACTCAGCGTGCTGGGTGCTCAGTACTCAGGGTGCTGGGTGCTCAGTGCTCAGGGTGCTGGGTGCTCAGTGCTCAGGGTGCTGGGTGCTCAGTGATCGGGGTTCTGGGTGCTCAGTACTCAGGGTGCTCCGTGCTCGCGGAGCTCGGTGCTCAGTACTCAGGGTGCTGGGTGCTCAGTACTCAGTGCTCGGGGTCCTGGATGCTCCGTGCTCGGGGTGCTGGGTGCTCAGTGCTCTGGGTGCTTAGTGCTCAGTACTCAGGGTGCTGGGTGCTCAGTACTCAGGGTGCTCAGTGCTCGGGGTGCTGGGTGCTCAGTGCTCAGGGTGATCGGTGCTCAGTACTCAGGATGCTGGGTGCTCAGTACTCAGGGTGCTGGGTGCTCAGTACTCAGGGTGCTGGTTGCTCAGTCCTCAGGGTGCTCAGTGCTCAGGGTGCTGGGTGCTCAGGGCTCGGGGTGCTCGGTGCTCAGTACTCAGGGTGCTGAGTGCTCAGTACTCAGGGTGCTGGTTGCTCAGTACTCAGGGTGCTTGGTGCTCAGTGCTCGGGGTGCTGGGTGCTCAGTGCTCATGGTGCTCAGTGCTCAGTACTCAGGGTGCTCAGTGCTCAGTACTCAGGGTGCTGGGTGCTCAGTACTCAGGGTGCTGGGTGCTCAGTGCTCAGGGTGCTGGCTGCTCAGTACTCAGGGTGCTGGGTGCTCGGTGCTCAGTACGCTGGGTGCTCAGTACTCAGGGTACTGGGTGCTCAGTACTCAGGGTGCTCGGTGCTCAGTACTCAGGGTGCTGGGTGCTCAGTGCTCGGGGTGCTGGGTGCTCAGTACTAAGGGTGCTGGGTGCTCAGTGCTCGGGGTGCTCGGTGCTCAGTATGCTGGGTGCTCAGTACTCAGGGTGCTGGGTGCTCAGTACTCAGGGTGCTGGGTGCTGAGTATTAAGGGTGTTGGGTGCTCAGTGCTCAGGGTGCTGGGTGCTCAGTGCTCAGTACTCAAGGTGCTGGGTGCTCAGTGCTCAGGGTGCTGGGTGCTCACTGCTCAGGGTGCTGGGTGCTCGGTGCTCGGGGTGCTGGGTGCTTCGTGCTCGGGGTGCTGGGTGCTCAGTACTCAGGGTGCTGGGTGGTCAGTACTCACGGTGCTGGGTGCTCAGTAGTCGGGGTGCTGGGTGCTCACTACTCAGGGTGCTGGGTGCTCAGTACTCAGGGTGCTGGGTGCTCAGTGCTCGGGGTGCTCGGTGCTCAGTACTCAGGGTGTTGGGTGCTCAGTGCTCAGGGTGCTGGGTGTTCAGTACTCAGTGTGCTGGGTGCTCAGTGCTCAGGGTGCTGGTTGCTCAGTCCTCAGGGTGCTCAGTGCTCAGGGTGCTGGGTGCTCAGTACTCAGTGTGCTCAGTACTCAGGGTGCTGGGTGCTCAGTACTCAGGGTGCTCAGTACTCAGGGTGCTGGGTGCTCAGTGCTCGGGGTGCTGGGTGCTCAGTACTCACGGTGCTCAGTGCTCAGGGTGCTGGGTGGTCAGTACTCAGTGTGCTGGGTGCTCAGTGCTCAGGGTGCTGGTTGCTCAGTCCTCAGGGTGCTCAGTGCTCAGGGTGCTGGGTGCTCAGTACTCAGTGTGCTCAGTACTCAGGGTGCTGGTTGCTCAGTCCTCAGGGTGCTCAGTGCTCAGGGTGCTGGGTGCTCAGTGCTCGGGGTGCTCGGTGCTCAGTACTCAGGGTGCTGAGTGCTCAGTACTCAGGGTGCTGGTTGCTCAGTACTCAGGGTGCTGGGTGCTCAGTGCTCGGGGTGCTGGGTGCTCAGTGCTCATGGTGCTCAGTGCTCAGTACTCAGGGTGCTCAGTGCTCAGTACTCAGGGTGCTGGGTGCTCAGTACTCAGGGTGCTGGGTGCTCAGTGCTCAGGGTGCTGGCTGCTCAGTACTCAGGGTGCTGGGTGCTCGGTGCTCAGTACGCTGGGTGCTCAGTACTCAGGGTGCTGGGTGCTCAGTACTCAGGGTGCTCGGTGCTCAGTACTCAGGGTGCTGGGTGCTCAGTGCTCGGGGTGCTGGGTGCTCAGTACTAAGGGTGCTGGGTGCTCAGTGCTCGGGGTGCTCGGTGCTCAGTATGCTGGGTGCTCAGTACTCAGGGTGCTGGGTGCTCAGTACTAAGGGTGCTGGGTGCTTAGTATTAAGGGTGCTGGGTGCTCAGTGCTCAGGGTGCTGGTTGCTCAGTGCTCAGTACTCAAGGTGCTGGGTGCTCAGTGCTCAGGGTGCTGGGTGCTCACTGCTCAGGATGCTGGGTGCTCGGTGCTCGGGGTGCTTGGTGCTTAGTGCTCGGGGTGCTGGGTGCTCAGTACTCAGGGTGCTGGGTGGTCAGTACTCACGGTGCTGGGTGCTCAGTAGTCGGGGTGCTGGGTGCTCACTACTCAGGGTGCTGGGTGCTCAGTACTCAGGGTGCTGGGTGCTCAGTGCTCGGGGTGCTCGGTGCTCAGTACTCAGGGTGCTGGGTGCTCAGTGCTCAGGGTGCTGGGTGGTCAGTACTCAGTGTGCTGGGTGCTCAGTGCTCAGGGTGCTGGTTGCTCAGTCCTCAGGGTGCTCAGTGCTCAGGGTGCTGGGTGCTCAGTACTCAGTGTGCTCAGTACTCAGGGTGCTGGGTGCTCAGTACTCAGGGTGCTCAGTACTCAGGGTGCTGGGTGCTCAGTGCTCGGGGTGCTGGGTGCTCAGTACTCACGGTGCTCAGTACTCAGGGTGCTGGGTGCTCAGTGCTCGGGGTGCTGGGTGCTCAGTGCTCAGGGTGATCGGTGCTCAGTACTCAGGATGCTGGGTGCTCAGTACCTAGGGTGCTGGGTGCTCAGTACTCATGGTGCTGGGTACTCAGTGCTCAGGGTGCTCATTCTCGGGGTGCTGGGTGCTCAGTACTCAGGGTGCTGGGTGCTCAGTGCTCGGGGTGCTGGGTGCTCAGTGCTCGGGGTGCTCGGTGCTCAGTACTCAGGGTGCTGGGTGCTCAGTGCTCAGGGTGCTCAGTGCTCGGGGAGCTCGGTGCTCAGTGCTCAGGGTGCTGGGTGCTCAGTACTCATGGTGCTCAGTGCTCAGTACTCGGGGTGCTGGTTGCTCAGTACTCAGGGTGCTCAGTGCTCAGTACTCGGGGTGCTGGGTGCTCAGTGCTCAGGGTGCTCAGTGCTCAGTGCTCGGGGTGCTGGGTGCTCAGTTCTCGGGGTGCTCGGTGCTCAGTACTCGGGGTGCTGGGTGCTCAGTGCTCAGGGTGCTGGGTGCTCAGTGCTCGGGGTGCTGGGTGCTCAGTGCTCAGTGTGCTGGGTGCTCAGTGCTCGGGGTGCTCGGTGCTCAGTACTCAGGGTGCTGGGTGCTCAGTGCTCAGGGTGCTGGGTGCTAAGTACTCAGGGTGCTGGGTGCTCAGTACTCAGGGTGCTAAGAGCTCAGGGTGCTCAGTGCTCGGGGTGCTGGATGCTCAGTGCTCAGTGCACACGGTGCTGGGTGCTCAGTCCTCGGGGTGCTGGGTGCTCAGTACTCAGGGTGCTGGGTGCTCAGTACTCAGGGTGCTGGGTGCTCAGTGCTCAGTGTGCTGGGTGCACAGTGCTCTGGGTGCTGGGTGCTCAGTGCTCAGGGTGCTGGGTGCTCAGTGCTCAGGGTGCTGGGTGCTCAGTGCTCGGGGTGCCGGGTGCTGAGCGCTCAGTGTGCTGGGCGCACAGTGCTCGGGGTGCTCGGTTCTCAGTACACAGGGTGCTGGGTGCTCAGTGCTCGGGATGCTGGGTGCTCAGTGCTCAGTACTCAGGGTGCTGGGTGCTCAGTGCTCGGGGTGCTGGGTGCTCAGTACTCAGCGTGCTGGGTGCTCAGTACTCAGGGTGCTGGGTGCTCAGTGCTCAGGGTGCTGGGTGCTCAGTGCTCAGGGTGCTGGGTGCTCAGTGATCGGGGTTCTGGGTGCTCAGTACTCAGGGTGCTCCGTGCTCGCGGAGCTCGGTGCTCAGTACTCAGGGTGCTGGCTGCTCAGTACTCAGGGTGCTCGGTGCTCAGTACTCAGGGTGCTGTGTGCTCAGTGCTCGGGGTGCTGGGTACTCATTACTCAGGGTGCTGGGTGCTCAGTACTCAGGGTGCTGGGTGCTCAGTACTCAGGGTGCTGGGTGCTCAGTGCTCAGTGTGCTGGGTGCACAGTGCTCTGGGTGCTGGGTGCTCAGTGCTCAGGGTGCTGGGTGCTCAGTGCTCAGGGTGCTGGGTGCTCAGTGCTCGGGGTGCCGGGCGCTGAGCGCTCAGTGTGCTGGGTGCACAGTGCTCGGGGTGCTCGGTTCTCAGTACACAGGGTGCTGGGTGCTCAGTGCTCGGGATGCTGGGTGCTCAGTGCTCAGTACTCAGGGTGCTGGGTGCTCAGTGCTCGGGGTGCTGGGTGCTCAGTACTCAGCGTGCTGGGTGCTCAGTACTCAGGGTGCTGGGTGCTCAGTGCTCAGGGTGCTGGGTGCTCAGTGCTCAGGGTGCTGGGTGCTCAGTGATCGGGGTTCTGGGTGCTCAGTACTCAGGGTGCTCCGTGCTCGCGGAGCTCGGTGCTCAGTACTCAGGGTGCTGGGTGCTCAGTGCTCAGGGTGCTGGCTGCTCAGTACTCAGGGTGCTGGGTGCTCGGTGCTCAGTACGCTGGGTGCTCAGTACTCAGGGTGCTGGGTGCTCAGTACTCAGGGTGCTCGGTGCTCAGTACTCAGGGTGCTGGGTGCTCAGTGCTCGGGGTGCTGGGTGCTCAGTACTAAGGGTGCTGGGTGCTCAGTGCTCGGGGTGCTCGGTGCTCAGTATGATGGGTGCTCAGTACTCAGGGTGCTGGGTGCTCAGTACTAAGGGTGCTGGGTGCTTAGTATTAAGGGTGCTGGGTGCTCAGTGCTCAGGGTGCTGGTTGCTCAGTGCTCAGTACTCAAGGTGCTGGGTGCTCAGTGCTCAGGGTGCTGGGTGCTCACTGCTCAGGATGCTGGGTGCTCGGTGCTCGGGGTGCTTGGTGCTTAGTGCTCGGGGTGCTGGGTGCTCAGTACTCAGGGTGCTGGGTGGTCAGTACTCACGGTGCTGGGTGCTCAGTAGTCGGGGTGCTGGGTGCTCACTACTCAGGGTGCTGGGTGCTCAGTACTCAGGGTGCTGGGTGCTCAGTGCTCGGGGTGCTCGGTGCTCAGTACTCAGGGTGCTGGGTGCTCAGTGCTCAGGGTGCTGGGTGGTCAGTACTCAGTGTGCTGGGTGCTCAGTGCTCAGGGTGCTGGTTGCTCAGTCCTCAGGGTGCTCAGTGCTCAGGGTGCTGGGTGCTCAGTACTCAGTGTGCTCAGTACTCAGGGTGCTGGGTGCTCAGTACTCAGGGTGCTCAGTACTCAGGGTGCTGGGTGCTCAGTGCTCGGGGTGCTGGGTGCTCAGTACTCACGGTGCTCAGTACTCAGGGTGCTGGGTGCTCAGTGCTCGGGGTGCTGGGTGCTCAGTGCTCAGGGTGATCGGTGCTCAGTACTCAGGATGCTGGGTGCTCAGTACTCAGGGTGCTGGGTGCTCAGTACTCATGGTGCTGGGTACTCAGTGCTCAGGGTGCTCATTCTCGGGGTGCTGGGTGCTCAGTACTCAGGGTGCTGGGTGCTCAGTGCTCGGGGTGCTGGGTGCTCAGTGCTCTGGGTGCTCGGTGCTCAGTACTCAGGGTGCTGGGTGCTCAGTGCTCAGGGTGCTCAGTGCTCGGGGAGCTCGGTGCTCAGTGCTCAGGGTGCTGGGTGCTCAGTACTCATGGTGCTCAGTGCTCAGTACTCGGGGTGCTGGTTGCTCAGTACTCAGGGTGCTCAGTGCTCAGTACTCGGGGTGCTGGGTGCTCAGTGCTCAGGGTGCTCAGTGCTCAGTGCTCGGGGTGCTGGGTGCTCAGTTCTCGGGGTGCTCGGTGCTCAGTACTCGGGGTGCTGGGTGCTCAGTGCTCAGGGTGCTGGGTGCTCAGTGCTCGGGGTGCTGGGTGCTCAGTGCTCAGTGTGCTGGGTGCTCAGTGCTCGGGGTGCTCGGTGCTCAGTACTCAGGGTGCTTGGTGCTCAGTACTCAGGGTGCTGGGTGCTCAGTGCTCAGGGTGCTGGGTGCTAAGTACTCAGGGTGCTGGGTGCTCAGTACTCAGGGTGCTAAGAGCTCAGGGTGCTCAGTGCTCGGGGTGCTGGATGCTCAGTGCTCAGTGCACACGGTGCTGGGTGCTCAGTCCTCGGGGTGCTGGGTGCTCAGTACTCAGGGTGCTGGGTGCTCAGTACTCAGGGTGCTGGGTGCTCAGTGCTCAGTGTGCTGGGTGCACAGTGCTCTGGGTGCTGGGTGCTCAGTGCTCAGGGTGCTGGGTGCTCAGTGCTCAGGGTGCTGGGTGCTCAGTGCTCGGGGTGCCGGGTGCTGAGCGCTCAGTGTGCTGGGTGCACAGTGCTCGGGGTGCTCGGTTCTCAGTACACAGGGTGCTGGGTGCTCAGTGCTCGGGATGCTGGGTGCTCAGTGCTCAGTACTCAGGGTGCTGGGTGCTCAGTGCTCGGGGTGCTGGGTGCTCAGTACTCAGCGTGCTGGGTGCTCAGTACTCAGGGTGCTGGGTGCTCAGTGCTCAGGGTGCTGGGTGCTCAGTGCTCAGGGTGCTGGGTGCTCAGTGATCGGGGTTCTGGGTGCTCAGTACTCAGGGTGCTCCGTGCTCGCGGAGCTCGGTGCTCAGTACTCAGGGTGCTGGCTGCTCAGTACTCAGGGTGCTCGGTGCTCAGTACTCAGGGTGCTGTGTGCTCAGTGCTCGGGGTGCTGGGTACTCATTACTCAGGGTGCTGGGTGCTCAGTACTCAGGGTGCTCAGTGGTTGGGGTGCTGGGTGCTCAGTACTCAGGGTGCTCATTGCTTGGGGTGTTGGGTGCTCAGTACTCAGGGTGCTGTGTGCTCAGTGCTCAGGTTGCTGGGTGCTCAGTACTCAGGGTGCTGGGTGCTCAGTACTCAGGGTGCTGGGTGCTCAGTGCTCGGGGTGCTGGGTGCTCAGTGCTCGGGGTGCTGGGTGCTCAGTGCTCGGGGTGCTGGGTGCTCAGTGCTCGGGGTGCTGGGTGCTCAGTGCTCAGGGTGCTGGGTGCTCAGTGCTCTTGGTGCTGGGTGCTCAGTGTTCGGGGTGCCGGGTGCTCAGTGCTCGGGGTGCTGGGTGCTCAGTGCTCGGGGTGCTGGGTGCTCAGTACTCGGGGTGCTCGGTACTCAGTACTCAGGGTGCTTGGTGCTCAGTGCTCAGGTTGCTGGGTGCTCAGTACTCAGGGTGCTCAGTGCTCGGGGTGCTGGGTGCTCAGTCCTCAGGGTGCTGGGTGCTCAGTGCTCGGGGTGCTGGGTGCTCAGTGCTCAGTACTCAGGGTGCTGGGTGCTCAGTGCTCAGGGTGCTCAGTGCTCAGTACTCAGGGTGCTCAGTGCTCAGTCCTCAGGGTGCTCAGTGCTCGGGGTGCTGGGTGCTCAGTCCTCAGGGTGCTGGGTGCTCAGTGCTCAGGGTGCTCGGTGCTCAGTGCTCAGGGTGCTGGGTGCTCAGTACTCAGGGTGCTCAGTGCTCAGTGCTCGGGGTGCTGGGTGCTCAGTGCTCAGGGTGCTCATTCTCGGGGTGCTGGGTGCTCAGTACTCAGGGTGCTGGGTGCTCAGTGCTCGGGGTGCTGGGTGCTCAGTGCTCGGGGTGCTCGGTGCTCAGTACTCAGGGTGCTGGGTGCTCAGTGCTCAGGGTGCTCAGTGCTCGGGGAGCTCGGTGCTCAGTACTCAGGGTGCTGGGTGTTCAGTGCTCGGGGTGCTCGGTGCTCAGTACTCAGGGTTCTCAGTGCTCAGTGCTCAGGGTGCTGGGTGCTCAGTACTCATGGTGCTCAGTGCTCAGTACACGGGGTGCTGGTTGCTCAGTACTCAGTGTGCTCAGTGCTCAGTACTCGGGGTGCTGGGTGCTCAGTGCTCAGGGTGCTGGGTGCTCAGTGCTCAGTACTCAGGGTGCTGGGTGCTCAGTGCTCGGGGTGCTGGGTGCTCCGTGCTCAGTACTCAGGGTGCTGGGTGCTCAGTGCTCGGGGTGCTGGGTGCTCAGTATTCAGCGTGCTGGGTGCTCAGTACTCAGGGTGCTGGGTGCTCAGTGCTCAGGGTGCTGGGTGCTCAGTGCTCAGGGTGCTGGGTGCTCAGTGATCGGGGTTCTGGGTGCTCAGTACTCAGGGTGCTCAGTGCTCGCGGAGCTCGGTGCTCAGTACTCAGGGTGCTGGGTGCTCAGTACTCAGTGCTCGGGGTCCTGGATGCTCCGTGCTCGGGGTGCTGGGTGCTCAGTGCTCTGGGTGCTTAGTGCTCAGTACTCAGGGTGCTGGGTGCTCAGTACTCAGGGTGCTCAGTGCTCGGGGTGCTGGGTGCTCAGTGCTCAGGGTGATCGATGCTCAGTACTCAGGATGCTGGGTGCTCAGTACTCAGGGTGCTGGGTGCTCAGTACTCAGGGTGCTGGTTGCTCAGTCCTCAGGGTGCTCAGTGCTCAGGGTGCTGGGTGCTCAGGGCTCGGGGTGCTCGGTGCTCAGTACTCAGGGTGCTGAGTGCTCAGTACTCAGGGTGCTGGTTGCTCAGTACTCAGGGTGCTGGGTGCTCAGTGCTCGGGGTGCTGGGTGCTCAGTGCTCATGGTGCTCAGTGCTCAGTACTCAGGGTGCTCAGTGCTCAGTACTCAGGGTGCTGGGTGCTCAGTACTCAGGGTGCTGGGTGCTCAGTGCTCAGGGGGCTGGCTGCTCAGTACTCAGGGTGCTGGGTGCTCGGTGCTCAGTACGCTGGGTGCTCAGTACTCAGGGTGCTGGGTGCTCAGTGCTCAGGGTGCTCGGTGCTCAGTACTCAGGGTGCTGGGTGCTCAGTGCTCGGGGTGCTGGGTGCTCAGTGCTCGGGGTGCTCGGTGCTCAGTACTCAGGGTGCTGGGTGCTCAGTGCTCAGGGTGCTCAGTGCTCGGGGAGCTCGGTGCTCAGTACTCAGGGTGCTGGGTGTTCAGTGCTCGGGGTGCTCGGTGCTCAGTACTCAGGGTTCTCAGTGCTCAGTGCTCAGGGTGCTGGGTGCTCAGTACTCATGGTGCTCAGTGCTCAGTACACGGGGTGCTGGTTGCTCAGTACTCAGTGTGCTCAGTGCTCAGTACTCGGGGTGCTGGGTGCTCAGTGCTCAGGGTGCTGGGTGCTCAGTGCTCAGTACTCAGGGTGCTGGGTGCTCAGTGCTCGGGGTGCTGGGTGCTCCGTGCTCAGTACTCAGGGTGCTGGGTGCTCAGTGCTCGGGGTGCTGGGTGCTCAGTATTCAGCGTGCTGGGTGCTCAGTACTCAGGGTGCTGGGTGCTCAGTGCTCAGGGTGCTGGGTGCTCAGTGCTCAGGGTGCTGGGTGCTCAGTGATCGGGGTTCTGGGTGCTCAGTACTCAGGGTGCTCAGTGCTCGCGGAGCTCGGTGCTCAGTACTCAGGGTGCTGGGTGCTCAGTACTCAGTGCTCGGGGTCCTGGATGCTCCGTGCTCGGGGTGCTGGGTGCTCAGTGCTCTGGGTGCTTAGTGCTCAGTACTCAGGGTGCTGGGTGCTCAGTACTCAGGGTGCTCAGTGCTCGGGGTGCTGGGTGCTCAGTGCTCAGGGTGATCGATGCTCAGTACTCAGGATGCTGGGTGCTCAGTACTCAGGGTGCTGGGTGCTCAGTACTCAGGGTGCTGGTTGCTCAGTCCTCAGGGTGCTCAGTGCTCAGGGTGCTGGGTGCTCAGGGCTCGGGGTGCTCGGTGCTCAGTACTCAGGGTGCTGAGTGCTCAGTACTCAGGGTGCTGGTTGCTCAGTACTCAGGGTGCTGGGTGCTCAGTGCTCGGGGTGCTGGGTGCTCAGTGCTCATGGTGCTCAGTGCTCAGTACTCAGGGTGCTCAGTGCTCAGTACTCAGGGTGCTGGGTGCTCAGTACTCAGGGTGCTGGGTGCTCAGTGCTCAGGGTGCTGGCTGCTCAGTACTCAGGGTGCTGGTTGCTCGGTGCTCAGTACGCTGGGTGCTCAGTACTCAGGGTGCTGGGTGCTCAGTACTCAGGGTGCTCGGTGCTCAGTACTCAGGGTGCTGGGTGCTCAGTGCTCGGGGTGCTGGGTGCTCAGTACTAAGGGTGCTGGGTGCTCAGTGCTCGGGGTGCTCGGTGCTCAGTATGCTGGGTGCTCAGTACTCAGGGTGCTGGGTGCTCAGTACTAAGGGTGCTGGGTGCTTAGTATTAAGGGTGCTGGGTGCTCAGTGCTCAGGGTGCTGGGTGCTCAGTGATCAGTACTCAAGGTGCTGGGTGCTCAGTGCTCGGGGTGCTCGGTGCTCGGGGTGCTGGGTGCTTAGTGCTCGGGGTGCTGGGTGCTCAGTACTCAGGGTGCTGGGTGGTCAGTACTCACGGTGCTGGGTGCTCAGTAGTCGGGGTGCTGGGTGCTCACTACTCAGGGTGCTGGGTGCTCAGTACTCAGGGTGCTGGGTGCTCAGTGCTCGGGGTGCTCGGTGCTCAGTACTCAGGGTGCTGGGTGCTCAGTGCTCAGGGTGCTGGGTGGTCAGTACTCAGTGTGCTGGGTGCTCAGTGCTCAGGGTGCTGGTTGCTCAGTCCTCAGGGTGCTCAGTGCTCAGGGTGCTGGGTGCTCAGTACTCAGTGTGCTCAGTACTCAGGGTGCTGGGTGCTCAGTACTCAGGGTGCTCAGTACTCAGGGTGCTGGGTGCTCAGTGCTCGGGGTGCTGGGTGCTCAGTACTCACGGTGCTCAGTACTCAGGGTGCTGGGTGCTCAGTGCTCGGGGTGCTGGGTGCTCAGTGCTCAGGGTGATCGGTGCTCAGTACTCAGGATGCTGGGTGCTCAGTACTCAGGGTGCTGGGTGCTCAGTACTCATGGTGCTGGGTACTCAGTGCTCAGGGTGCTCATTCTCGGGGTGCTGGGTGCTCAGTACTCAGGGTGCTGGGTGCTCAGTGCTCGGGGTGCTGGGTGCTCAGTGCTCGGGGTGCTCGGTGCTCAGTACTCAGGGTGCTGGGTGCTCAGTGCTCAGGGTGCTCAGTGCTCGGGGAGCTCGGTGCTCAGTACTCAGGGTGCTGGGTGTTCAGTGCTCGGGGTGCTCGGTGCTCAGTACTCAGGGTTCTCAGTGCTCAGTGCTCAGGGTGCTGGGTGCTCAGTACTCATGGTGCTCAGTGCTCAGTACTCGGGGTGCTGGTTGCTCAGTACTCAGGGTGCTCAGTGCTCAGTACTCGGGGTGCTGGGTGCTCAGTGCTCAGGGTGCTCAGTGCTCAGTGCTCGGGGTGCTGGGTGCTCAGTTCTCGGGGTGCTCAGTGCTCAGTACTCGGGGTGCTGGGTGCTCAGTGCTCAGGGTGCTGGGTGCTCAGTGCTCGGGGTGCTGGGTGCTCAGTGCTCAGTGTGCTGGGTGCTCAGTGCTCGGGGTGCTCGGTGCTCAGTACTCAGGGTGCTTGGTGCTCAGTACTCAGGGTGCTGGGTGCTCAGTGCTCAGGGTGCTGGGTGCTAAGTACTCAGGTTGCTGGGTGCTCATTACTCAGGGTGCTAAGAGCTCAGGGTGCTCAGTGCTCGGGGTGCTGGATGCTCAGTGCTCAGTGCACAGGGTGCTGGGTGCTCAGTCCTCGGGGTGCTGGGTGCTCAGTACTCAGGGTGCTGGGTTCTCAGTACTCAGGGTGCTGGGTGCTTAGTGCTATGGGTGCTGGGTGCTCAGTACTCAGGGTGCTGGGTGCTCAGTGCTCAGGGTGCTGGGTGCTCAGTGCTCGGGGTGCCGGGTGCTGAGCGCTCAGTGTGCTGGGTGCTCAGTTCTCGGGGTGCTCGGTTCTCAGTACACAGGGTGCTGGGTGCTCAGTGCTCAGGGAGCTCGGTGCTCAGTACTCAGGTTGCTGGGTGTTCAGTGCTCGGGGTGCTCGGTGCTCAGTACTCAGGGTTCTCAGTGCTCAGTGCTCAGGGTGCTGGGTGCTCAGTACTCATGGTGCTCAGTGCTCAGTACTCGGGGTGCTGGTTGCTCAGTACTCAGTGTGCTCAGTGCTCAGTACTCGGGGTGCTGGGTGCTCAGTGCTCAGGGTGCTCAGTGCTCAGTGCTCGGGGTGCTGGGTGCTCAGTTCTCGGGGTGCTCGGTGCTCAGTACTCGGGGTGCTGGGTGCTCAGTGCTCAGGGTGCTGGGTGCTCAGTGCTCGGGGTGCTGGGTGCTCAGTGCTCAGTGTGCTGGGTGCTCAGTGCACGGGGTGCTCGGTGCTCAGTACTCAGGGTGCTTGGTGCTCAGTACTCAGGGTGCTGGGTGCTCAGTGCTCGGGGTGCTGGGTGCTCAGTGCTCAGGGTGATCGGTGCTCAGTACTCAGGATGCTGGGTGCTCAGTACTCAGGGTGCTGGGTGCTCAGTACTCATGGTGCTGGGTACTCAGTGCTCAGGGTGCTCATTCTCGGGGTGCTGGGTGCTCAGTACTCAGGGTGCTGGGTGCTCAGTGCTCGGGGTGCTGGGTGCTCAGTGCTCGGTGTGCTCGGTGCTCAGTACTCAGGGTGCTGGGTGCTCAGTGCTCAGTGTGCTCAGTGCTCGGGGAGCTTGGTGCTCAGTACTCAGGGTGCTGGGTGTTCAGTGCTCGGGGTGCTCGGTGCTCAGTACTCAGGGTTCTCAGTGCTCAGTGCTCAGGGTGCTGGGTGCTCAGTACTCATGGTGCTCAGTGCTCAGTACTCGGGGTGCTGGTTGCTCAGTACTCAGTGTGCTCAGTGCTCAGTACTCGGGGTGCTGGGTGCTCAGTGCTCAGGGTGCTCAGTGCTCAGTGCTCGGGGTGCTGGGTGCTCAGTTCTCGGGGTGCTCGGTGCTCAGTACTCGGGGTGCTGGGTGCTCAGTGCTCAGGGTGCTGGGTGCTCAGTGCTCGGGGTGCTGGGTGCTCAGTGCTCAGTGTGCTGGGTGCTCAGTGCACGGGGTGCTCGGTGCTCAGTACTCAGGGTGCTTGGTGCTCAGTACTCAGGGTGCTGGGTGCTCAGTGCTCGGGGTGCTGGGTGCTCAGTGCTCAGGGTGATCGGTGCTCAGTACTCAGGATGCTGGGTGCTCAGTACTCAGGGTGCTGGGTACTCAGTACTCATGGTGCTGGGTACTCAGTGCTCAGGGTGCTCATTCTCGGGGTGCTGGGTGCTCAGTACTCAGGGTGCTGGGTGCTCAGTGCTCGGGGTGCTGTGTGCTCAGTGCTCGGGGTGCTCGGTGCTCAGTCCTCAGGGTGCTGGGTGCTCAGTGCTCAGGGTGCTCAGTGCTCGGGGAGCTCGGTGCTCAGTACTCAGGGTGCTGGGTGTTCAGTGCTCGGGGTGCTCGGTGCTCAGTACTCAGGGTTCTCAGTGCTCAGTGCTCAGGGTGCTGGGTGCTCAGTACTCATGGTGCTCAGTGCTCAGTACTCGGGGTGCTGGTTGCTCAGTACTCAGGGTGCTCAGTGCTCAGTACTCGGGGTGCTGGGTGCTCAGTGCTCAGGGTGCTCAGTGCTCAGTGCTCGGGGTGCTGGGTGCTCAGTGCTCAGTGTGCTGGGTGCTCAGTGCTCGGGGTGCTCAGTGCTCAGTACTCGGGGTGCTGGGTGCTCAGTACTCAGGGTTCTCAGTGCTCAGTGCTCGGGGTGCTGGGTGCTCAGTACTCATGGTGCTCAGTGCTCAGTACTCGGGGTGCTGGGTGCTCAGTGCTCAGGGTGCTGGGTGCTCAGTGCTCGGGGTGCTGGGTGCTCAGTGCTCAGTGTGCTGGGTGCTCAGTGCTCGGGGTGCTCGGTGCTCAGTACTCAGGGTGCTTGGTGCTCAGTACTCAGGGTGCTGGGTGCTCAGTGCTCAGGGTGCTGGGTGCTAAGTACTCAGGGTGCTGGGTGCTCAGTACTCAGGGTGCTAAGAGCTCAGGGTGCTCAGTGCTCGGGGTGCTGGATGCTCAGTCCTCAGTGCACAGGGTGCTGGGTGCTCAGTCCTCGGGGTGCTGGGTGCTCAGTACTCAGGGTGCTGGGTGCTCAGTACTCAGGGTGCTGGGTGCTCAGTGCTCAGTGTGCTGGGTGCTCAGTGCTCTGAGTGCTGGGTGCTCAGTGCTCAGGGTGCTGGGTGCTCAGTGCTCAGGGTGCTGGGTGCTCAGTACTCAGGGTTCTCAGTGCTCAGTGCTCAGGGTGCTGGTTGCTCAGTACTCATGGTGCTCAGTGCTCAGTACTCGGGGTGCTGGTTGCTCAGTACTCAGTGTGCTCAGTGCTCAGTACTCGGGGTGCTGGGTGCTCAGTGCTCAGGGTGCTCAGTGCTCAGTGCTCGGGGTGCTGGGTGCTCAGTTCTCGGGGTGCTCGGTGCTCAGTACTCGGGGTGCTGGGTGGTCAGTGCTCAGGGTGCTGGGTGCTCAGTGCTCGGGGTGCTGGGTGCTCAGTGCTCAGTGTGCTGGGTGCTCAGTGCAAGGGGTGCTCGGTGCTCAGTACTCAGGGTGCTTGGTGCTCAGTACTCAGGGTGCTGGGTGCTCAGTGCTCAGGGTGCTGGGTGCTCAGTACTCAGGGTGCTGGGTGCTCAGTACTCAGGGTGCTAAGAGCTCAGGGTGCTCAGTGCTCGGGGTGCTGGATGCTCAGTGCTCAGTGCACAGGGTGCTGGGTGCTCAGTCCTCGGGGTGCTGGGTGCTCAGTACTCAGGGTGCTGGGTGCTCAGTACTCAGGGTGCTGGGTGCTCAGTGCTCAGTGTGCTGGGTGCTCAGTGCTCTGGGTGCTGGGTGCTCAGTGCTCAGGGTGCTGGGTGCTCAGTGCTCAGGGTGCTGGGTGCTCAGTGCTCGGGGTGCCGGGTGCTGAGCGCTCAGGGTGCTGGGTGCTCAGTGCTCGGGGTGCTCGGTTCTCAGTACACAGGGTGCTGGGTGCTCAGTGCTCGGGGTGTTGGGTGCTCAGTGCTCAGTACTCAGGGTGCTGGGTGCTCAGTGCTCGGGGTGCTGGGTGCTCAGTACTCAGCGTGCTGGGTGCTCAGTACTCAGGGTGGTGGGTGCTCAGTGCTCAGGGTGCTGGGTGCTCAGTGCTCAGGGTGCTGGGTGCTCAGTGATCGGGGTTCTGGGTGCTCAGTACTCAGGGTGCTCAGTGCTCGCGGAGCTCGGTGCTCAGTACTCAGGGTGCTGGGTGCTCAGTACTCAGTGCTCGGGGTCCTGGATGCTCCGTGCTCGGGGTGCTGGGTGCTCAGTGCTCTGGGTGCTTAGTGCTCAGTACTCAGGGTGCTGGGTGCTCAGTACTCAGGGTGCTCAGTGCTCGGGGTGCTGGGTGCTCAGTGCTCAGGGTGATCGATGCTCAGTACTCAGGATGCTGGGTGCTCAGTACTCAGGGTGCTGGGTGCTCAGTACTCAGGGTGCTGGTTGCTCAGTCCTCAGGGTGCTCAGTGCTCAGGGTGCTGGGTGCTCAGGGCTCGGGGTGCTCGGTGCTCAGTACTCAGGGTGCTGAGTGCTCAGTACTCAGGGTGCTGGTTGCTCAGTACTCAGGGTGCTGGGTGCTCAGTGCTCGGGGTGCTGGGTGCTCAGTGCTCATGGTGCTCAGTGCTCAGTACTCAGGGTGCTCAGTGCTCAGTACTCAGGGTGCTGGGTGCTCAGTACTCAGGGTGCTGGGTGCTCAGTGCTCAGGGTGCTGGCTGCTCAGTACTCAGGGTGCTGGGTGCTCGGTGCTCAGTACGCTGGGTGCTCAGTACTCAGGGTGCTGGGTGCTCAGTACTCAGGGTGCTCGGTGCTCAGTACTCAGGGTGCTGGGTGCTCAGTGCTCGGGGTGCTGGGTGCTCAGTACTAAGGGTGCTGGGTGCTCAGTGCTCGGGGTGCTCGGTGCTCAGTATGCTGGGTGCTCAGTACTCAGGGTGCTGGGTGCTCAGTACTAAGGGTGCTGGGTGCTTAGTATTAAGGGTACTGGGTGCTCAGTGCTCAGGGTGCTGGGTGCTCAGTGCTCAGTACTCAAGGTGCTGGGTGCTCAGTGCTCAGGGTGCTGGGTGCTCACTGCTCAGGATGCTGGGTGCTCGGTGCTCGGGGTGCTGGGTGCTTAGTGCTCGGGGTGCTGGGTGCTCAGAACTCAGGGTGCTGGGTGGTCAGTACTCACGGTGCTGGGTGCTCAGTAGTCGGGGTGCTGGGTGCTCACTACTCAGGGTGCTGGGTGCTCAGTACTCAGGGTGCTGGTTGCTCAGTGCTCGGGGTGCTCGGTGCTCAGTACTCAGGGTGCTGGGTGCTCAGTGCTCAGGGTGCTGGGTGGTCAGTACTCAGTGTGCTGGGTGCTCAGTGCTCAGGGTGCTGGTTGCTCAGTCCTCAGGGTGCTCAGTGCTCAGGGTGCTGGGTGCTCAGTACTCAGTGTGCTCAGTACTCAGGGTGCTGGGTGCTCAGTACTCAGGGTGCTCAGTACTCAGGGTGCTGGGTGCTCAGTGCTCGGGGTGCTGGGTGCTCAGTACTCACGGTGCTCAGTACTCAGGGTGCTGGGTGCTCAGTGCTCGGGGTGCTGGGTGCTCAGTGCTCAGGGTGATCGGTGCTCAGTACTCAGGATGCTGGGTGCTCAGTACTCAGGGTGCTGGGTGCTCAGTACTCATGGTGCTGGGTACTCAGTGCTCAGGGTGCTCATTCTCGGGGTGATGGGTGCTCAGTACTCAGGGTGCTGGGTGCTCAGTGCTCGGGGTGCTGGGTGCTCAGTGCTCGGGGTGCTCGGTGCTCAGTACTCAGGGTGCTGGGTGCTCACTGCTCAGGGTGCTCAGTGCTCGGGGAGCTCGGTGCTCAGTACTCAGGGTGCTGCGTGTTCAGTGCTCGGGGTGCTCGGTGCTCAGTACTCAGGGTTCTCAGTGCTCAGTGCTCAGGGTGCTGGGTGCTCAGTACTCATGGTGCTCAGTGCTCAGTACTCGGGGTGCTGGTTGCTCAGTACTCAGGGTGCTCAGTGCTCAGTACTCGGGGTGCTGGGTGCTCAGTGCTCAGGGTGCTCAGTGCTCAGTGCTCGGGGTGCTGGGTGCTCAGTACTCAGCGTGCTGGGTGCTCAGTACTCAGGGTGCTGGGTGCTCAGTGCTCAGGGTGCTGGGTGCTCAGTGCTCAGGGTGCTGGGTGCTCAGTGATCGGGGTTCTGGGTGCTCAGTACTCAGGGTGCTCCGTGCTCGCGGAGCTCGGTGCTCAGTACTCAGGGTGCTGGCTGCTCAGTACTCAGGGTGCTCGGTGCTCAGTACTCAGGGTGCTGTGTGCTCAGTGCTCGGGGTGCTGGGTACTCATTACTCAGGGTGCTGGGTGCTCAGTACTCAGGGTGCTCAGTGGTTGGGGTGCTGGGTGCTCAGTACTCAGGGTGCTCATTGCTTGGGGTGTTGGGTGCTCAGTACTCAGGGTGCTGTGTGCTCAGTGCTCAGGTTGCTGGGTGCTCAGTACTCAGGGTGCTGGGTGCTCAGTACTCAGGGTGCTGGGTGCTCAGTGCTCGGGGTGCTGGGTGCTCAGTGCTCGGGGTGCTGGGTGCTCAGTGCTCGGGGTGCTGGGTGCTCAGTGCTCGGGGTGCTGGGTGCTCAGTGCTCAGGGTGCTGGGTGCTCAGTGCTCTTGGTGCTGGGTGCTCAGTGTTCGGGGTGCCGGGTGCTCAGTGCTCGGGGTGCTGGGTGCTCAGTGCTCGGGGTGCTGGGTGCTCAGTACTCGGGGTGCTCGGTACTCAGTACTCAGGGTGCTTGGTGCTCAGTGCTCAGGTTGCTGGGTGCTCAGTACTCAGGGTGCTCAGTGCTCGGGGTGCTGGGTGCTCAGTCCTCAGGGTGCTGGGTGCTCAGTGCTCGGGGTGCTGGGTGCTCAGTGCTCAGTACTCAGGGTGCTGGGTGCTCAGTGCTCAGGGTGCTCAGTGCTCAGTACTCAGGGTGCTCAGTGCTCAGTCCTCAGGGTGCTCAGTGCTCGGGGTGCTGGGTGCTCAGTCCTCAGGGTGCTGGGTGCTCAGTGCTCAGGGTGCTCGGTGCTCAGTGCTCAGGGTGCTGGGTGCTCAGTACTCAGGGTGCTCAGTGCTCAGTGCTCGGGGTGCTGGGTGCTCAGTGCTCAGGGTGCTCATTCTCGGGGTGCTGGGTGCTCAGTACTCAGGGTGCTGGGTGCTCAGTGCTCGGGGTGCTGGGTGCTCAGTGCTCGGGGTGCTCGGTGCTCAGTACTCAGGGTGCTGGGTGCTCAGTGCTCAGGGTGCTCAGTGCTCGGGGAGCTCGGTGCTCAGTACTCAGGGTTCTCAGTGCTCAGTGCTCAGGGTGCTGGGTGCTCAGTACTCATGGTGCTCAGTGCTCAGTACACGGGGTGCTGGTTGCTCAGTACTCAGTGTGCTCAGTGCTCAGTACTCGGGGTGCTGGGTGCTCAGTGCTCAGGGTGCTGGGTGCTCAGTGCTCAGTACTCAGGGTGCTGGGTGCTCAGTGCTCGGGGTGCTGGGTGCTCCGTGCTCAGTACTCAGGGTGCTGGGTGCTCAGTGCTCGGGGTGCTGGGTGCTCAGTATTCAGCGTGCTGGGTGCTCAGTACTCAGGGTGCTGGGTGCTCAGTGCTCAGGGTGCTGGGTGCTCAGTGCTCAGGGTGCTGGGTGCTCAGTGATCGGGGTTCTGGGTGCTCAGTACTCAGGGTGCTCAGTGCTCGCGGAGCTCGGTGCTCAGTACTCAGGGTGCTGGGTGCTCAGTACTCAGTGCTCGGGGTCCTGGATGCTCCGTGCTCGGGGTGCTGGGTGCTCAGTGCTCTGGGTGCTTAGTGCTCAGTACTCAGGGTGCTGGGTGCTCAGTACTCAGGGTGCTCAGTGCTCGGGGTGCTGGGTGCTCAGTGCTCAGGGTGATCGATGCTCAGTACTCAGGATGCTGGGTGCTCAGTACTCAGGGTGCTGGGTGCTCAGTACTCAGGGTGCTGGTTGCTCAGTCCTCAGGGTGCTCAGTGCTCAGGGTGCTGGGTGCTCAGGGCTCGGGGTGCTCGGTGCTCAGTACTCAGGGTGCTGAGTGCTCAGTACTCAGGGTGCTGGTTGCTCAGTACTCAGGGTGCTGGGTGCTCAGTGCTCGGGGTGCTGGGTGCTCAGTGCTCATGGTGCTCAGTGCTCAGTACTCAGGGTGCTCAGTGCTCAGTACTCAGGGTGCTGGGTGCTCAGTACTCAGGGTGCTGGGTGCTCAGTGCTCAGGGGGCTGGCTGCTCAGTACTCAGGGTGCTGGGTGCTCGGTGCTCAGTACGCTGGGTGCTCAGTACTCAGGGTGCTGGGTGCTCAGTGCTCAGGGTGCTCGGTGCTCAGTACTCAGGGTGCTGGGTGCTCAGTGCTCGGGGTGCTGGGTGCTCAGTGCTCGGGGTGCTCGGTGCTCAGTACTCAGGGTGCTGGGTGCTCAGTGCTCAGGGTGCTCAGTGCTCGGGGAGCTCGGTGCTCAGTACTCAGGGTGCTGGGTGTTCAGTGCTCGGGGTGCTCGGTGCTCAGTACTCAGGGTTCTCAGTGCTCAGTGCTCAGGGTGCTGGGTGCTCAGTACTCATGGTGCTCAGTGCTCAGTACACGGGGTGCTGGTTGCTCAGTACTCAGTGTGCTCAGTGCTCAGTACTCGGGGTGCTGGGTGCTCAGTGCTCAGGGTGCTGGGTGCTCAGTGCTCAGTACTCAGGGTGCTGGGTGCTCAGTGCTCGGGGTGCTGGGTGCTCCGTGCTCAGTACTCAGGGTGCTGGGTGCTCAGTGCTCGGGGTGCTGGGTGCTCAGTATTCAGCGTGCTGGGTGCTCAGTACTCAGGGTGCTGGGTGCTCAGTGCTCAGGGTGCTGGGTGCTCAGTGCTCAGGGTGCTGGGTGCTCAGTGATCGGGGTTCTGGGTGCTCAGTACTCAGGGTGCTCAGTGCTCGCGGAGCTCGGTGCTCAGTACTCAGGGTGCTGGGTGCTCAGTACTCAGTGCTCGGGGTCCTGGATGCTCCGTGCTCGGGGTGCTGGGTGCTCAGTGCTCTGGGTGCTTAGTGCTCAGTACTCAGGGTGCTGGGTGCTCAGTACTCAGGGTGCTCAGTGCTCGGGGTGCTGGGTGCTCAGTGCTCAGGGTGATCGATGCTCAGTACTCAGGATGCTGGGTGCTCAGTACTCAGGGTGCTGGGTGCTCAGTACTCAGGGTGCTGGTTGCTCAGTCCTCAGGGTGCTCAGTGCTCAGGGTGCTGGGTGCTCAGGGCTCGGGGTGCTCGGTGCTCAGTACTCAGGGTGCTGAGTGCTCAGTACTCAGGGTGCTGGTTGCTCAGTACTCAGGGTGCTGGGTGCTCAGTGCTCGGGGTGCTGGGTGCTCAGTGCTCATGGTGCTCAGTGCTCAGTACTCAGGGTGCTCAGTGCTCAGTACTCAGGGTGCTGGGTGCTCAGTACTCAGGGTGCTGGGTGCTCAGTGCTCAGGGTGCTGGCTGCTCAGTACTCAGGGTGCTGGTTGCTCGGTGCTCAGTACGCTGGGTGCTCAGTACTCAGGGTGCTGGGTGCTCAGTACTCAGGGTGCTCGGTGCTCAGTACTCAGGGTGCTGGGTGCTCAGTGCTCGGGGTGCTGGGTGCTCAGTACTAAGGGTGCTGGGTGCTCAGTGCTCGGGGTGCTCGGTGCTCAGTATGCTGGGTGCTCAGTACTCAGGGTGCTGGGTGCTCAGTACTAAGGGTGCTGGGTGCTTAGTATTAAGGGTGCTGGGTGCTCAGTGCTCAGGGTGCTGGGTGCTCAGTGATCAGTACTCAAGGTGCTGGGTGCTCAGTGCTCGGGGTGCTCGGTGCTCGGGGTGCTGGGTGCTTAGTGCTCGGGGTGCTGGGTGCTCAGTACTCAGGGTGCTGGGTGGTCAGTACTCACGGTGCTGGGTGCTCAGTAGTCGGGGTGCTGGGTGCTCACTACTCAGGGTGCTGGGTGCTCAGTACTCAGGGTGCTGGGTGCTCAGTGCTCGGGGTGCTCGGTGCTCAGTACTCAGGGTGCTGGGTGCTCAGTGCTCAGGGTGCTGGGTGGTCAGTACTCAGTGTGCTGGGTGCTCAGTGCTCAGGGTGCTGGTTGCTCAGTCCTCAGGGTGCTCAGTGCTCAGGGTGCTGGGTGCTCAGTACTCAGTGTGCTCAGTACTCAGGGTGCTGGGTGCTCAGTACTCAGGGTGCTCAGTACTCAGGGTGCTGGGTGCTCAGTGCTCGGGGTGCTGGGTGCTCAGTACTCACGGTGCTCAGTACTCAGGGTGCTGGGTGCTCAGTGCTCGGGGTGCTGGGTGCTCAGTGCTCAGGGTGATCGGTGCTCAGTACTCAGGATGCTGGGTGCTCAGTACTCAGGGTGCTGGGTGCTCAGTACTCATGGTGCTGGGTACTCAGTGCTCAGGGTGCTCATTCTCGGGGTGCTGGGTGCTCAGTACTCAGGGTGCTGGGTGCTCAGTGCTCGGGGTGCTGGGTGCTCAGTGCTCGGGGTGCTCGGTGCTCAGTACTCAGGGTGCTGGGTGCTCAGTGCTCAGGGTGCTCAGTGCTCGGGGAGCTCGGTGCTCAGTACTCAGGGTGCTGGGTGTTCAGTGCTCGGGGTGCTCGGTGCTCAGTACTCAGGGTTCTCAGTGCTCAGTGCTCAGGGTGCTGGGTGCTCAGTACTCATGGTGCTCAGTGCTCAGTACTCGGGGTGCTGGTTGCTCAGTACTCAGGGTGCTCAGTGCTCAGTACTCGGGGTGCTGGGTGCTCAGTGCTCAGGGTGCTCAGTGCTCAGTGCTCGGGGTGCTGGGTGCTCAGTTCTCGGGGTGCTCGGTGCTCAGTACTCGGGGTGCTGGGTGCTCAGTGCTCAGGGTGCTGGGTGCTCAGTGCTCGGGGTGCTGGGTGCTCAGTGCTCAGTGTGCTGGGTGCTCAGTGCTCGGGGTGCTCGGTGCTCAGTACTCAGGGTGCTTGGTGCTCAGTACTCAGGGTGCTGGGTGCTCAGTGCTCAGGGTGCTGGGTGCTAAGTACTCAGGTTGCTGGGTGCTCATTACTCAGGGTGCTAAGAGCTCAGGGTGCTCAGTGCTCGGGGTGCTGGATGCTCAGTGCTCAGTGCACAGGGTGCTGGGTGCTCAGTCCTCGGGGTGCTGGGTGCTCAGTACTCAGGGTGCTGGGTTCTCAGTACTCAGGGTGCTGGGTGCTTAGTGCTATGGGTGCTGGGTGCTCAGTACTCAGGGTGCTGGGTGCTCAGTGCTCAGGGTGCTGGGTGCTCAGTGCTCGGGGTGCCGGGTGCTGAGCGCTCAGTGTGCTGGGTGCTCAGTTCTCGGGGTGCTCGGTTCTCAGTACACAGGGTGCTGGGTGCTCAGTGCTCAGGGAGCTCGGTGCTCAGTACTCAGGTTGCTGGGTGTTCAGTGCTCGGGGTGCTCGGTGCTCAGTACTCAGGGTTCTCAGTGCTCAGTGCTCAGGGTGCTGGGTGCTCAGTACTCATGGTGCTCAGTGCTCAGTACTCGGGGTGCTGGTTGCTCAGTACTCAGTGTGCTCAGTGCTCAGTACTCGGGGTGCTGGGTGCTCAGTGCTCAGGGTGCTCAGTGCTCAGTGCTCGGGGTGCTGGGTGCTCAGTTCTCGGGGTGCTCGGTGCTCAGTACTCGGGGTGCTGGGTGCTCAGTGCTCAGGGTGCTGGGTGCTCAGTGCTCGGGGTGCTGGGTGCTCAGTGCTCAGTGTGCTGGGTGCTCAGTGCACGGGGTGCTCGGTGCTCAGTACTCAGGGTGCTTGGTGCTCAGTACTCAGGGTGCTGGGTGCTCAGTGCTCGGGGTGCTGGGTGCTCAGTGCTCAGGGTGATCGGTGCTCAGTACTCAGGATGCTGGGTGCTCAGTACTCAGGGTGCTGGGTGCTCAGTACTCATGGTGCTGGGTACTCAGTGCTCAGGGTGCTCATTCTCGGGGTGCTGGGTGCTCAGTACTCAGGGTGCTGGGTGCTCAGTGCTCGGGGTGCTGGGTGCTCAGTGCTCGGTGTGCTCGGTGCTCAGTACTCAGGGTGCTGGGTGCTCAGTGCTCAGTGTGCTCAGTGCTCGGGGAGCTTGGTGCTCAGTACTCAGGGTGCTGGGTGTTCAGTGCTCGGGGTGCTCGGTGCTCAGTACTCAGGGTTCTCAGTGCTCAGTGCTCAGGGTGCTGGGTGCTCAGTACTCATGGTGCTCAGTGCTCAGTACTCGGGGTGCTGGTTGCTCAGTACTCAGTGTGCTCAGTGCTCAGTACTCGGGGTGCTGGGTGCTCAGTGCTCAGGGTGCTCAGTGCTCAGTGCTCGGGGTGCTGGGTGCTCAGTTCTCGGGGTGCTCGGTGCTCAGTACTCGGGGTGCTGGGTGCTCAGTGCTCAGGGTGCTGGGTGCTCAGTGCTCGGGGTGCTGGGTGCTCAGTGCTCAGTGTGCTGGGTGCTCAGTGCACGGGGTGCTCGGTGCTCAGTACTCAGGGTGCTTGGTGCTCAGTACTCAGGGTGCTGGGTGCTCAGTGCTCGGGGTGCTGGGTGCTCAGTGCTCAGGGTGATCGGTGCTCAGTACTCAGGATGCTGGGTGCTCAGTACTCAGGGTGCTGGGTACTCAGTACTCATGGTGCTGGGTACTCAGTGCTCAGGGTGCTCATTCTCGGGGTGCTGGGTGCTCAGTACTCAGGGTGCTGGGTGCTCAGTGCTCGGGGTGCTGTGTGCTCAGTGCTCGGGGTGCTCGGTGCTCAGTCCTCAGGGTGCTGGGTGCTCAGTGCTCAGGGTGCTCAGTGCTCGGGGAGCTCGGTGCTCAGTACTCAGGGTGCTGGGTGTTCAGTGCTCGGGGTGCTCGGTGCTCAGTACTCAGGGTTCTCAGTGCTCAGTGCTCAGGGTGCTGGGTGCTCAGTACTCATGGTGCTCAGTGCTCAGTACTCGGGGTGCTGGTTGCTCAGTACTCAGGGTGCTCAGTGCTCAGTACTCGGGGTGCTGGGTGCTCAGTGCTCAGGGTGCTCAGTGCTCAGTGCTCGGGGTGCTGGGTGCTCAGTGCTCAGTGTGCTGGGTGCTCAGTGCTCGGGGTGCTCAGTGCTCAGTACTCGGGGTGCTGGGTGCTCAGTACTCAGGGTTCTCAGTGCTCAGTGCTCGGGGTGCTGGGTGCTCAGTACTCATGGTGCTCAGTGCTCAGTACTCGGGGTGCTGGGTGCTCAGTGCTCAGGGTGCTGGGTGCTCAGTGCTCGGGGTGCTGGGTGCTCAGTGCTCAGTGTGCTGGGTGCTCAGTGCTCGGGGTGCTCGGTGCTCAGTACTCAGGGTGCTTGGTGCTCAGTACTCAGGGTGCTGGGTGCTCAGTGCTCAGGGTGCTGGGTGCTAAGTACTCAGGGTGCTGGGTGCTCAGTACTCAGGGTGCTAAGAGCTCAGGGTGCTCAGTGCTCGGGGTGCTGGATGCTCAGTCCTCAGTGCACAGGGTGCTGGGTGCTCAGTCCTCGGGGTGCTGGGTGCTCAGTACTCAGGGTGCTGGGTGCTCAGTACTCAGGGTGCTGGGTGCTCAGTGCTCAGTGTGCTGGGTGCTCAGTGCTCTGAGTGCTGGGTGCTCAGTGCTCAGGGTGCTGGGTGCTCAGTGCTCAGGGTGCTGGGTGCTCAGTACTCAGGGTTCTCAGTGCTCAGTGCTCAGGGTGCTGGTTGCTCAGTACTCATGGTGCTCAGTGCTCAGTACTCGGGGTGCTGGTTGCTCAGTACTCAGTGTGCTCAGTGCTCAGTACTCGGGGTGCTGGGTGCTCAGTGCTCAGGGTGCTCAGTGCTCAGTGCTCGGGGTGCTGGGTGCTCAGTTCTCGGGGTGCTCGGTGCTCAGTACTCGGGGTGCTGGGTGGTCAGTGCTCAGGGTGCTGGGTGCTCAGTGCTCGGGGTGCTGGGTGCTCAGTGCTCAGTGTGCTGGGTGCTCAGTGCAAGGGGTGCTCGGTGCTCAGTACTCAGGGTGCTTGGTGCTCAGTACTCAGGGTGCTGGGTGCTCAGTGCTCAGGGTGCTGGGTGCTCAGTACTCAGGGTGCTGGGTGCTCAGTACTCAGGGTGCTAAGAGCTCAGGGTGCTCAGTGCTCGGGGTGCTGGATGCTCAGTGCTCAGTGCACAGGGTGCTGGGTGCTCAGTCCTCGGGGTGCTGGGTGCTCAGTACTCAGGGTGCTGGGTGCTCAGTACTCAGGGTGCTGGGTGCTCAGTGCTCAGTGTGCTGGGTGCTCAGTGCTCTGGGTGCTGGGTGCTCAGTGCTCAGGGTGCTGGGTGCTCAGTGCTCAGGGTGCTGGGTGCTCAGTGCTCGGGGTGCCGGGTGCTGAGCGCTCAGGGTGCTGGGTGCTCAGTGCTCGGGGTGCTCGGTTCTCAGTACACAGGGTGCTGGGTGCTCAGTGCTCGGGGTGTTGGGTGCTCAGTGCTCAGTACTCAGGGTGCTGGGTGCTCAGTGCTCGGGGTGCTGGGTGCTCAGTACTCAGCGTGCTGGGTGCTCAGTACTCAGGGTGGTGGGTGCTCAGTGCTCAGGGTGCTGGGTGCTCAGTGCTCAGGGTGCTGGGTGCTCAGTGATCGGGGTTCTGGGTGCTCAGTACTCAGGGTGCTCAGTGCTCGCGGAGCTCGGTGCTCAGTACTCAGGGTGCTGGGTGCTCAGTACTCAGTGCTCGGGGTCCTGGATGCTCCGTGCTCGGGGTGCTGGGTGCTCAGTGCTCTGGGTGCTTAGTGCTCAGTACTCAGGGTGCTGGGTGCTCAGTACTCAGGGTGCTCAGTGCTCGGGGTGCTGGGTGCTCAGTGCTCAGGGTGATCGATGCTCAGTACTCAGGATGCTGGGTGCTCAGTACTCAGGGTGCTGGGTGCTCAGTACTCAGGGTGCTGGTTGCTCAGTCCTCAGGGTGCTCAGTGCTCAGGGTGCTGGGTGCTCAGGGCTCGGGGTGCTCGGTGCTCAGTACTCAGGGTGCTGAGTGCTCAGTACTCAGGGTGCTGGTTGCTCAGTACTCAGGGTGCTGGGTGCTCAGTGCTCGGGGTGCTGGGTGCTCAGTGCTCATGGTGCTCAGTGCTCAGTACTCAGGGTGCTCAGTGCTCAGTACTCAGGGTGCTGGGTGCTCAGTACTCAGGGTGCTGGGTGCTCAGTGCTCAGGGTGCTGGCTGCTCAGTACTCAGGGTGCTGGGTGCTCGGTGCTCAGTACGCTGGGTGCTCAGTACTCAGGGTGCTGGGTGCTCAGTACTCAGGGTGCTCGGTGCTCAGTACTCAGGGTGCTGGGTGCTCAGTGCTCGGGGTGCTGGGTGCTCAGTACTAAGGGTGCTGGGTGCTCAGTGCTCGGGGTGCTCGGTGCTCAGTATGCTGGGTGCTCAGTACTCAGGGTGCTGGGTGCTCAGTACTAAGGGTGCTGGGTGCTTAGTATTAAGGGTACTGGTTGCTCAGTGCTCAGGGTGCTGGGTGCTCAGTGCTCAGTACTCAAGGTGCTGGGTGCTCAGTGCTCAGGGTGCTGGGTGCTCACTGCTCAGGATGCTGGGTGCTCGGTGCTCGGGGTGCTGGGTGCTTAGTGCTCGGGGTGCTGGGTGCTCAGAACTCAGGGTGCTGGGTGGTCAGTACTCACGGTGCTGGGTGCTCAGTAGTCGGGGTGCTGGGTGCTCACTACTCAGGGTGCTGGGTGCTCAGTACTCAGGGTGCTGGTTGCTCAGTGCTCGGGGTGCTCGGTGCTCAGTACTCAGGGTGCTGGGTGCTCAGTGCTCAGGGTGCTGGGTGGTCAGTACTCAGTGTGCTGGGTGCTCAGTGCTCAGGGTGCTGGTTGCTCAGTCCTCAGGGTGCTCAGTGCTCAGGGTGCTGGGTGCTCAGTACTCAGTGTGCTCAGTACTCAGGGTGCTGGGTGCTCAGTACTCAGGGTGCTCAGTACTCAGGGTGCTGGGTGCTCAGTGCTCGGGGTGCTGGGTGCTCAGTACTCACGGTGCTCAGTACTCAGGGTGCTGGGTGCTCAGTGCTCGGGGTGCTGGGTGCTCAGTGCTCAGGGTGATCGGTGCTCAGTACTCAGGATGCTGGGTGCTCAGTACTCAGGGTGCTGGGTGCTCAGTACTCATGGTGCTGGGTACTCAGTGCTCAGGGTGCTCATTCTCGGGGTGATGGGTGCTCAGTACTCAGGGTGCTGGGTGCTCAGTGCTCGGGGTGCTGGGTGCTCAGTGCTCGGGGTGCTCGGTGCTCAGTACTCAGGGTGCTGGGTGCTCACTGCTCAGGGTGCTCAGTGCTCGGGGAGCTCGGTGCTCAGTACTCAGGGTGCTGCGTGTTCAGTGCTCGGGGTGCTCGGTGCTCAGTACTCAGGGTTCTCAGTGCTCAGTGCTCAGGGTGCTGGGTGCTCAGTACTCATGGTGCTCAGTGCTCAGTACTCGGGGTGCTGGTTGCTCAGTACTCAGGGTGCTCAGTGCTCAGTACTCGGGGTGCTGGGTGCTCAGTGCTCAGGGTGCTCAGTGCTCAGTGCTCGGGGTGCTGGGTGCTCAGTTCTCGGGGTGCTCGGTGCTCAGTACTCGGGGTGCTGGGTGCTCAGTGCTCAGGGTGCTGGGTGCTCAGTGCTCGGGGTGCTGGGTGCTCAGTGCTCAGTGTGCTGGGTGCTCAGTGCTCGGGGTGCTCGGTGCTCAGTACTCAGTGTGCTTGGTGCTCAGTACTCAGGGTGCTGGGTGCTCAGTGCTCAGGGTGCTGGGTGCTAAGTACTCAGGGTGCTGGGTGCTCAGTACTCAGGGTGCTAAGAGCTCAGGGTGCTCAGTGCTCGGGGTGCTGGATGCTCAGTGCTCAGTGCACACGGTGCTGGGTGCTCAGTCCTCGGGGTGCTGGGTGCTCAGTACTCAGGGTGCTGGGTGCTCAGTACTCAGGGTGCTGGGTGCTCAGTGCTCAGTGTGCTGGGTGCACAGTGCTCTGGGTGCTGGGTGCTCAGTGCTCAGGGTGCTGGGTGCTCAGTGCTCAGGGTGCTGGGTGCTCAGTGCTCGGGGTGCCGGGTGCTGAGCGCTCAGTGTGCTGGGTGCTCAGTGCTCGGGGTGCTCGGTTCTCAGTACACAGGGTGCTGGGTGCTCAGTGCTCGGGATGCTGGGTGCTCAGTGCTCAGTACTCAGGGTGCTGGGTGCTCAGTGCTCGGGGTGCTGGGTGCTCAGTACTCAGCGTGCTGGGTGCTCAGTACTCAGGGTGCTGGGTGCTCAGTGCTCAGGGTGCTGGGTGCTCAGTGCTCAGGGTGCTGGGTGCTCAGTGATCGGGGTTCTGGGTGCTCAGTACTCAGGGTGCTCCGTGCTCGCGGAGCTCGGTGCTCAGTACTCAGGGTGCTGGGTGCTCAGTACTCAGTGCTCGGGGTCCTGGATGCTCCGTGCTCGGGGTGCTGGGTGCTCAGTGCTCTGGGTGCTTAGTGCTCAGTACTCAGGGTGCTGGGTGCTCAGTACTCAGGGTGCTCAGTGCTCGGGGTGCTGGGTGCTCAGTGCTCAGGGTGATCGGTGCTCAGTACTCAGGATGCTGGGTGCTCAGTACTCAGGGTGCTGGGTGCTCAGTACTCAGGGTGCTGGTTGCTCAGTCCTCAGGGTGCTCAGTGCTCAGGGTGCTGGGTGCTCAGGGCTCGGGGTGCTCGGTGCTCAGTACTCAGGGTGCTGAGTGCTCAGTACTCAGGGTGCTGGTTGCTCAGTACTCAGGGTGCTTGGTGCTCAGTGCTCGGGGTGCTGGGTGCTCAGTGCTCATGGTGCTCAGTGCTCAGTACTCAGTGTGCTCAGTGCTCAGTACTCAGGGTGCTGGGTGCTCAGTACTCAGGGTGCTGGGTGCTCAGTGCTCAGGGTGCTGGCTGCTCAGTACTCAGGGTGCTGGGTGCTCGGTGCTCAGTACGCTGGGTGCTCAGTACTCAGGGTACTGGGTGCTCAGTACTCAGGGTGCTCGGTGCTCAGTACTCAGGGTGCTGGGTGCTCAGTGCTCGGGGTGCTGGGTGCTCAGTACTAAGGGTGCTGGGTGCTCAGTGCTCGGGGTGCTCGGTGCTCAGTATGCTGGGTGCTCAGTACTCAGGGTGCTGGGTGCTCAGTACTCAGGGTGCTGGGTGCTGAGTATTAAGGGTGTTGGGTGCTCAGTGCTCAGGGTGCTGGGTGCTCAGTGCTCAGTACTCAAGGTGCTGGGTGCTCAGTGCTCAGGGTGCTGGGTGCTCACTGCTCAGGGTGCTGGGTGCTCGGTGCTCGGGGTGCTGGGTGCTTCGTGCTCGGGGTGCTGGGTGCTCAGTACTCAGGGTGCTGGGTGGTCAGTACTCACGGTGCTGGGTGCTCAGTAGTCGGGGTGCTGGGTGCTCACTACTCAGGGTGCTGGGTGCTCAGTACTCAGGGTGCTGGGTGCTCAGTGCTCGGGGTGCTCGGTGCTCAGTACTCAGGGTGTTGGGTGCTCAGTGCTCAGGGTGCTGGGTGGTCAGTACTCAGTGTGCTGGGTGCTCAGTGCTCTGGGTGCTGGTTGCTCAGTCCTCAGGGTGCTCAGTGCTCAGGGTGCTGGGTGCTCAGTACTCAGTGTGCTCAGTACTCAGGGTGCTGGGTGCTCAGTACTCAGGGTGCTCAGTACTCAGGGTGCTGGGTGCTCAGTGCTCGGGGTGCTGGGTGCTCAGTACTCACGGTGCTCAGTGCTCAGGGTGCTGGGTGGTCAGTACTCAGTGTGCTGGGTGCTCAGTGCTCAGGGTGCTGGTTGCTCAGTCCTCAGGGTGCTCAGTGCTCAGGGTGCTGGGTGCTCAGTACTCAGTGTGCTCAGTACTCAGGGTGCTGGTTGCTCAGTCCTCAGGGTGCTCAGTGCTCAGGGTGCTGGGTGCTCAGTGCTCGGGGTGCTCGGTGCTCAGTACTCAGGGTGCTGAGTGCTCAGTACTCAGGGTGCTGGTTGCTCAGTACTCAGGGTGCTGGGTGCTCAGTGCTCGGGGTGCTGGGTGCTCAGTGCTCATGGTGCTCAGTGCTCAGTATTCAGGGTGCTCAGTGCTCAGTACTCAGGGTGCTGGGTGCTCAGTACTCAGGGTGCTGGGTGCTCAGTGCTCAGGGTGCTGGCTGCTCAGTACTCAGGGTGCTGGGTGCTCGGTGCTCAGTACGCTGGGTGCTCAGTACTCAGGGTGCTGGGTGCTCAGTACTCAGGGTGCTCGGTGCTCAGTACTCAGGGTGCTGGGTGCTCAGTGCTCGGGGTGCTGGGTGCTCAGTACTAAGGGTGCTGGGTGCTCAGTGCTCGGGGTGCTCGGTGCTCAGTATGCTGGGTGCTCAGTACTCAGGGTGCTGGGTGCTCAGTACTAAGGGTGCTGGGTGCTTAGTATTAAGGGTGCTGGGTGCTCAGTGCTCAGGGTGCTGGTTGCTCAGTGCTCAGTACTCAAGGTGCTGGGTGCTCAGTGCTCAGGGTGCTGGGTGCTCACTGCTCAGGATGCTGGGTGCTCGGTGCTCGGGGTGCTTGGTGCTTAGTGCTCGGGGTGCTGGGTGCTCAGTACTCAGGGTGCTGGGTGGTCAGTACTCACGGTGCTGGGTGCTCAGTAGTCGGGGTGCTGGGTGCTCACTACTCAGGGTGCTGGGTGCTCAGTACTCAGGGTGCTGGGTGCTCAGTGCTCGGGGTGCTCGGTGCTCAGTACTCAGGGTGCTGGGTGCTCAGTGCTCAGGGTGCTGGGTGGTCAGTACTCAGTGTGCTGGGTGCTCAGTGCTCAGGGTGCTGGTTGCTCAGTCCTCAGGGTGCTCAGTGCTCAGGGTGCTGGGTGCTCAGTACTCAGTGTGCTCAGTACTCAGGGTGCTGGGTGCTCAGTTCTCAGGGTGCTCAGTACTCAGGGTGCTGGGTGCTCAGTGCTCGGGGTGCTGGGTGCTCAGTACTCACGGTGCTCAGTACTCAGGGTGCTGGGTGCTCAGTGCTCGGGGTGCTGGGTGCTCAGTGCTCAGGGTGATCGGTGCTCAGTACTCAGGATGCTGGGTGCTCAGTACTCAGGGTGCTGGGTGCTCAGTACTCATGGTGCTGGGTACTCAGTGCTCAGGGTGCTCATTCTCGGGGTGCTGGGTGCTCAGTACTCAGGGTGCTGGGTGCTCAGTGCTCGGGGTGCTGGGTGCTCAGTGCTCGGGGTGCTCGGTGCTCAGTACTCAGGGTGCTGGGTGCTCAGTGCTCAGGGTGCTCAGTGCTCGGGGAGCACGGTGCTCAGTGCTCAGGGTGCTGGGTGCTCAGTACTCATGGTGCTCAGTGCTCAGTACTCGGGGTGCTGGTTGCTCAGTACTCAGGGTGCTCAGTGCTCAGTACTCGGGGTGCTGGGTGCTCAGTGCTCAGGGTGCTCAGTGCTCAGTGCTCGGGGTGCTGGGTGCTCAGTTCTCGGGGTGCTCGGTGCTCAGTACTCGGGGTGCTGGGTGCTCAGTGCTCAGGGTGCTGGGTGCTCAGTGCTCGGGGTGCTGGGTGCTCAGTGCTCAGTGTGCTGGGTGCTCAGTGCTCGGGGTGCTCGGTGCTCAGTACTCAGGGTGCTGGGTGCTCAGTGCTCAGGGTGCTGGGTGCTAAGTACTCAGGGTGCTGGGTGCTCAGTACTCAGGGTGCTAAGAGCTCAGGGTGCTCAGTGCTCGGGGTGCTGGATGCTCAGTGCTCAGTGCACACGGTGCTGGGTGCTCAGTCCTCGGGGTGCTGGGTGCTCAGTACTCAGGGTGCTGGGTGCTCAGTACTCAGGGTGCTGGGTGCTCAGTGCTCAGTGTGCTGGGTGCACAGTGCTCTGGGTGCTGGGTGCTCAGTGCTCAGGGTGCTGGGTGCTCAGTGCTCAGGGTGCTGGGTGCTCAGTGCTCGGGGTGCCGGGTGCTGAGCGCTCAGTGTGCTGGGTGCACAGTGCTCGGGGTGCTCGGTTCTCAGTACACAGGGTGCTGGGTGCTCAGTGCTCGGGATGCTGGGTGCTCAGTGCTCAGTACTCAGGGTGCTGGGTGCTCAGTGCTCGGGGTGCTGGGTGCTCAGTACTCAGCGTGCTGGGTGCTCAGTACTCAGGGTGCTGGGTGCTCAGTGCTCAGGGTGCTGGGTGCTCAGTGCTCAGGGTGCTGGGTGCTCAGTGATCGGGGTTCTGGGTGCTCAGTACTCAGGGTGCTCCGTGCTCGCATAGCTCGGTGCTCAGTACTCAGGGTGCTGGCTGCTCAGTACTCAGGGTGCTCGGTGCTCAGTACTCAGGGTGCTGTGTGCTCAGTGCTCGGGGTGCTGGGTACTCATTACTCAGGGTGCTGGGTGCTCAGTACTCAGGGTGCTGGGTGCTCAGTACTCAGGGTGCTGGGTGCTCAGTGCTCAGTGTGCTGGGTGCACAGTGCTCTGGGTGCTGGGTGCTCAGTGCTCAGGGTGCTGGGTGCTCAGTGCTCAGGGTGCTGGGTGCTCAGTGCTCGGGGTGCCGGGTGCTGAGCGCTCAGTGTGCTGGGTGCACAGTGCTCGGGGTGCTCGGTTCTCAGTACACAGAGTGCTGGGTGCTCAGTGCTCGGGATGCTGGGTGCTCAGTGCTCAGTACTCAGGGTGCTGGGTGCTCAGTGCTCGGGGTGCTGGGTGCTCAGTACTCAGCGTGCTGGGTGCTCAGTACTCAGGGTGCTGGGTGCTCAGTGCTCAGGGTGCTGGGTGCTCAGTGCTCAGGGTGCTGGGTGCTCAGTGATCGGGGTTCTGGGTGCTCAGTACTCAGGGTGCTCCGTGCTCGCAGAGCTCGGTGCTCAGTACTCAGGGTGCTGGGTGCTCAGTGCTCAGGGTGCTGGCTGCTCAGTACTCAGGGTGCTGGGTGCTCGGTGCTCAGTACGCTGGGTGCTCAGTACTCAGGGTGCTGGGTGCTCAGTACTCAGGGTGCTCGGTGCTCAGTACTCAGGGTGCTGGGTGCTCAGTGCTCGGGGTGCTGGGTGCTCAGTACTAAGGGTGCTGGGTGCTCAGTGCTCGGGGTGCTCGGTGCTCAGTATGCTGGGTGCTCAGTACTCAGGGTGCTGGGTGCTCAGTACTAAGGGTGCTGGGTGCTTAGTATTAAGGGTGCTGGGTGCTCAGTGCTCAGGGTGCTGGTTGCTCAGTGCTCAGTACTCAAGGTGCTGGGTGCTCAGTGCTCAGGGTGCTGGGTGCTCACTGCTCAGGATGCTGGGTGCTCGGTGCTCGGGGTGCTTGGTGCTTAGTGCTCGGGGTGCTGGGTGCTCAGTACTCAGGGTGCTGGGTGGTCAGTATTCACGGTGCTGGGTGCTCAGTAGTCGGGGTGCTGGGTGCTCACTACTCAGGGTGCTGGGTGCTCAGTGCTCAGGGTGCTGGGTGCTAAGTACTCAGGGTGCTGGGTCCTCAGTACTCAGGGTGCTGGGTACTCAGTGCTCAGGGTGCTCATTCTCGGGGTGCTGGGTGCTCAGTACTCAGGGTGCTGGGTGCTCAGTGCTCGGGGTGCTGGGTGCTCAGTGCTCGGGGTGCTCGGTGCTCAGTACTCAGGGTGCTGGGTGCTCAGTGCTCAGGGTGCTCAGTGCTCGGGGAGCTCGGTGCTCAGTGCTCAGGGTGCTGGGTGCTCAGTACTCATGGTGCTCAGTGCTCAGTACTCGGGGTGCTGGTTGCTCAGTACTCAGGGTGCTCAGTGCTCAGTACTCGGGGTGCTGGGTGCTCAGTGCTCAGGGTGCTCAGTGCTCAGTGCTCGGGGTGCTGGGTGCTCAGTTCTCGGGGTGCTCGGTGCTCAGTACTCGGGGTGCTGGGTGCTCAGTGCTCAGGGTGCTGGGTGCTCAGTGCTCGGGGTGCTGCGTGCTCAGTGCTCAGTGTGCTGGGTGCTCAGTGCTCGGGGTGCTCGGTGCTCAGTACTCAGGGTGCTGGGTGCTCAGTGCTCAGGGTGCTGGGTGCTAAGTACTCAGGGTGCTGGGTGCTCAGTACTCAGGGTGCTAAGAGCTCAGGGTGCTCAGTGCTCGGGGTGCTGGATGCTCAGTGCTCAGTGCACACGGTGCTGGGTGCTCAGTCCTCGGGGTGCTGGGTGCTCAGTACTCAGGGTGCTGGGTGCTCAGTACTCAGGGTGCTGGGTGCTCAGTGCTCAGTGTGCTGGGTGCACAGTGCTCTGGGTGCTGGGTGCTCAGTGCTCAGGGTGCTGGGTGCTCAGTGCTCAGGGTGCTGGGTGCTCAGTGCTCGGGGTGCCGGGTGCTGAGCGCTCAGTGTGCTGGGTGCACAGTGCTCGGGGTGCTCGGTTCTCAGTACACAGGGTGCTGGGTGCTCAGTGCTCGGGATGCTGGGTGCTCAGTGCTCAGTACTCAGGGTGCTGGGTGCTCAGTGCTCGGGGTGCTGGGTGCTCAGTACTCAGCGTGCTGGGTGCTCAGTACTCAGGGTGCTGGGTGCTCAGTGCTCAGGGTGCTGGGTGCTCAGTGCTCAGGGTGCTGGGTGCTCAGTGATCGGGGTTCTGGGTGCTCAGTACTCAGGGTGCTCCGTGCTTGCGGAGCTCGGTGCTCAGTACTCAGGGTGCTGGCTGCTCAGTACTCAGGGTGCTCGGTGCTCAGTACTCAGGGTGCTGTGTGCTCAGTGCTCGGGGTGCTGGGTACTCATTACTCAGGGTGCTGGGTGCTCAGTACTCAGGGTGCTGGGTGCTCAGTACTCAGGGTGCTGGGTGCTCAGTGCTCAGTGTGCTGGGTGCACAGTGCTCTGGGTGCTGGGTGCTCAGTGCTCAGGGTGCTGGGTGCTCAGTGCTCAGGGTGCTGGGTGCTCAGTGCTCGGGGTGCCGGGTGCTGAGCGCTCAGTGTGCTGGGTGCACAGTGCTCGGGGTGCTCGGTTCTCAGTACACAGGGTGCTGGGTGCTCAGTGCTCGGGATGCTGGGTGCTCAGTGCTCAGTACTCAGGGTGCTGGGTGCTCAGTGCTCGGGGTGCTGGGTGCTCAGTACTCAGCGTGCTGGGTGCTCAGTACTCAGGGTGCTGGGTGCTCAGTGCTCAGGGTGCTGGGTGCTCAGTGCTCAGGGTGCTGGGTGCTCAGTGATCGGGGTTCTGGGTGCTCAGTACTCAGGGTGCTCCGTGCTCGTGGAGCTCGGTGCTCAGTACTCAGGGTGCTGGGTGCTCAGTGCTCAGGGTGCTGGCTGCTCAGTACTCAGGGTGCTGGGTGCTCGGTGCTCAGTACGCTGGGTGCTCAGTACTCAGGGTGCTGGGTGCTCAGTACTCAGGGTGCTCGGTGCTCAGTACTCAGGGTGCTGGGTGCTCAGTGCTCGGGGTGCTGGGTGCTCAGTACTAAGGGTGCTGGGTGCTCAGTGCTCGGGGTGCTCGGTGCTCAGTATGCTGGGTGCTCAGTACTCAGGGTGCTGGGTGCTCAGTACTAAGGGTGCTGGGTGCTTAGTATTAAGGGTGCTGGGTGCTCAGTGCTCAGGGTGCTGGTTGCTCAGTGCTCAGTACTCAAGGTGCTGGGTGCTCAGTGCTCAGGGTGCTGGGTGCTCACTGCTCAGGATGCTGGGTGCTCGGTGCTCGGGGTGCTTGGTGCTTAGTGCTCGGGGTGCTGGGTGCTCAGTACTCAGGGTGCTGGGTGGTCAGTATTCACGGTGCTGGGTGCTCAGTAGTCGGGGTGCTGGGTGCTCACTACTCAGGGTGCTGGGTGCTCAGTACTCAGGGTGCTGGGTGCTCAGTGCTCGGGGTGCTCGATGCTCAGTACTCAGGGTGCTGGGTGCTAAGTGCTCAGGGTGCTGGGTGGTCAGTACTCAGTGTGCTGGGTGCTCAGTGCTCAGGGTGCTGGTTGCTCAGTCCTCAGGGTTCTCAGTGCTCAGGGTGCTGGGTGCTCAGTACTCAGTGTGCTCAGTACTCAGGGTGCTGGGTGCTCAGTACTCAGGGTGCTCAGTACTCAGGGTGCTGGGTGCTCAGTGCTCGGGGTGCTGGGTGCTCAGTACTCACGGTGCTCAGTACTCAGGGTGCTGGGTGCTCAGTGCTCGGGGTGCTGGGTGCTCAGTGCTCAGGGTGATCGGTGCTCAGTACTCAGGATGCTGGGTGCTCAGTACTCAGGGTGCTGGGTGCTCAGTACTCATGGTGCTGGGTACTCAGTGCTCAGGGTGCTCATTCTCGGGGTGCTGGGTGCTCAGTACTCAGGGTGCTGGGTGCTCAGTGCTCGGGGTGCTGGGTGCTCAGTGCTCGGGGTGCTCGGTTCTCAGTACTCAGGGTGCTGGGTGCTCAGTGCTCAGGGTGCTCAGTGCTCGGGGAGCTCGGTGCTCAGTGCTCAGGGTGCTGGGTGCTCAGTACTCATGGTGCTCAGTGCTCAGTACTCGGGGTGCTGGTTGCTCAGTACTCAGGGTGCTCAGTGCTCAGTACTGGGGGTGCTGGGTGCTCAGTGCTCAGGGTGCTCAGTGCTCAGTGCTCGGGGTGCTGGGTGCTCAGTTCTCGGGGTGCTCGGTGCTCAGTACTCGGGGTGCTGGGTGCTCAGTGCTCAGGGTGCTGGGTGCTCAGTGCTCGGGGTGCTGGGTGCTCAGTGCTCAGTGTGCTGGGTGCTCAGTGCTCGGGGTGCTCGGTGCTCAGTACTCAGGGTGCTTGGTGCTCAGTACTCAGGGTGCTGGGTGCTCAGTGCTCAGGGTGCTGGGTGCTAAGTACTCAGGGTGCTGGGTGCTCAGTACTCAGGGTGCTAAGAGCTCAGGGTGCTCAGTGCTCGGGGTGCTGGATGCTCAGTGCTCAGTGCACACGGTGCTGGGTGCTCAGTCCTCGGGGTGCTGGGTGCTCAGTACTCAGGGTGCTGGGTGCTCAGTACTCAGGGTGCTGGGTGCTCAGTGCTCAGTGTGCTGGGTGCACAGTGCTCTGGGTGCTGGGTGCTCAGTGCTCAGGGTGCTGGGTGCTCAGTGCTCAGGGTGCTGGGTGCTCAGTGCTCGGGGTGCCGGGTGCTGAGCGCTCAGTGTGCTGGGTGCACAGTGCTCGGGGTGCTCGGTTCTCAGTACACAGGGTGCTGGGTGCTCAGTGCTCGGGATGCTGGGTGCTCAGTGCTCAGTACTCAGGGTGCTGGGTGCTCAGTGCTCGGGGTGCTGGGTGCTCAGTACTCAGCGTGCTGGGTGCTCAGTATTCAGGGTGCTGGGTGCTCAGTGCTCAGGGTGCTGGGTGCTCAGTGCTCAGGGTGCTGGGTGCTCAGTGATCGGGGTTCTGGGTGCTCAGTACTCAGGGTGCTCCGTGCTCGCGGAGCTCGGTGCTCAGTACTCAGGGTGCTGGGTGCTCAGTACTCAGTGCTCGGGGTCCTGGATGCTCCGTGCTCGGGGTGCTGGGTGCTCAGTGCTCTGGGTGCTTAGTGCTCAGTACTCAGGGTGCTGGGTGCTCAGTACTCAGGGTGCTCAGTGCTCGGGGTGCTGGGTGCTCAGTGCTCAGGGTGATCGGTGCTCAGTACTCAGGATGCTGGGTGCTCAGTACTCAGGGTGCTGGGTGCTCAGTACTCAGGGTGCTGGTTGCTCAGTCCTCAGGGTGCTCAGTGCTCAGGGTGCTGGGTGCTCAGGGCTCGGGGTGCTCGGTGCTCAGTACTCAGGGTGCTGAGTGCTCAGTACTCAGGGTGCTGGTTGCTCAGTACTCAGGGTGCTTGGTGCTCAGTGCTCGGGGTGCTGGGTGCTCAGTGCTCATGGTGCTCAGTGCTCAGTACTCAGGGTGCTCAGTGCTCAGTACTCAGGGTGCTGGGTGCTCAGTACTCAGGGTGCTGGGTGCTCAGTGCTCAGGGTGCTGGCTGCTCAGTACTCAGGGTGCTGGGTGCTCGGTGCTCAGTACGCTGGGTGCTCAGTACTCAGGGTACTGGGTGCTCAGTACTCAGGGTGCTCGGTGCTCAGTACTCAGGGTGCTGGGTGCTCAGTGCTCGGGGTGCTGGGTGCTCAGTACTAAGGGTGCTGGGTGCTCAGTGCTCGGGGTGCTCGGTGCTCAGTATGCTGGGTGCTCAGTACTCAGGGTGCTGGGTGCTCAGTACTCAGGGTGCTGGGTGCTGAGTATTAAGGGTGCTGGGTGCTCAGTGCTCAGGGTGCTGGGTGCTCAGTGCTCAGTACTCAAGGTGCTGGGTGCTCAGTGCTCAGGGTGCTGGGTGCTCACTGCTCAGGGTGCTGGGTGCTCGGTGCTCGGGGTGCTGGGTGCTTCGTGCTCGGGGTGCTGGGTGCTCAGTACTCAGGGTGCTGGGTGGTCAGTACTCACGGTGCTGGGTGCTCAGTAGTCGGGGTGCTGGGTGCTCACTACTCAGGGTGCTGGGTGCTCAGTACTCAGGGTGCTGGGTGCTCAGTGCTCGGGGTGCTCGGTGCTCAGTACTCAGGGTGTTGGGTGCTCAGTGCTCAGGGTGCTGGGTGGTCAGTACTCAGTGTGCTGGGTGCTCAGTGCTCAGGGTGCTGGTTGCTCAGTCCTCAGGGTGCTCAGTGCTCAGGGTGCTGGGTGCTCAGTACTCAGTGTGCTCAGTACTCAGGGTGCTGGGTGCTCAGTACTCAGGGTGCTCAGTACACAGGGTGCTGGGTGCTCAGTGCTCGGGGTGCTGGGTGCTCAGTACTCACGGTGCTCAGTGCTCAGGGTGCTGGGTGGTCAGTACTCAGTGTGCTGGGTGCTCAGTGCTCAGGGTGCTGGTTGCTCAGTCCTCAGGGTGCTCAGTGCTCAGGGTGCTGGGTGCTCAGTACTCAGTGTGCTCAGTACTCAGGGTGCTGGTTGCTCAGTCCTCAGGGTGCTCAGTGCTCAGGGTGCTGGGTGCTCAGTGCTCGGGGTGCTCGGTGCTCAGTACTCAGGGTGGTGAGTGCTCAGTACTCAGGGTGCTGGTTGCTCAGTACTCAGGGTGCTGGGTGCTCAGTGCTCGGGGTGCTGGGTGCTCAGTGCTCATGGTGCTCAGTGCTCAGTACTCAGGGTGCTCAGTGCTCAGTACTCAGGGTGCTGGGTGCTCAGTACTCAGGGTGCTGGGTGCTCAGTGCTCAGGGTGCTGGCTGCTCAGTACTCAGGGTGCTGGGTGCTCGGTGCTCAGTACGCTGGGTGCTCAGTACTCAGGGTGCTGGGTGCTCAGTACTCAGGGTGCTCGGTGCTCAGTACTCAGGGTGCTGGGTGCTCAGTGCTCGGGGTGCTGGGTGCTCAGTACTAAGGGTGCTGGGTGCTCAGTGCTCGGGGTGCTCGGTGCTCAGTATGCTGGGTGCTCAGTACTCAGGGTGCTGGGTGCTCAGTACTAAGGGTGCTGGGTGCTTAGTATTAAGGGTGCTGGGTGCTCAGTGCTCAGGGTGCTGGTTGCTCAGTGCTCAGTACTCAAGGTGCTGGGTGCTCAGTGCTCAGGGTGCTGGGTGCTCACTGCTCAGGATGCTGGGTGCTCGGTGCTCGGGGTGCTTGGTGCTTAGTGCTCGGGGTGCTGGGTGCTCAGTACTCAGGGTGCTGGGTGGTCAGTACTCACGGTGCTGGGTGCTCAGTAGTCGGGGTGCTGGGTGCTCACTACTCAGGGTGCTGGGTGCTCAGTACTCAGGGTGCTGGGTGCTCAGTGCTCGGGGTGCTCGGTGCTCAGTACTCAGGGTGCTGGGTGCTCAGTGCTCAGGGTGCTGGGTGGTCAGTACTAGGTGTGCTGGGTGCTCAGTGCTCAGGGTGCTGGTTGCTCAGTCCTCAGGGTGCTCAGTGCTCAGGGTGCTGGGTGCTCAGTACTCAGTGTGCTCAGTACTCAGGGTGCTGGGTGCTCAGTACTCAGGGTGCTCAGTACTCAGGGTGCTGGGTGCTCAGTGCTCGGGGTGCTGGGTGCTCAGTACTCACGGTGCTCAGTACTCAGGGTGCTGGGTGCTCAGTGCTCGGGGTGCTGGGTGCTCAGTGCTCAGGGTGATCGGTGCTCAGTACTCAGGATGCTGGGTGCTCAGTACTCAGGGTGCTGGGTGCTCAGTACTCATGGTGCTGGGTACTCAGTGCTCAGGGTGCTCATTCTCGGGGTGCTGGGTGCTCAGTACTCAGGGTGCTGGGTGCTCAGTGCTCGGGGTGCTGGGTGCTCAGTGCTCGGGGTGCTCGGTGCTCAGTACTCAGGGTGCTGGGTGCTCAGTGCTCAGGGTGCTCAGTGCTCGGGGAGATCGGTGCTCAGTACTCAGGGTGCTGGGTGTTCAGTGCTCGGGGTGCTCGGTGCTCAGTACTCAGGGTTCTCAGTGCTCAGTGCTCAGGGTGCTGGGTGCTCAGTACTCATGGTGCTCAGTGCTCAGTACTCGGGGTGCTGGTTGCTCAGTACTCAGGGTGCTCAGTGATCAGTACTCGGGGTGCTGGGTGCTCAGTGCTCAGGGTGCTCAGTGCTCAGTGCTCGGGGTGCTGGGTGCTCAGTTCTCGGGGTGCTCGGTGCTCAGTACTCGGGGTGCTGGGTGCTCAGTGCTCAGGGTGCTGGGTGCTCAGTGCTCGGGGTGCTGGGTGCTCAGTGCTCAGTGTGCTGGGTGCTCAGTGCTCGGGGTGCTCGGTGCTCAGTACTCAGGGTGCTTGGTGCTCAGTACTCAGGGTGCTGGGTGCTCAGTGCTCAGGGTGCTGGGTGCTAAGTACTCAGGGTGCTGGGTGCTCAGTACTCAGGGTGCTAAGAGCTCAGGGTGCTCAGTGCTCGGGGTGCTGGATGCTCAGTGCTCAGTGCACAGGGTGCTGGGTGCTCAGTCCTCGGGGTGTTGGGTGCTCAGTACTCAGGGTGCTGGGTGCTAAGTACTCAGGGTGCTGGGTGCTCAGTGCTCAGTGTGCTGGGTGCTCAGTGCTCTGGGTGCTGGGTGGTCAGTGCTCAGGGTGCTGGGTGCTCAGTGCTCAGGGTGCTGGGTGCTCAGTGCTCGGGGTGCCGGGTGCTGAGCGCTCAGTGTGCTGGGTGCTCAGTGCTCGGGGTGCTCGGTTCTCAGTACACAGGGTGCTGGGTGCTCAGTGCTCAGTACTCAGGGTGCTGGGTTCTCAGTGCTCGGGGTGCTGGGTGCTCAGTACTCAGCGTGCTGGGTGCTCAGTACTCAGGGTGCTGGGTGCTCAGTGCTCAGGGTGCTGGGTGCTCAGTGCTCAGGGTGCTGGGTGCTCAGTGATCGGGGTTCTGGGTGCTCAGTACTCAGGGTGCTCAGTGCTCGCGGAGCTCGGTGCTCAGTACTCAGGGTGCTGGGTGCTCAGTACTCAGTGCTCGGGGTCCTGGATGCTCCGTGCTCGGGGTGCTGGGTGCTCAGTGCTCTGGGTGCTTAGTGCTCAGTACTCAGGGTGCTGGGTGCTCAGTACTCAGGGTGCTCAGTGCTCGGGGTGCTGGGTGCTCAGTGCTCAGGGTGATCGGTGCTCAGTACTCAGGATGCTGGGTGCTCAGTACTCAGGGTGCTGGGTGCTCAGTACTCAGGGTGCTGGTTGCTCAGTCCTCAGGGTGCTCAGTGCTCAGGGTGCTCAGGGCTCGGGGAGCTCGGTGCTCAGTACTCAGGGTGCTGAGTGCTCAGTACTCAGGGTGCAGGTTGCTCAGTACTCAGGGTGCTGGGTGCTCAGTGCTCGGGGTGCTGGGTGCTCACTGCTCATGGTGCTCAGTGCTCAGTACTCAGGGTGCTCAGTGCACAGTACTCAGGGTGCTGGGTGCTCAGTACTCAGCGTGCTGGGTGCTCAGTGCTCAGGGTGCTGGCTGCTCAGTACTCAGGGTGCTGGGTGCTAGGTGCTCAGTACGCTGGGTGCTCAGTACTCAGGGTACTGGGTGCTCAGTACTCAGGGTGCTCGGTGCTCAGTACTCAGGGTGCTGGGTGCTCAGTGCTCGGGGTGCTGGGTGCTCAGTACTAAGGGTGCTGGGTGCTCAGTGCTCGGGGTGCTCGGTGCTCAGTATGCTGGGTGCTCAGTACTCAGGGTGCTGGGTGCTCAGTACTCAGGGTGCTGGGTGCTTAGTATTAAGGGTGCTGGGTGCTCAGTGCTCAGGGTGCTTGGTGCTCAGTGCTCAGTACTCAAGGTGCTGGGTGCTCAGTGCTCAGGGTGCTGGGTGCTCACTGCTCAGGGTGCTGGGTGCTCGGTGCTCGGGGTGCTGGGTGCTTCGTGCTCGGGGTGCTGGGTGCTCAGTACTCAGGGTGCTGGGTGGTCAGTACTCACGGTGCTGGGTGCTCAGTAGTCGGGGTGCTGGGTGCTCACTACTCAGGGTGCTGGGTGCTCAGTACTCAGGGTGCTGGGTGCTCAGTGCTCGGGGTGCTCGGTGCTCAGTACTCAGGGTGCTGGGTGCTCAGTGCTCAGGGTGCTGGGTGGTCAGTACTCAGTGTGCTGGGTGCTCAGTGCTCAGGGTGCTGGTTGCTCAGTCCTCAGGGTGCTCAGTGCTCAGGGTGCTGGGTGCTCAGTACTCAGTGTGCTCAGTACTCAGGGTGCTGGGTGCTCAGTACTCAGGGTGCTCAGTACTCAGGGTGCTGGGTGCTCAGTGCTCGGGGTGCTGGGTGCTCAGTACTCACGGTGCTCAGTACTCAGGGTGCTGGGTGCTCAGTGCTCGGGGTGCTGGGTGCTCAGTGCTCAGGGTGATCGGTGCTCAGTACTCAGGATGCTGGGTGCTCAGTACTCAGGGTGCTGGGTGCTCAGTACTCAGGGTGCTGGTTGCTCAGTCCTCAGGGTGCTCAGTGCTCAGGGTGCTGGGTGCTCAGTGCTCGGGGTGCTCGGTGCTCAGTACTCAGGGTGCTGAGTGCTCAGTACTCAGGTTGCTGGGTGCTCAGTACTCAGGGTGCTGGGTGCTCAGTGCTCGGGGTGCTGGGTGCTCAGTGCTCAGGGTGCTCAGTGCTCAGTACTCAGGATGCTGGGTGCTCAGTGCTCAGGGTGCTGGGTGCTCAGTGCTCGGGGTGCTGGGTGCTCAGTACTCAGGGTGCTGGGTGCTCAGTACTCAGGGTGCTGGGTGCTCAGTGCTCGGGGCGCTGGGTGCTCAGTGCTCAGGGTGCTGGGTGCTCATTACTTAGGGTGCTGGGTGCTCAGGGCTCGGGGTGCTCGGTGCTCAGTACTCAAGGTGCTGGGTGCTCAGTGCTCAAGGTGCTGGGTGCTCAGTCCTCGCCGTGCTCCGTGCTCAGTGCTCAGGGTGCTGGGTGCTCAGTGCTCAGGTTGCTCGGTGCTCAGTACTCATGGTGCTGGGTGCTCATTCTCGGGGTGCTGGGTGCTCAGTGCTCAGGTTGCTCGGTGCTCAGTACTCATGGTGCTGGGTGCTCATTCTCGGGGTGCTCGGTGCTCAGTACTCATGGTGCTGGGTGCTCAGTACTCAGGGTGCTCGGTGCTCAGTTCTCAGGGTGCTCGGTGCTCAGTGTTTGGGGTGCTGGGTGCTCAGTACTCAGGGTGCTGGGTGCTCAGTGCTCGGGGTGCTGGGTGCTCAGTGCTCGGGGTGCTCAGTGCTCAGTACTCAGGGTTCTCAGTGCTCAGTGCTCAGGGTGCTGGGTGCTCAGTACTCAGGGTGCTCAGTGCTCAGTACTCGGGGTGCTGGGTGCTCAGTACTCAGGGTGCTCAGTGCTCAGTACTCGGGGTGCTGGGTGCTCAGTGCTCAGGGTGCTCAGTGCTCAGTGCTCGGGGTGCTGGGTGCTCAGTGCTCGGGGTGCTGGGTGCTCAGTGCTCAGAGTGCTGGGTGCTCAGTACTCAGGTTGCTGGGTGCTCAGTGCTCAGGGTGCTTTGTGCTCAGTACTCAGGGTGCTGGGTGCTCAGTACTCATGGTGCTGGGTACTCAGTGCTCAGGGTGCTCATTCTCGGGGTGCTGGGTGCTCAGTACTCAGGGTGCTGGGTGCTCAGTGCTCGGGGTGCTGGGTGCTCAGTGCTCGCGGTGCTTGGTGCTCAGTACTCAGGGTGCTGGGTGCTCAGTACTCAGGGTGCTCAGTGCTCGGGGAGCTCGGTGCTCAGTACTCAGGGTGCTGGGTGTTCAGTGCTCGGGGTGCTCGGTGCTCAGTACTCAGGGTTCTCAGTGCTCAGTGCTCAGGGTGCTGGATGCTCAGTACTCATGGTGATCAGTGCTCAGTTCTCGGGGTGCTGGGTGCTCAGTACTCAGGGTGCTCAGTGCTCAGTACTCGGGGTGCTGGGTGCTCAGTGCTCAGGGTGCTCAGTGCTGAGTGCTTGGGGTGCTGGGTGCTCAGTTCTCGGGGTGCTCGGTGCTCAGTACTCGGGGTGCTGGGTGCTCAGTGCTCAGGGTGCTGGGTGCTCAATGCTCGGGGTGCTGGGTGCTCAGTGCTCAGGGTGCTTGGTGCTCAGTGCACGGGGTGCTCGGTTCTCAGTACTAAGGGTGCTGGGTGTTCAGTACTCATGGTGCTGGGTGCTCAGTGCTCAGGGTGCTGGGTGCTCAGTACTCAGGGTGCTGGGTGCTCAGTACTCAGGGTGCTAAGAGCTCAGTTTGCTCAGTGCTCGGGGTCCTGGGTGCTCAGTGCTCGGGGTGCTCGGTGCTCAGTACACAGGGTGCTGGGTGCTCAGTGCTCGGGGTGCTGGGTGCTCAGTGCTCAGTACTCAGGGTGCTGTGTGCTCAGTGCTCGAGGTGCTGGGTGCTCAGTACTCAGCGTGCTGGGTGCTCAGTACTCAGGTTGCTGGGTGCTCAGTGCTCAGGGTGCTGGGTGCTCAGTGCTCAGGGTGCTGGGTGCTCAGTGATCGGGGTGTTGTGTGCTCAGTACTCAGGGTGCTCAGTGCTCGGGGAGCTCGGTGCTCAGTACTCAGGGTGCTGGGTGCTCAGTACTCAGGGTGCTCAGTGCTCGGGGTGCTGGGTGCTCAGTGCTCAGGGTGATTGGTGCTCAGTACTCAGGATGCTGGGTGCTCAGTACTCAGGGTGCTGGGTGCTGAGTACTCAGGGTGCTGGTTGCTCAGTCCTCAGGGTGCTCAGTGCTCAGGGTGCTGGGTGCTCAGTGCTCGGGGTGCTCGGTGCTCAGTACTCAGGGTGCTGAGGGCTCAGTACTCAGGGTGCTGTGTGCTCAGTACTCAGGGTGCTGGGTGCTCAGTGCTCGGGGAGCTGGGTGCTCAGTGCTCATGGTGCTCAGTGCTCAGTACTCAGGGTGCTCAGTGCTCAGTACTCAGGGTGCTGGGTGCTCAGTGCTCAGGGTGCTGGGTGCTCAGTGCTCGGGGTACTGGGTACTCAGTGCTCAGTACACAGGGTGCTGAGTGCTCAGTGCTCGGGGTGCTGGGTGCTCAGTGCTCAGTACTCAGAGTGCTGGGTGCTCAGTGCTCGGGGTGCTGGGTGCTCAGTGCTCGGGGTGCTCGGTGCTCAGTACTCAGGGTTCTCAGTGCTCAGTGCTCAGGGTGCTGGGTGCTCATTACTCAGGGTGCTCAGTGCTCAGTACTCGGGGTGCTGGGTGCTCAGTACTCAGGGTGCTCAGTGCTCAGTACTCGGGGTGCTGGGTGCTCAGTGCTCAGGGTGCTCAGTGCTCAGTGCTCGCGGTGCTGGGTGCTCAGTGCTCGGGGTGCTGGGTGCTCAGTGCTCAGTGTGCTGGGTGCTCAGTACTCAGGTTGCTGGGTGCTCAGTGCTCAGGGTGCTGGGTGCTCAGTACTCAGGGTGCTGGGTGCTCAGTACTCATGGTGCTGGGTACTCAGTGCTCAGGGTGCTCATTCTCGGGGTGCTGGGTGCTCAGTACTCAGGGTGCTGGGTGCTCAGTGCTCGGGGTGCTGGGTGCTCAGTGCTCGGGGTGCTCGGTGCTCAGTACTCAGGGTGCTGGGTGCTCAGTGCTCGGGGTGCTCGGTGCTCAGTACTCAGGGTGCTGGGTGCTCAGTATTCAGGGTGATCAGTGCTCGGTGAGCTCGGTGCTCAGTACTCAGGGTGCTGGGTGCTCAGTGCTCGGGGTGCTCGGTGCTCAGTACTCAGGGTTCTCAGTGCTCAGTGCTCAGGGTGCTGGGAGCTCAGGACTCATGGTGCTCAGTGCTCAGTACTCGGGGTGCTGGGTGCTCAGTACTCAGGGTGCTCAGTGCTCAGTACTCGGGGTGCTGGGTGCTCAGTGCTCAGGGTGCTCTTTGCTCAGTGCTCGGGGTGCTGGGTGCTCAGTTCTCGGGGTGCTCGGTGCTCAGTACTCGGGGTGCTGGGTGCTCAGTGCTCAGGGTGCTGGGTGCTCAGTGCTCTGGGTGCTGGGTGCTCAGTGCTCAGGGTGCTGGGTGCTCAGTTCTCGGGGTGCTGGGTGCTCAGTGCTCAGGGTGCTGCGTGCTCAGTACTCAGGGTGCTTGGTGCTCAGTACTCAGGGTGCTAAGAGCTCAGGGTGCTCAGTGCTCGGGGTGCTGGATGCTCAGTGCACAGTGCACAGGGTGCTGGGTGCTCAGTCCTCGGGGTGCTGGGTGCTCAGTACTCAGGGTGCTGGGTGCTCAGTACTCAGGGTGCTGGGTGCTCAGTGCTCAGGGTGCTGGGTGCTCAGTGCTCTGGGTGCTGGGTGCTCAGTGCTCAGGGTGCTGGGTCCTCAGTGCTCAGGGAGCTGGGTGCTCAGTGCTCAGGGTGCTGGGTGCTGAGTGCTCAGGGTGCTGGGTGCTCAGTGCTCGGGGTGCTCGGTGCTCAGTACACAGGGTGTTGGGTGCTCAGTGTTCGGGGTGCTCGGTGCTCAGTACACAGGGTGCTGGGTGCTCAGTGCTCGGGGTGCTGGGTGCTCAGTACTCAGGGTGCTGGGTGCTCAGCACTCAGGGTGCTGGGTGCTCAGTGTTCAGGGTGCTGGGTGCTCAGTGCTCAGGGTGCTGGGTGCTCAGTGATCGGGGTTCTGGGTGCTCAGTACTCAGGGTGCTCAGTGCTCGGGGAGCTCGGTGCTCAGTACTCAGGGTGCTGGGTGCTCAGTACTCAGGGTGCTGGGTGCTCAGTACTCAGGGTGCTAAGAGCTCAGTTTGCTCAGTGCTCGGGGTCCTGGGTGCTCAGTGCTCGGGGTGCTCGGTGCTCAGTACACAGGGTGCTGGGTGCTCAGTGCTCGGGGTGCTGGGTGCTCAGTGCTCAGTACTCAGGGTGCTGTGTGCTCAGTGCTCGAGGTGCTGGGTGCTCAGTACTCAGCGTGCTGGGTGCTCAGTACTCAGGTTGCTGGGTGCTCAGTGCTCAGGGTGCTGGGTGCTCAGTGCTCAGGGTGCTGGGTGCTCAGTGCTCGGGGAGCTCGGTGCTCAGTACTCAGGGTGCTGGGTGCTCAGTACTCAGGGTGCTCAGTGCTCGGGGTGCTGGGTGCTCAGTGCTCAGGGTGATCGGTGCTCAGTACTCAGGATGCTGGGTGCTCAGTACTCAGGGTGCTGGGTGCTGAGTACTCAGGGTGCTGGTTGCTCAATCCTCAGGGTGCTCAGTGCTCAGGGTGCTGGGTGCTCAGTGCTCGGGGTGCTCGGTGCTCAGTACTCAGGGTGCTGAGGGCTCAGTACTCAGGGTGCTGTGTGCTCAGTACTCAGGGTGCTGGGTGCTCAGTGCTCGGGGAGCTGGGTGCTCAGTGCTCATGGTGCTCAGTGCTCAGTACTCAGGGTGCTCAGTGCTCAGTACTCAGGGTGCTGGGTGCTCAGTGCTCAGGGTGCTGGGTGCTCAGTGCTCGGGGTACTGGGTACTCAGTGCTCAGTACACAGGGTGCTGAGTGCTCAGTGCTCGGGGTGCTGGGTGCTCAGTGCTCAGTACTCAGAGTGCTGGGTGCTCAGTGCTCGGGGTGCTGGGTGCTCAGTGCTCGGGGTGCTCGGTGCTCAGTACTCAGGGTTCTCAGTGCTCAGTGCTCAGGGTGCTGGGTGCTCATTACTCAGGGTGCTCAGTGCTCAGTACTCGGGGTGCTGGGTGCTCAGTACTCAGGGTGCTCAGTGCTCAGTACTCGGGGTGCTGGGTGCTCAGTGCTCAGGGTGCTCAGTGCTCAGTGCTCGCGGTGCTGGGTGCTCAGTGCTCGGGGTGCTGGGTGCTCAGTGCTCAGTGTGCTGGGTGCTCAGTACTCAGGTTGCTGGGTGCTCAGTGCTCAGGGTGCTGGGTGCTCAGTACTCAGGGTGCTGGGTGCTCAGTACTCATGGTGCTGGGTACTCAGTGCTCAGGGTGCTCATTCTCGGGGTGCTGGGTGCTCAGTACTCAGGGTGCTGGGTGCTCAGTGCTCGGGGTGCTGGGTGCTCAGTGCTCGGGGTGCTCGGTGCTCAGTACTCAGGGTGCTGGGTGCTCAGTGCTCGGGGTGCTCGGTGCTCAGTACTCAGGGTGCTGGGTGCTCAGTATTCAGGGTGATCAGTGCTCGGTGAGCTCGGTGCTCAGTACTCAGGGTGCTGGGTGCTCAGTGCTCGGGGTGCTCGGTGCTCAGTACTCAGGGTTCTCAGTGCTCAGTGCTCAGGGTGCTGGGAGCTCAGGACTCATGGTGCTCAGTGCTCAGTACTCGGGGTGCTGGGTGCTCAGTACTCAGGGTGCTCAGTGCTCAGTACTCGGGGTGCTGGGTGCTCAGTGCTCAGGGTGCTCTTTGCTCAGTGCTCGGGGTGCTGGGTGCTCAGTTCTCGGGGTGCTCGGTGCTCAGTACTCGGGGTGCTGGGTGCTCAGTGCTCAGGGTGCTGGGTGCTCAGTGCTCTGGGTGCTGGGTGCTCAGTGCTCAGGGTGCTGGGTGCTCAGTTCTCGGGGTGCTGGGTGCTCAGTGCTCAGGGTGCTGCGTGCTCAGTACTCAGGGTGCTTGGTGCTCAGTACTCAGGGTGCTAAGAGCTCAGGGTGCTCAGTGCTCGGGGTGCTGGATGCTCAGTGCTCAGTGCACAGGGTGCTGGGTGCTCAGTCCTCGGGGTGCTGGGTGCTCAGTACTCAGGGTGCTGGGTGCTCAGTACTCAGGGTGCTGGGTGCTCAGTGCTCAGGGTGCTGGGTGCTCAGTGCTCTGGGTGCTGGGTGCTCAGTGCTCAGGGTGCTGGGTCCTCAGTGCTCAGGGAGCTGGGTGCTCAGTGCTCAGGGTGCTGGGTGCTGAGTGCTCAGGGTGCTGGGTGCTCAGTGCTCGGGGTGCTCGGTGCTCAGTACACAGGGTGTTGGGTGCTCAGTGTTCGGGGTGCTCGGTGCTCAGTACACAGGGTGCTGGGTGCTCAGTGCTCGGGGTGCTGGGTGCTCAGTACTCAGGGTGCTGGGTGCTCAGCACTCAGGGTGCTGGGTGCTCAGTGTTCAGGGTGCTGGGTGCTCAGTGCTCAGGGTGCTGGGTGCTCAGTGATCGGGGTTCTGGGTGCTCAGTACTCAGGGTGCTCAGTGCTCGGGGAGCTCGGTGCTCAGTACTCAGGGTGCTGGGTGCTCAGTACTCAGTGCTCGGGGTCCTGGGTGCTCCGTGCTCGGGGTGCTGGGTGCTCAGTGCTCTGGGTGCTTAGTGCTCAGTACTCAGGCTGCTGGGTGCTCAGTACTCAGGGTGCTCAGTGCTCGGGGTGCTGGGTGCTCAGTGCTCAGGGTGATCGGTGCTCAGTACTCAGGATGCTGGGTGCTCAGTACTCAGGGTGCTGGGTGCTCAGTACTCAGGGTGCTGATTGCTCAGTGCTCGGGGTGCTGGGTGCTCAGTGCTCAGGGTGCTCAGTACTCAGGGTGCTCAGTACTCAGGGTGCTGGGTGCTCAGTGCTCAGGGTGCTGGGTGCTCAGTACTCAGGGTGCTGGGTGCTCGGTGCTCAGTACGCTGGGTGCTCAGTACTCAGGGTGCTGGGTGCTCAGTACTCAGGGTGCTCGGTGCTCAGTGCTCGGGGTGCTGGGTGCTCAGTACTCAGGGTGCTGGGTGCTCAGTGCTCGGGGTACTCGGTGCTCAGTACGCTGGGTGCTCAGTACTCAGGGTGCTCAGTGCTCAGTACTCAGGGTGCTGGGTGCTCAGTACTCAGGGTGCTGGGTGCTCAGTGCTCAGGGTGCTGGCTGCTCAGTACTCAGGGTGCTGGGTGCTCGGTGCTCAGTACGCTGGGTGCTCAGTACTCAGGGTGCTGGGTGCTCAGTACTCAGGGTGCTCGGTGCTCAGTACTCAGGGTGCTGGGTGCTCAGTGCTCAGGGTGCTGGGTGCTCAGTACTAAGGGTACTGGGTGCTCAGTGCTCGGGGTGCTCGGTGCTCAGTATGCTGGGTGCTCAGTACTCAGGGTGCTGGGTGCTCAGTACTAAGGGTGCTGGGTGCTTAGTATTAAGGGTGCTGGGTGCTCAGTGCTCAGGGTGCTGGGTGCTCAGTGCTCAGTACTCAAGGTGCTGGGTGCTCAGTGCTCAGGGTGCTGGGTGCTCACTGCTCAGGATGCTGGGTGCTCGGTGCTCGGGGTGCTGGGTGCTTAGTGCTCGGGGTGCTGGGTGCTCAGTACTCAGGGTGCTGGGTGGTCAGTAGTCACGGTGCTGGGTGCTCAGTAGTCGGGGTGCTGGGTGCTCACTACTCAGGGTGCTGGGTGCTCAGTACTCAGGGTGCTGGGTGCTCAGTGCTCGGGGTGCTCGGTGCTCAGTACTCAGGGTGCTGGGTGCTCAGTGCTCAGGGTGCTGGGTGGTCAGTACTCAGTGTGCTGGGTGCTCAGTGCTCAGGGTGCTGGTTGCTCATTCCTCAGGGTGCTCAGTGCTCAGGGTGCTGGGTGCTCAGTACTCAGTGTGCTCAGTACTCAGGGTGCTGGGTGCTCAGTACTCAGGGTGCTCAGTACTCAGGGTGCTGGGTGCTCTGTGCTCGGGGTGCTGGGTGCTCAGTACTCACGGTGCTCAGTACTCAGGTTGCTGGGTGCTCAGTGCTCGGGGTGCTGGGTGCTCAGAGCTCAGGGTGATCGGTGCTCAGTACTCAGGATGCTGGGTGCTCAGTACTCAGGGTGCTGGGTGCTCAGTACTCATGGTGCTGGGTACTCAGTGCTCAGGGTGCTCATTCTCGGGGTGCTGGGTGCTCAGTACTCAGGGTGCTGGGTGCTCAGTGCTCGGGGTGCTGGGTGCTCAGTGCTCGGGGTGCTCGGTGCTCAGTACTCAGGGTGCTGGGTGCTCAGTGCTCAGGGTGCTCAGTGCTCGGGGAGCTCGGTGCTCAGTACTCAGGGTGCTGGGTGTTCAGTGCTCGGGGTGCTCGGTGCTCAGTACTCAGGGTTCTCAGTGCTCAGTGCTCAGGGTGCTGGGTGCTCAGTACTCATGGTGCTCAGTGCTCAGTACTCGGGGTGCTGGTTGCTCAGTACTCAGGGTGCTCAGTGATCAGTACTCGGGGTGCTGGGTGCTCAGTGCTCAGGGTGCTCAGTGCTCAGTGCTCGGGGTGCTGGGTGCTCAGTTCTCGGGGTGCTCGGTGCTCAGTACTCGGGGTGCTGGGTGCTCAGTGCTCAGGGTGCTGGGTGCTCAGTGCTCGGGGTGCTGGGTGCTCAGTGCTCAGTGTGCTGGGTGCTCAGTGCTCGGGGTGCTCGGTGCTCAGTACTCAGGGTGCTTGGTGCTCAGTACTCAGGGTGCTGGGTGCTCAGTGCTCAGGGTGCTGGGTGCTAAGTACTCAGGGTGCTGGGTGCTCAGTACTCAGGGTGCTAAGAGCTCAGGGTGCTCAGTGCTCGGGGTGCTGGATGCTCAGTGCTCAGTGCACAGGGTGCTGGGTGCTCAGTCCTCGGGGTGCTGGGTGCTCAGTACTCAGGGTGCTGGGTGCTCAGTACTCAGGGTGCTGGGTGCTCAGTGCTCAGTGTGCTGGGTGCTCAGTGCTCTGGGTGCTGGGTGGTCAGTGCTCAGGGTGCTGGGTGCTCAGTGCTCAGGGTGCTGGGTGCTCAGTGCTCGGGGTGCCGGGTGCTGAGCGCTCAGTGTGCTGGGTGCTCAGTGCTCGGGGTGCTCGGTTCTCAGTACACAGGGTGCTGGGTGCTCAGTGCTCGGGGTGCTGGGTGCTCAGTGCTCAGTACTCAGGGTGCTGGGTGCTCAGTGCTCGGGGTGCTGGGTGCTCAGTACTCAGCGTGCTGGGTGCTCAGTACTCAGGGTGCTGGGTGCTCAGTGCTCAGGGTGCTGGGTGCTCAGTGCTCAGGGTGCTGGGTGCTCAGTGATCGGGGTTCTGGGTGCTCAGTACTCAGGGTGCTCAGTGCTCGCGGAGCTCGGTCCTCAGTACTCAGGGTGCTGGGTGCTCAGTACTCAGTGCTCGGTGTCCTGGATGCTCCGTGCTCGGGGTGCTGGGTGCTCAGTGCTCGGGGTGCTGGGTGCTCAGTGCTCAGGGTGATCGGTGCTCAGTACTCAGGATGCTGGGTGGTCAGTACTCAGGGTGCTGGGTGCTCAGTACTCAGGGTGCTGGTTGCTCAGTCCTCAGGGTGCTCAGTGCTCAGGGTGCTTGGTGCTCAGGGCTCGGGGTGCTCGGTGCTCAGTACTCAGGGTGCTGAGTGCTCAGTACTCAGGGTGCTGGTTGCTCAGTACTCAGGGTGCTGGGTGCTCAGTGCTCGGGGTGCTGGGTGCTCAGTGCTCATGGTGCTCAGTGCTCAGTACTCAGGGTGCTCAGTGCTCAGTACTCAGGGTGCTGGGTGCTCAGTACTCAGCGTGCTGGGTGCTCAGTGCTCAGGGTGCTGGCTGCTCAGTACTCAGGGTGCTGGGTGCTCGGTGCTCAGTACGCTGGGTGCTCAGTACTCAGGGTACTGGGTGCTCAGTACTCAGGGTGCTCGGTGCTCAGTACTCAGGGTGCTGGGTGCTCAGTGCTCGGGGTGCTGGGTGCTCAGTACTAAGGGTGCTGGGTGCTCAGTGCTCGGGGTGCTCGGTGCTCAGTATGCTGGGTGCTCAGTACTCAGGGTGCTGGGTGCTCAGTACTCAGGGTGCTGGGTGCTTAGTATTAAGGGTGCTGGGTGCTCAGTGCTCAGGGTGCTGGGTGCTCAGTGCTCAGTACTCAAGGTGCTGGGTGCTCAGTGCTCAGGGTGCTGGGTGCTCACTGCTCAGGGTGCTGGGTGCTCGGTGCTCGGGGTGCTGGGTGCTCAGTACTCAGGGTGCTGGGTGCTCAGTGCTCAGGGTGCTGGGTGCTCAATGCTCGGGGTGCTGGGTGCTCAGTACTCAGGGTGCTGGGTGCTCAGTACTCAGGGTGCTGATTGCTCAGTGCTCGGGGTGCTGGGTGCTCAGTGCTCAGGGTGCTCAGTACTCAGGGTGCTCAGTACTCAGGGTGCTGGGTGCTCAGTGCTCAGGGTGCTGGGTGCTCAGTACTCAGGGTGCTGGGTGCTCGGTGCTCAGTACGCTGGGTGCTCAGTACTCAGGGTGCTGGGTGCTCAGTACTCAGGGTGCTCGGTGCTCAGTGCTCGGGGTGCTGGGTGCTCAGTACTCAGGGTGCTGGGTGCTCAGTGCTCGGGGTACTCGGTGCTCAGTACGCTGGGTGCTCAGTACTCAGGGTGCTCAGTGCTCAGTACTCAGGGTGCTGGGTGCTCAGTACTCAGGGTGCTGGGTGCTCAGTGCTCAGGGTGCTGGCTGCTCAGTACTCAGGGTGCTGGGTGCTCGGTGCTCAGTACGCTGGGTGCTCAGTACTCAGGGTGCTGGGTGCTCAGTACTCAGGGTGCTCGGTGCTCAGTACTCAGGGTGCTGGGTGCTCAGTGCTCAGGGTGCTGGGTGCTCAGTACTAAGGGTACTGGGTGCTCAGTGCTCGGGGTGCTCGGTGCTCAGTATGCTGGGTGCTCAGTACTCAGGGTGCTGGGTGCTCAGTACTAAGGGTGCTGGGTGCTTAGTATTAAGGGTGCTGGGTGCTCAGTGCTCAGGGTGCTGGGTGCTCAGTGCTCAGTACTCAAGGTGCTGGGTGCTCAGTGCTCAGGGTGCTGGGTGCTCACTGCTCAGGATGCTGGGTGCTCGGTGCTCGGGGTGCTGGGTGCTTAGTGCTCGGGGTGCTGGGTGCTCAGTACTCAGGGTGCTGGGTGGTCAGTACTCACGGTGCTGGGTGCTCAGTAGTCGGGGTGCTGGGTGCTCACTACTCAGGGTGCTGGGTGTTCAGTGCTCGGGGTGCTCGGTGCTCAGTACTCAGGGTTCTCAGTGCTCAGTGCTCAGGGTGCTGGGTGCTCACTGCTCAGGATGCTGGGTGCTCGGTGCTCGGGGTGCTGGGTGCTTAGTGCTCGGGGTGCTGGGTGCTCAGTGCTCGGGGTGCTGGGTGCTCAGTGCTCGGGGTGCTCGGTGCTCAGTACTCAGGGTGCTGGGTGCTCAGTGCTCAGGGTGCTCAGTGCTCGGGGAGCTCGGTGCTCAGTACTCAGGGTGCTGGGTGTTCAGTGCTCGGGGTGCTCGGTGCTCAGTACTCAGGGTTCTCAGTGCTCAGTGCTCAGGGTGCTGGGTGCTCAGTACTCATGGTGCTCAGTGCTCAGTACTCGGGGTGCTGGTTGCTCAGTACTCAGGGTGCTCAGTGATCAGTACTCGGGGTGCTGGGTGCTCAGTGCTCAGGGTGCTCAGTGCTCAGTGCTCGGGGTGCTGGGTGCTCAGTTCTCGGGGTGCTCGGTGCTCAGTACTCGGGGTGCTGGGTGCTCAGTGCTCAGGGTGCTGGGTGCTCAGTGCTCGGGGTGCTGGGTGCTCAGTGCTCAGTGTGCTGGGTGCTCAGTGCTCGGGGTGCTCGGTGCTCAGTACTCAGGGTGCTTGGTGCTCAGTACTCAGGGTGCTGGGTGCTCAGTGCTCAGGGTGCTGGGTGCTAAGTACTCAGGGTGCTGGGTGCTCAGTACTCAGGGTGCTAAGAGCTCAGGGTGCTCAGTGCTCGGGGTGCTGGATGCTCAGTGCTCAGTGCACAGGGTGCTGGGTGATCAGTCCTCGGGGTGCTGGGTGCTCAGTACTCAGGGTGCTGGGTGCTCAGTACTCAGGGTGCTGGGTGCTCAGTGCTCAGTGTGCTGGGTGCTCAGTGCTCTGGGTGCTGGGTGGTCAGTGCTCAGGGTGCTGGGTGCTCAGTGCTCAGGGTGCTGGGTGCTCAGTGCTCGGGGTGCCGGGTGCTGAGCGCTCAGTGTGCTGGGTGCTCAGTGCTCGGGGTGCTCGGTTCTCAGTACACAGGGTGCTGGGTGCTCAGTGCTCGGGGTGCTGGGTGCTCAGTGCTCAGTACTCAGGGTGCTGGGTGCTCAGTGCTCGGGGTGCTGGGTGCTCAGTACTCAGCGTGCTGGGTGCTCAGTACTCAGGGTGCTGGGTGCTCAGTGCTCAGGGTGCTGGGTGCTCAGTGCTCAGGGTGCTGGGTGCTCAGTGATCGGGGTTCTGGGTGCTCAGTACTCAGGGTGCTCAGTGCTCGCGGAGCTCGGTCCTCAGTACTCAGGGTGCTGGGTGCTCAGTACTCAGTGCTCGGTGTCCTGGATGCTCCGTGCTCGGGGTGCTGGGTGCTCAGTGCTCGGGGTGCTGGGTGCTCAGTGCTCAGGGTGATCGGTGCTCAGTACTCAGGATGCTGGGTGGTCAGTACTCAGGGTGCTGGGTGCTCAGTACTCAGGGTGCTGGTTGCTCAGTCCTCAGGGTGCTCAGTGCTCAGGGTGCTTGGTGCTCAGGGCTCGGGGTGCTCGGTGCTCAGTACTCAGGGTGCTGAGTGCTCAGTACTCAGGGTGCTGGTTGCTCAGTACTCAGGGTGCTGGGTGCTCAGTGCTCGGGGTGCTGGGTGCTCAGTGCTCATGGTGCTCAGTGCTCAGTACTCAGGGTGCTCAGTGCTCAGTACTCAGGGTGCTGGGTGCTCAGTACTCAGCGTGCTGGGTGCTCAGTGCTCAGGGTGCTGGCTGCTCAGTACTCAGGGTGCTGGGTGCTCGGTGCTCAGTACGCTGGGTGCTCAGTACTCAGGGTACTGGGTGCTCAGTACTCAGGGTGCTCGGTGCTCAGTACTCAGGGTGCTGGGTGCTCAGTGCTCGGGGTGCTGGGTGCTCAGTACTAAGGGTGCTGGGTGCTCAGTGCTCGGGGTGCTCGGTGCTCAGTATGCTGTGTGCTCAGTACTCAGGGTGCTGGGTGCTCAGTACTCAGGGTGCTGGGTGCTTAGTATTAAGGGTGCTGGGTGCTCAGTGCTCAGGGTGCTGGGTGCTCAGTGCTCAGTACTCAAGGTGCTGGGTGCTCAGTGCTCAGGGTGCTGGGTGCTCACTGCTCAGGGTGCTGGGTGCTCGGTGCTCGGGGTGCTGGGTGCTTCGTGCTCGGGGTGCTGGGTGCTCAGTACTCAGGGTGCTGGGTGGTCAGTACTCACGGTGCTGGGTGCTCAGTAGTCGGGGTGCTGGGTGCTCACTACTCAGGGTGCTGGGTGCTCAGTACTCAGGGTGCTGGGTGCTCAGTGCTCGGGGTGCTCGGTGCTCAGTACTCAGGGTGCTGGGTGCTCAGTGCTCAGGGTGCTGGGTGGTCAGTACTCAGTGTGCTGGGTTCTCAGTGCTCAGGGTGCTGGTTGCTCAGTCCTCAGGGTGCTCAGTGCTCAGGGTGCTGGGTGCTCAGTACTCAGTGTGCTCAGTACTCAGGGTGCTGGGTGCTCAGTACTCAGGGTGCTCAGTACTCAGGGTGCTGGGTGCTCAGTGCTCGGGGTGCTGGGTGCTCAGTACTCACGGTGCTCAGTACTCAGGGTGCTGGGTGCTCAGTGCTCGGGGTGCTGGGTGCTCAGTGCTCAGGGTGATCGGTGCTCAGTACTCAGGATGCTGGGTGCTCAGTACTCAGGGTGCTGGGTGCTCAGTACTCAGGGTGCTGGTTGCTCAGTCCTCAGGGTGCTCAGTGCTCAGGGTGCTGGGTGCTCAGTGCTCGGGGTGCTCGGTGCTCAGTACTCAGGGTGCTGAGTGCTCAGTACTCAGGGTGCTGGGTGCTCAGTACTCAGGGTGCTGGGTGCTCAGTGCTCGGGGTGCTGGGTGCTCAGTGCTCAGGGTGCTCAGTGCTCAGTACTCAGGGTGCTGGGTGCTCATTACTCAGGGTTCTTGGTGCTCAGTGCTCGGGGTGCTGGGGGCTCAGTACTCAGGATGCTGGGTGCTCAGTGCTCAGGGTGCTGGGTGCTCAGTGCTCGGGGTGCTGGGTGCTCAGTACTCAGGGTGCTGGGTGCTCAGTACTCAGGGTGCTGGGTGCTCAGTGCTCGGGGCGCTGGGTGCTCAGTGCTCAGGGTGCTGGGTGCTCATTACTTAGGGTGCTGGGTGCTCAGGGCTCGGGGTGCTCGGTGCTCAGTACTCAAGGTGCTGGGTGCTCAGTGCTCAAGGTGCTGGGTGCTCAGTCCTCGGGGTGCTCCGTGCTCAGTGCTCAGGGTGCTGGGTGCTCAGTGCTCAGGGTGCTCGGTGCTCAGTACTCATGGTGCTGGATGCTCATTCTCGGGGTGCTGGGTGCTCAGTACTCAGGTTGCTCAGTACTCTGGGTGCTCGGTGCTCAGTACTCATGGTGCTGGGTGCTCAGTACTCAGGGTGCTCGGTGCTCAGTTCTCAGGGTGCTCGGTGCTCAGTGTTTGGGGTGCTGGGTGCTCAGTACTCAGGGTGCTGGGTGCTCAGTGCTCGGGGTGCTGGGTGCTCAGTGCTCGGGGTGCTCAGTGCTCAGTACTCAGGGTTCTCAGTGCTCAGTGCTCAGGGTGCTGGGTGCTCAGTACTCAGGGTGCTCAGTGCTCAGTACTCGGGGTGCTGGGTGCTCAGTACTCAGGGTGCTCAGTGCTCAGTACTCGGGGTGCTGGGTGCTCAGTGCTCAGGGTGCTCAGTGCTCAGTGCTCGGGGTGCTGGGTGCTCAGTGCTCGGGGTGCTGGGTGCTCAGTGCTCAGAGTGCTGGGTGCTCAGTACTCAGGTTGCTGGGTGCTCAGTGCTCAGGGTGCTTTGTGCTCAGTACTCAGGGTGCTGGGTGCTCAGTACTCATGGTGCTGGGTACTCAGTGCTCAGGGTGCTCATTCTCGTGGTGCTGGGTGCTCAGTACTCAGGGTGCTGGGTGCTCAGTGCTCGGGGTGCTGGGTGCTCAGTGCTCGGGGTGCTCGGTGCTCAGTACTCAGGGTGCTGGGTGCTCAGTACTCAGGGTGCTCAGTGCTCGGGGAGCTCGGTGCTCAGTACTCAGGGTGCTGGGTGTTCAGTGCTCGGGGTGCTCCGTGCTCAGTACTCAGGGTTCTCAGTGCTCAGTGGTCAGGGTGCTGGATGCTCAGTACTCATGGTGATCAGTGCTCAGTTCTCGGGGTGCTGGGTGCTCAGTACTCAGGGTGCTCAGTGCTCAGTACTCGGGGTGCTGGGTGCTCAGTGCTCAGGGTGCTCAGTGCTCAGTGCTTGGGGTGCTGGGTGCTCAGTTCTCGGGGTGCTTGGTGCTCAGTACTCGGGGTGCTGGGTGCTCAGTGCTCAGGGTGCTGGGTGCTCAATGCTCGGGGTGCTGGGTGCTCAGTGCTCAGGGTGCTTGGTGCTCAGTGCTCGGGGTGCTCGGTTCTCAGTACTAAGGGTGCTGGGTGCTCAGTACTCAGGGTGCTGGGTGCTCAGTGCTCAGGGTGCTGGGTGCTCAGTACTCAGGGTGCTGGGTGCTCAGTACTCAGGGTGCTAAGAGCTCAGTTTGCTCAGTGCTCGGGGTCCTGGGTGCTCAGTGCTCGGGGTGCTCGGTGCTCAGTACACAGGGTGCTGGGTGCTCAGTGCTCGGGGTGCTGGGTGCTCAGTGCTCAGTACTCAGGGTGCTGTGTGCTCAGTGCTCGGGGTGCTGGGTGCTCAGTACTCAGCGTGCTGGGTGCTCAGTACTCAGGGTGCTGGGTGCTCAGTGCTCAGGGTGCTGGGTGCTCAGTGCTCAGGGTGCTGGGTGCTCAGTGATCGGGGTGTTGTGTGCTCAGTACTCAGGGTGCTCAGTGCTCGGGGAGCTCGGTGCTCAGTACTCAGGGTGCTGGGTGCTCAGTACTCAGGGTGCTCAGTGCTCGGGGTGCTGGGTGCTCAGTGCTCAGGGTGATCGGTGCTCAGTACTCAGGATGCTGGGTGCTCAGTACTCAGGGTGCTGGGTGCTGAGTACTCAGGGTGCTGGTTGCTCAGTCCTCAGGGTGCTCAGTGCTCAGGGTGCTGGGTGCTCAGTGCTCGGGGTGCTCGGTGCTCAGTACTCAGGGTGCTGAGTGCTCAGTACTCAGGGTGCTGTGTGCTCAGTACTCAGGGTGCTGGGTGCTCAGTGCTCGGGGAGCTGGGTGATCAGTGCTCAGGGTGCTCAGTGCTCAGTACTCAGGGTGCTCAGTGCTCAGTACTCAGGGTGCTGGGTGCTCAGTGCTCAGGGTGCTGGGTGCTCAGTGCTCGGGGTACTGGGTACTCAGTGCTCAGTACACAGGGTGCTGAGTGCTCAGTGCTCGGGGTGCTGGGTGCTCAGTGCTCAGTACTCAGGGTGCTGGGTGCTCAGTGCTCGGGGTGCTGGGTGCTCAGTGCTCGGGGTGCTCGGTGCTCAGTACTCAGGGTTCTCAGTGCTCAGTGCTCAGGGTTCTGGGTGCTCATTACTCAGGGTGCACAGTGCTCAGTACTCGGGGTGCTGGGTGCTCAGTACTCAGGGTGCTCAGTGCTCAGTACTCGGGGTGCTGGGTGCTCAGTGCTCAGGGTGCTCAGTGCTCAGTGCTCGCGGTGCTGGGTGCTCAGTGCTCGGGGTGCTGGGTGCTCAGTGCTCAGTGTGCTGGGTGCTCAGTACTCAGGTTGCTGGGTGCTCAGTGCTCAGGGTGCTGGGTGCTCAGTACTCAGGGTGCTGGGTGCTCAGTACTCATGGTGCTGGGTACTCAGTGCTCAGGGTGCTCATTCTCGGGGTGCTGGGTGCTCAGTACTCAGGGTGCTGGGTGCTCAGTGCTCGGGGTGCTGGGTGCTCAGTGCTCGGGGTGCTCGGTGCTCAGTACTCAGGGTGCTGGGTGCTCAGTGCTCGGGGTGCTCGGTGCTCAGTACTCAGGGTGCTGGGTGCTCAGTATTCAGGGTGATCAGTGCTCGGGGAGCTCGGTGCTCAGTACTCAGGGTGCTCAGTGCTCAGTACTCAGGGTGCTGGGTGCTCATTACTCAGGGTGCTTGGTGCTCAGTGCTCGGGGTGCTGGGGGCTCAGTACTCAGGATGCTGGGTGCTCAGTGCTCAGGGTGCTGGGTGCTCAGTGCTCGGGGTGCTGGGTGCTCAGTACTCAGGGTGCTGGGTGCTCAGTACTCAGGGTGCTGGGTGCTCAGTGCTCGGGGCGCTGGGTGCTTAGTGCTCAGGGTGCTGGGTGCTCATTACTTAGGGTGCTGGGTGCTCAGGGCTCGGGGTGCTCGGTGCTCAGTACTCAAGGTGCTGGGTGCTCAGTGCTCAAGGTGCTGGGTGCTCAGTCCTCGGGGTGCTCCGTGCTCAGTGCTCAGGGTGCTGGGTGCTCAGTGCTCAGGGTGCTCGGTGCTCAGTACTCATGGTGCTGGGTGCTCATTCTCGGGGTGCTGGGTGCTCAGTACTCAGGTTGCTCAGTACTCTGGGTGCTCGTTGCTCAGTACTCATGGTGCTGGGTGCTCAGTACTCAGGGTGCTCGGTGCTCAGTTCTCAGGGTGCTCGGTGCTCAGTGTTTGGGGTGCTGGGTGCTCAGTACTCAGGGTGCTGTGTGCTCAGTGCTCGGGGTGCTGGGTGCTCAGTGCTCGGGGTGCTCAGTGCTCATTACTCAGGGTTCTCAGTGCTCAGTGCTCAGGGTGCTGGGTGCTCAGTACTCAGGGTGCTCAGTGCTCAGTACTCGGGGTGCTGGGTGCTCAGTACTCAGGGTGCTCAGTGCTCAGTACTCGGGGTGCTGGGTGCTCAGTGCTCAGGGTGCTCAGTGCTCAGTGCTCGGGGTGCTGGGTGCTCAGTGCTCGGGGTGCTGGGTGCTCAGTGCTCAGAGTGCTGGGTGCTCAGTACTCAGGTTGCTGGGTGCTCAGTGCTCAGGGTGCTTTGTGCTCAATACTCAGGGTGCTGGGTGCTCAGTACTCATGGTGCTGGGTACTCAGTGCTCAGGGTGCTCATTCTCGGGGTGCTGGGTGCTCAGTACTCAGGGTGCTGGGTGCTCAGTGCTCGGGGTGCTGGGTGCTCAGTGCTCGGGGTGCTCGGTGCTCAGTACTCAGGGTGCTGGGTGCTCAGTACTCAGGGTGCTCAGTGCTCGGGGAGCTCGGTGCTCAGTACTCAGGGTGCTGGGTGTTCAGTGCTCGGGGTGCTCCGTGCTCAGTACTCAGGGTTCTCAGTGCTCAGTGCTCAGGGTGCTGGATGCTCAGTACTCATGGTGATCAGTGCTCAGTTCTCGGGGTGCTGGGTGCTCAGTACTCAGGGTGCTCAGTGCTCAGTACTCGGGGTGCTGGGTGCTCAGTGCTCAGGGTGCTCAGTGCTCAGTGCTTGGGGTGCTGGGTGCTCAGTTCTCGGGGTGCTCGGTGCTCAGTACTCGGGGTGCTGGGTGCTCAGTGCTCAGGGTGCTGGGTGCTCAATGCTCGGGGTGCTGGGTGCTCAGTGCTCAGGGTGCTTGGTGCTCAGTGCTCGGGGTGCTCGGTTCTCAGTACTAAGGGTGCTGGGTGCTCAGTACTCAGGGTGCTGGGTGCTCAGTGCTCAGGGTGCTGGGTGCTCAGTACTCAGGGTGCTGGGTGCTCAGTACTCAGGGTGCTAAGAGCTCAGTTTGCTCAGTGCTCGGGGTCCTGGGTGCTCAGTGCTCGGGGTGCTCGGTGCTCAGTACACAGGGTGCTGGGTGCTCAGTGCTCGGGGTGCTGGGTGCTCAGTGCTCAGTACTCAGGGTGCTGTGTGCTCAGTGCTCGGGGTGCTGGGTGCTCAGTACTCAGCGTGCTGGGTGCTCAGTACTCAGGGTGCTGGGTGCTCAGTGCTCAGGGTGCTGGGTGCTCAGTGCTCAGGGTGCTGGGTGCTCAGTGATCGGGGTGTTGTGTGCTCAGTACTCAGGGTGCTCAGTGCTCGGGGAGCTCGGTGCTCAGTACTCAGGGTGCTGGGTGCTCAGTACTCAGGGTGCTCAGTGCTCGGGGTGCTGGGTGCTCAGTGCTCAGGGTGATCGGTGCTCAGTACTCAGGATGCTGGGTGCTCAGTACTCAGGGTGCTGGGTGCTGAGTACTCAGGGTGCTGGTTGCTCAGTCCTCAGGGTGCTCAGTGCTCAGGGTGCTGGGTGCTCAGTGCTCGGGGTGCTCGGTGCTCAGTACTCAGGGTGCTGAGTGCTCAGTACTCAGGGTGCTGTGTGCTCAGTACTCAGGGTGCTGGGTGCTCAGTGCTCGGGGAGCTGGGTGCTCAGTGCTCAGGGTGCTCAGTGCTCAGTACTCATGGTGCTCAGTGCTCAGTACTCAGGGTGCTGGGTGCTCAGTGCTCAGGGTGCTGGGTGCTCAGTGCTCGGGGTACTGGGTACTCAGTGCTCAGTACACAGGGTGCTGAGTGCTCAGTGCTCGGGGTGCTGGGTGCTCAGTGCTCAGTACTCAGGGTGCTGGGTGCTCAGTGCTCGGGGTGCTGGGTGCTCAGTGCTCGGGGTGCTCGGTGCTCAGTACTCAGGGTTCTCAGTGCTCAGTGCTCAGGGTGCTGGGTGCTCATTACTCAGGGTGCTCAGTGCTCAGTACTCGGGGTGCTGGGTGCTCAGTACTCAGGGTGCTCAGTGCTCAGTACTCGGGGTGCTGGGTGCTCAGTGCTCAGGGTGCTCAGTGCTCAGTGCTCGCGGTGCTGGGTGCTCAGTGCTCGGGGTGCTGGGTGCTCAGTGCTCAGTGTGCTGGGTGCTCAGTACTCAGGTTGCTGGGTGCTCAGTGCTCAGGGTGCTGGGTGCTCAGTACTCAGGGTGCTGGGTGCTCAGTACTCATGGTGCTGGGTACTCAGTGCTCAGGGTGCTCATTCTCGGGGTGCTGGGTGCTCAGTACTCAGGGTGCTGGGTGCTCAGTGCTCGGGGTGCTGGGTGCTCAGTGCTCGGGGTGCTCGGTGCTCAGTACTCAGGGTGCTGGGTGCTCAGTGCTCGGGGTGCTCGGTGCTCAGTACTCAGGGTGCTGGGTGCTCAGTATTCAGGGTGATCAGTGCTCGGGGAGCTCGGTGCTCAGTACTCAGGGTGCTGGGTGCTCAGTGCTCGGGGTGCTCGGTGCTCAGTACTCAGGGTTCTCAGTGCTCAGTGCTCAGGGTGCTGGGAGCTCAGGACTCATGGTGCTCAGTGCTCAGTACTCGGGGTGCTGGGTGCTCAGTACTCAGGGTGCTCAGTGCTCAGTACTCGGGGTGCTGGGTGCTCAGTGCTCAGGGTGCTCAGTGCTCAGTGCTCGGGGTGCTGGGTGCTCAGTTCTCGGGGTGCTCGGTGCTCAGTACTCGGGGTGCTGGGTGCTCAGTGCTCAGGGTGCTGGGTGCTCAGTGCTCTGGGTCCTGGGTGCTCAGTGCTCAGGGTGCTGGGTGCTCAGTGCTCGGGGTGCTGGGTGCTCAGTGCTCAGGGTGCTGCGTGCTCAGTACTCAGGGTGCTGGGTGCTCAGTACTCAGGGTGCTAAGAGCTCAGGGTGCTCAGTGCTCGGGGTGCTGGATGCTCAGTGCTCAGTACTCACGGTGCTGGGGGCTCAGTACTCGGGGTGCTGGGTGCTCACTACTCAGGGTGCTGGGTGCTCAGTACTCAGAGTGCTGGATGCTCAGTGCTCGGGGTGCTCGGTGCTCAGTACTCAGGGTGCTGGGTGCTCAGTGCTCAGGGTGCTGGGTGCTCAGTACTCAGTGTGCTGGGTGCTCAGTGCTCAGGGTGCTGGGTGCTCAGTACTCAGGGTGCTCAGTACTCAGGGTGCTGGGTGCTCAGTACTCAGGGTGCTCAGTACTCAGGGTGCTGGGTGCTCAGTGCTCAGGGTGCTGGGTGCTCAGTACTCAGGGTGCTCAGTACTCAGGGTGCTGGGTGCTCAGTGCTCGGGGTGCTGGGTGCTCAGTGCTCAGGGTGCTGGTTGCTCAGTACTCAGGGTGCTGTGTGCTCAGTACTCAGGGTGCTGGTTGCTCAGTCCTCAGGGTGCTCAGTGCTCAGTGTGCTGGGTGCTCAGTGCTCGGGGTGCTCGGTGCTCAGTGCTCGGGGTGCTGGGTGCTCAGTGCTCAGTACTCAGCGTGCTCTGTGCTCAGTGCTCAGAGTGTTGGATGCTCAGTACTCAGGGTGCTGGGTGCTCAGTGCTCAGTGCTCAGGGTGCTCAGTGCTCAGGGTGCTGGGTGCTCAGTGTGCTGGGTGCTCAGTGCTCAGGGTGCTGGGTGCTCAGTGCTCAGGGTGCTGGGTGCTCAGTGCTCAGTGCTCAGGGTGCTGGGTGCTCAGTGCTCAGTGCTCAGGGTGCTGGGTGTTCAGTACTCAGGGTGCTGGGTGCTCAGTACTCAGGGTGCTGGGTGCTCAGTGCTCAGGGTGCTGGGTGCTCAGTGCTCAGGATGCTGGGTGCTCAGTACTCAGGGTTCTGGGTGCTCAGTTCTCAGGGTGCTGGGTGCACAGTGTTCGGGGTGCTCGGTGCTCAGTGCTCAGGGTGCTGGGTGCTCAGTGCTCGGGGTGCTCGGTGCTCAGCACTCAGGGTGCTGGGTGCTCAGTACTCAGGGTGCTGGGTGCTCAGTGCTCGGGGTGCTCGGTGCTCAGTACGCTGGGTGCTCAGTACTCAGGGTGCTGGGTGCTCAGTACTCAGGGTGCTGGGTGCTTAGTACCCAGGGTGCTGGGTGCTCATTGCTCAGGTTGCTGGGTGCTCAGTGCTCAGTACTCAGGGTGCTGGGTGCTCAGTGCTCAGGGTGCTGGGTGCTCACTGCTCAGGGTGCTGGGTGCTCGGTGCTCGGGGTGCTGGGTGCTTAGTGCTCGGGGTGCTGGGTGCTCAGTACTCAGGGTGCTGGGTGGTCAGTACTCACGGTGCTGGGTGCTCAGTACTCGGGGTGCTGGGTGCTCACTACTCAGGGTGCTGGGTGCTCAGTACTCAGAGTGCTGGGTGATCAGTGCTCGGGGTGCTCGGTGCTCAGTACTCAGGGTGCTGGGTGCTCAATGCTCAGTGTGCTGGGTGCTCAGTACTCAGTGTGCTGGGTGCTCAGTGCTCAGGGTGCTGGGTGCTCAGTACTCAGGGTGCTGGGTGCTCAGTATTCAGGGTGATCAGTGCTCGGGGAGCTCGGTGCTCAGTACTCAGGGTGCTGGGTGCTCAGTGCTCGGGGTGCTCGGTGCTCAGTACTCAGGGTTCTCAGTGCTCAGTGCTCAGGGTGCTGGGAGCTCAGGACTCATGGTGCTCAGTGCTCAGTACTCGGGGTGCTGGGTGCTCAGTACTCAGGGTGCTCAGTGCTCAGTACTCGGGGTGCTGGGTGCTCAGTGCTCAGGGTGCTCAGTGCTCAGTGCTCGGGGTGCTGGGTGCTCAGTTCTCGGGGTGCTCGGTGCTCAGTACTCGGGGTGCTGGGTGCTCAGTGCTCAGGGTGCTGGGTGCTCAGTGCTCTGGGTCCTGGGTGCTCAGTGCTCAGGGTGCTGGGTGCTCAGTGCTCGGGGTGCTGGGTGCTCAGTGCTCAGGGTGCTGCGTGCTCAGTACTCAGGGTGCTGGGTGCTCAGTACTCAGGGTGCTAAGAGCTCAGGGTGCTCAGTGCTCGGGGTGCTGGATGCTCAGTGCTCAGTACTCACGGTGCTGGGGGCTCAGTACTCGGGGTGCTGGGTGCTCACTACTCAGGGTGCTGGGTGCTCAGTACTCAGAGTGCTGGATGCTCAGTGCTCGGGGTGCTCGGTGCTCAGTACTCAGGGTGCTGGGTGCTCAGTGCTCAGGGTGCTGGGTGCTCAGTACTCAGTGTGCTGGGTGCTCAGTGCTCAGGGTGCTGGGTGCTCAGTACTCAGGGTGCTCAGTACTCAGGGTGCTGGGTGCTCAGTACTCAGGGTGCTCAGTACTCAGGGTGCTGGGTGCTCAGTGCTCAGGGTGCTGGGTGCTCAGTACTCAGGGTGCTCAGTACTCAGGGTGCTGGGTGCTCAGTGCTCGGGGTGCTGGGTGCTCAGTGCTCAGGGTGCTGGTTGCTCAGTACTCAGGGTGCTGTGTGCTCAGTACTCAGGGTGCTGGTTGCTCAGTCCTCAGGGTGCTCAGTGCTCAGTGTGCTGGGTGCTCAGTGCTTGGGGTGCTCGGTGCTCAGTGCTCGGGGTGCTGGGTGCTCAGTGCTCAGTACTCAGCGTGCTCTGTGCTCAGTGCTCAGAGTGTTGGATGCTCAGTACTCAGGGTGCTGGGTGCTCAGTGCTCAGTGCTCAGGGTGCTCAGTGCTCAGGGTGCTGGGTGCTCAGTGTGCTGGGTGCTCAGTGCTCAGGGTGCTGGGTGCTCAGTGCTCAGGGTGCTGGGTGCTCAGTGCTCAGTGCTCAGGGTGCTGGGTGCTCAGTGCTCAGTGCTCAGGGTGCTGGGTGTTCAGTACTCAGGGTGCTGGGTGCTCAGTACTCAGGGTGCTGGGTGCTCAGTGCTCAGGGTGCTGGGTGCTCAGTGCTCAGGATGCTGGGTGCTCAGTACTCAGGGTTCTGGGTGCTCAGTTCTCAGGGTGCTGGGTGCACAGTGTTCGGGGTGCTCGGTGCTCAGTGCTCAGGGTGCTGGGTGCTCAGTGCTCGGGGTGCTCGGTGCTCAGCACTCAGGGTGCTGGGTGCTCAGTACTCAGGGTGCTGGGTGCTCAGTGCTCGGGGTGCTCGGTGCTCAGTACGCTGGGTGCTCAGTACTCAGGGTGCTGGGTGCTCAGTACTCAGGGTGCTGGGTGCTTAGTACCCAGGGTGCTGGGTGCTCATTGCTCAGGTTGCTGGGTGCTCAGTGCTCAGTACTCAGGGTGCTGGGTGCTCAGTGCTCAGGGTGCTGGGTGCTCACTGCTCAGGGTGCTGGGTGCTCGGTGCTCGGGGTGCTGGGTGCTTAGTGCTCGGGGTGCTGGGTGCTCAGTACTCAGGGTGCTGGGTGGTCAGTACTCACGGTGCTGGGTGCTCAGTACTCGGGGTGCTGGGTGCTCACTACTCAGGGTGCTGGGTGCTCAGTACTCAGAGTGCTGGGTGATCAGTGCTCGGGGTGCTCGGTGCTCAGTACTCAGGGTGCTGGGTGCTCAATGCTCAGTGTGCTGGGTGCTCAGTACTCAGTGTGCTGGGTGCTCAGTGCTCAGGGTGCTGGGTGCTCAGTACTCAGGGTGCTCAGTACTCAGGGTGCTGGGTGCTCAGTACTCAGGGTGCTCAGTACTCAGGGTGCTGGGTGCTCGGTGCTCAGTACGCTGGGTGCTCAGTACTCAGGGTGCTGGGTGCTCAGTACTCAGGGTGCTCGGTGCTCAGTGCTCGGGGTGCTGGGTGCTCAGTACTCAGGGTGCTGGGTGCTCAGTGCTCGGGGTACTCGGTGCTCAGTACGCTGGGTGCTCAGTACTCAGGGTGCTGGGTGCTCAGTGCTCAGGGTGCTGGGTGCTCAGTACTCAGGGTGCTCAGTACTCTGGGTGCTGGGTGCTCAGTACTCAGGGTGCTCAGTACTCAGGGTGCTGGGTGCTCAGTGCTCGGGGTGCTGGGTGCTCAGTACTCAGGGTGCTCAGTACTCAGGGTGCTGGGTGCTCAGTGCTCGGGGTGCTGGGTGCTCAGTGCTCAGGGTGATCGGTGCTCAGTACTCAGGATGCTGGATGCTCAGTACTCAGGGTGCTGGGTGCTCAGTACTCAGGGTGCTGGTTGCTCAGTCCTCAGGGTGCTCAGTGCTCAGGGTGCTGGGTGCTCAGTGCTCGGGGTGCTCGGTGCTCAGTGCTCGGGGTGCTGGGTGCTCAGTGCTCAGTACTCAGCGTGCTCTGTGCTCAGTGCTCAGAGTGTTGGATGCTCAGTACTCAGGGTGCTGGGTGCTCAGTGCTCAGTGCTCAGGGTGCTCAGTGCTCAGGGTGCTGGGTGCTCAGTACTCAGGGTGCTGGGTGCTCGGTGCTCAGTACGCTGGGTGCTCAGTACTCAGGGTGCTGGGTGCTCAGTACTCAGGGTGCTCGGTGCTCAGTGCTCGGGGTGTTGGGTGCTCAGTACTCAGGGTCCTGGGTGCTCAGTGCTCGGGGTACTCGGTGCTCAGTACGCTGGGTGCTCAGTACTCAGGGTGCTGGGTGCTCAGTACTCAGGGTGCTGGGTGCTTAGTACTCAGGGTGCTGGGTGCTCAGTGCTCAGGGTGCTGGGTGCTCAGTGCTCAGTACTCAGGGTGCTGGCTGCTCAGTGCTCAGGGTGCTGGGTGCTCACTGCTCAGGGTGCTGGGTGCTCGGTGCTCGGGGTGCTGGGTGCTTAGTGCTCGGGGTGCTGGGTGCTCAGTACTCAGGGTGCTGGGTGGTCAGTACTCACGGTGCTGGGGGCTCAGTACTCGGGGTGCTGGGTGCTCACTACTCAGGGTGCTGGGTGCTCAGTACTCAGAGTGCTGGATGCTCAGTGCTCGGGGTGCTCGGTGCTCAGTACTCAGGGTGCTGGGTGCTCAGTGCTCAGGGTGCTGGGTGCTCAGTACTCAGTGTGCTGGGTGCTCAGTGCTCAGGGTGCTGGGTGCTCAGTACTCAGGGTGCTCAGTACTCAGGGTGCTGGGTGCTCAGTACTCAGGGTGCTCAGTACTCAGGGTGCTGGGTGCTCAGTGCTCAGGGTGCTGGGTGCTCAGTACTCAGGGTGCTCAGTACTCAGGGTGCTGGGTGCTCAGTGCTCGGGGTGCTGGGTGCTCAGTGCTCAGGGTGCTGGTTGCTCAGTACTCAGGGTGCTGTGTGCTCAGTACTCAGGGTGCTGGTTGCTCAGTCCTCAGGGTGCTCATTGCTCAGTGTGCTGGGTGCTCAGTGCTCGGGGTGCTCGGTGCTCAGTGCTCGGGGTGCTGGGTGCTCAGTGCTCAGTACTCAGCGTGCTCTGTGCTCAGTGCTCAGAGTGTTGGATGCTCAGTACTCAGGGTGCTGGGTGCTCAGTGCTCAGTGCTCAGGGTGCTCAGTGCTCAGGGTGCTGGGTGCTCAGTGTGCTGGGTGCTCAGTGCTCAGGGTGCTGGGTGCTCAGTGCTCAGGGTGCTGGGTGCTCAGTGCTCAGTGCTCAGGGTGCTGGGTGCTCAGTGCTCAGTGCTCAGGGTGCTGGGTGTTCAGTACTCAGGGTGCTGGGTGCTCAGTACTCAGGGTGCTGGGTGCTCAGTGCTCAGGGTGCTGGGTGCTCAGTGCTCAGGATGCTGGGTGCTCAGTACTCAGGGTTCTGGGTGCTCAGTTCTCAGGGTGCTGGGTGCACAGTGTTCGGGGTGCTCGGTGCTCAGTGCTCAGGGTGCTGGGTGCTCAGTGCTCGGGGTGCTCGGTGCTCAGCACTCAGGGTGCTGGGTGCTCAGTACTCAGGGTGCTGGGTGCTCAGTGCTCGGGGTGCTCGGTGCTCAGTACGCTGGGTGCTCAGTACTCAGGGTGCTGGGTGCTCAGTACTCAGGGTGCTGGGTGCTTAGTACCCAGGGTGCTGGGTGCTCATTGCTCAGGTTTCTGGGTGCTCAGTGCTCAGTACTCAGGGTGCTGGGTGCTCAGTGCTCAGGGTGCTGGGTGCTCACTGCTCAGGGTGCTGGGTGCTCGGTGCTCGGGGTGCTGGGTGCTTAGTGCTCGGGGTGCTGGGTGCTCAGTACTCAGGGTGCTGGGTGGTCAGTACTCACGGTGCTGGGTGCTCAGTACTCGGGGTGCTGGGTGCTCACTACTCAGGGTGCTGGGTGCTCAGTACTCAGAGTGCTGGGTGCTCAGTGCTCGGGGTGCTCGGTGCTCAGTACTCAGGGTGCTGGGTGCTCAATGCTCAGTGTGCTGGGTGCTCAGTACTCAGTGTGCTGGGTGCTCAGTGCTCAGGGTGCTGGGTGCTCAGTACTCAGGGTTCTCAGTACTCAGGGTGCTGGGTGCTCAGTACTCAGGGTGCTCAGTACTCAGGGTGCTGGGTGCTCAGTGCTCGGGGTGCTGGGTGCTCAGTACTCAGGGTGCTCAGTACTCAGGGTGCTGGGTGCTCAGTGCTCGGGGTGCTGGGTGCTCAGTGCTCAGGGTGATCGGTGCTCAGTACTCAGGATGCTGGATGCTCAGTACTCAGGGTGCTGGGTGCTCAGTACTCAGGGTGCTGGTTGCTCAGTCCTCAGGGTGCTCAGTGCTCAGGGTGCTGGGTGCTCAGTGCTCGGGGTGCTCGGTGCTCAGTGCTCGGGGTGCTGGGTGCTCAGTGCTCAGTACTCAGCGTGCTCTGTGCTCAGTGCTCAGAGTGTTGGATGCTCAGTACTCAGGGTGCTGGGTGCTCAGTGCTCAGTGCTCAGGGTGCTCAGTGCTCAGGGTGCTGGGTGCTCAGTGCTCAGTACTCAGCGTGCTCTGTGCTCAGTGCTCAGAGTGTTGGATGCTCAGTACTCAGGGTGCTGTTGCTCAGTGCTCAGTGCTCTGGGAGCTCAGTGCTCGGGGTGCTGGGTGCTCAGTACTCAGGGTGCTCAGTACTCAGGGTGCTGGGTGCTCAGTGCTCGGGTTGCTGGGCGCTCAGTGCTCAGGGTGCTGGGTGCTCAGTGCTCAGTGCTCAGGGTGCTGGGTGCTCAGTGCTCAGTGCTCAGGGTGCTGGGTGTTCAGTACTCAGGGTGCTGGGTGCTCAGTACTCAGGGTGCTGGGTGCTCAGTGCTCAGGGTGCTGGGTGCTCAGTGCTCAGGATGCTGGGTGCTCAGTACTCAGGGTGCTGGGTGCTCAGTTCTCAGGGTGCTGGGTGCACAGTGTTCGGGGTGCTCGGTGCTCAGTGCTCAGGGTGCTGGGTGCTCAGTACTCAGGGTGCTGGGTGCTCAGTGCTCAGGGTGCTGGGTGCTCAGTGCTCGGGGTGCTGGGTGCTCAGTACTCAGGGTGCTGGGTGCTCAGTGCTCGGGGTGCTGGGTGCTCAGTGCTCGGGGTGCTGGGTGCTCAGTACTCGGGGTGCTGGGTGCTCAGTGCTCAGGGTGCTGGGTCTCAGTGCTCGGGGGTACTGGGTAATCAGTGCTCAGTACACAGGGTGCTGAGTGCTCAGTGCTCGGGGTGCTGGGTGCTCAGTGCTCAGTACTCAGGGTGCTGGGTGCTCAGTGCTCGGGGTGCTGGGTGCTCAGTGCTCGGGGTGCTTGGTGCTCAGTACTCAGGGTGCTGAGTGCTCAGTGCTCGGGGTGCTGGGTGCTCAGTGCTCAGTACTCAGGGTGCTGGGTGCTCAGTACTCAGGGTGCTGGGTGCTCAGTGCTCAGTACTCACCGTGCTGGGTGCTCAGTGCTCAGAGTGTTGGGTGCTCAGTAATCAGGGTGATCATTGCTCAGGGTGCTGGGTGCTCAGTACTCAGGGTGCTGGGTGGTCAGTACTCAGGGTGCTCAGTGCTCAGTAATCAGGGTGCTCCGTGCTCAGGGTGCTGGGTGCTCAGTGCTCGGGGTGCTCGCTGCTCGGTGCTCAAGGTGCTGGGTGCTCAGTACTCAGGGTGATCATTGCTCAGCGTGCTGGGTGCTCAGTGCTCAGGGTGCTGGGTGCTCAGTACTCAGGGTGCAGGGTGCTTAGTACTCAGTGTGCTCGGTCCTCAGTGGTCAGGGTGCTGGGTGCTCAGTACTCAGGGTGCAGGGTGCTCAGTGCTCAGGGTGCTCAGTGCTCAGTACTCAGGGTGCTCGGTGCTCAGTGCTCAGGGTGCTGGGTGCTCAGTTCTCGGGGTGCTGGGTGCTCAGTGCTCGGGGTGCTGGGTGCTCAGTGCTCAGGTGATCGGTGCTCAGTACTCAGGGTGCTCGGTGCTCAGTGCTCAGTGTGCTGGGTAATCAGTCCTCAGGGTGCTCAGTGCTCAGGGTGCTGGGTGCTCAGTGCTCAGGGTGCTGGGTTCTCAGTCCTCAGGGTGCTCAGTGCTCAGGGTGCTGGGTGCTCAGTGCTCGTGGTGCTCGGTGCTCAGTACTCAGGGTGCTCAGTGCTCAGGGCTCTGGGTGCTGGGTGCTCAGTGCTCGGGGTGCTCGGTGCTCGGTGCTCAAGGTGCTGGGTGCTCAGTACTCAGGGTGATCATTGCTCAGGGTGCTGGGTGCTCAGTACTCAGGGTGCTGGGTGGTCAGTACTCAGGGTGCTCAGTGCTCAGTAATCAGGGTTCTCCGTGCTCAGGGTGCTGGGTGCTCAGTGCTCGGGGTGCTCGGTGCTCAGTACTCAGGGTGCTGGGTGCTCAGCGCTCAGGGTGCTGGGAGCTCAGTGCTCAGGGTGCTGGGTGCTCGGTGCTCAGTACGCTGGGTGCTCAGTACTCAGTACTCAGGGTGCTGGGTGCTCAGTGCTCAGGGTGCTGGGTGCTCAGTACTCAGGGTGCTCAGTACTCAGGGTGTTGGGTGCTCAGTGCTTGGGGTGCTGGGTGCTCAGTACTCAGGGTGCTGGGTGCTCAGTGCTCAGGGTGCTGGGTGCTCAGTGCTCGGCGTGCTGGGTGCTCATTCTCGGGGTGCTGGGTGCTCAGTACTCAGGGTGCTGGGTGCTCAGTGCTCGGGGTGCTCGGTGCTCAGTACACAGGGTGCTGGGTACTCAGTGCTCGGGGTGCTGGGTGCTCAGTACTCAGGGTGCTGGGTGCTCAGTGCTCAGTACTCACCGTGCTGGGTGCTCAGTGCTCAGAGTGTTGGGTGCTCAGTAATCAGGGTGCTGGGTGCTCAGTGCTCAGTGCTCAGGGTGCTCAGTGCTCAGGGTGCTGGGTGCTCAGGGTGCTGGGTGCTCAGTGCTCGGGGTGATGGGTGCTCAGTGCTCAGGGTGCTGGGTGCTCAGTGCTCAGTGCTCAGGGTGCTGGGTGCTCAGTGCTCAGTGCTCAGGGTGCTGGGTGTTCAGAACTCAGGGTGCTGGGTGCTCAGTACTCAGGGTGCTGGGTGCTCAGTGCTCAGGGTGCTGGGTGCTCAGTGCTCAGGGTGCTGGGTGCTCAGTACTCAGGGTGCTGGGTGCTCAGTACTCAGGGTGCTCGGTGCTCAGTGCTCAGGGTGCTGGGTGCTCAGTGCTCGGTATGCTGGGTGTTCAGTACTCAGTGTGCTGGGTGCTCAGTACTCAGGGTGCTGGATGCTCAGTGCTCAGGGTGCTGGGTGCTCAGTGCTCAGGGTGCTGGGTGCTCAGTACTCAGGGTGCTGGGTGCTCAGTTCTCAGGGTGCTCGGTGCTCAGTGCTCAGGGTGCTGGGTGCACAGTGCTAGGGGTGCTGGGTGCTCAGTTCTCGGGGTGCTGGGTGCTCAGTGCTCAGGGTGCTGGGTCTCAGTGCTCGGGGTACTGGGTACTCAGTCCTCAGTACACAGGGTGCTGGGTGCTCAGTGCTCGGGGTGCTGGGTGCTCAGTGCTCAGTACTCAGGGTGCTGGGTGCTCAGTGCTCGGGATGCTGTGTGCTCAGTACTCAGGGTACTCAGTGCTCAGTACTCGGGGTGCTGGGTGCTCAGTACTCAGGGAGCTGGGTGCTCAGTACTCTGGGTGCTGGGTGCTCAGTACTCGGGTGCTGGGTGCTCAGGGCTCAGGGTGCTGGGTGCTCAGTGCTCGGGGTGCTGGGTGCTCATTGCTCAGTACTCAGGGTGCTGGGTGCTCAGTGCTCGGGGTGCTGGGTGCTCAGTGCTGAGTACTCAGGGTGCTGGGTGATCAGTGCTCAGGGTGCTGGGTGCTCAGTACTCAGTGTGCTGGGTGCTCAGTACTCAGGGTGCTGGGTGCTCAGTACTCAGGGTGCTCGGTGCTCAGTACTCAGGGTGCTGGGTGCTCAGTGCTCAGGGTGCTAGGTCCTCAGTGCTCGGGGTGCTGGGTGCTCAGTGCTCAGGGTGCTGGGTGCTCAGTACTCAGGGTGCTGGGTGCTCAGTACTCAGGGTGCTGGGTGCTCAGTACTCAGGGTGCTCGGTGCTCAGTACTCAGGGTGCTCAGTGCTCAGTACTCAGGGTGCTGGGTGCTCAGTGCTCGGGGTGCTGGGTGCTCAGTGCTCGGGGTGCTGGGTGCTCAGTGCTCGGGGTGCTGGGTGCTCAGTGCTCAGAGTGCTGGGTGCTCAGTACTCAGGGTGATCCGTGCTCAGTACTCAGGGTGCTGGGTGCTCAGTGCTCAGGGTGCTCAGTGCTCAGTACTCAGGGTGCTGGGTGCTCAGTGCTCAGGGTGCTCGGTGCTCAGTACTCAGGGTGCTCGGTGCTCAGTGCTCAGGGTGCTGGGTGCTCAGTACTCAGGGTGCAGGGTGCTTAGTACTCAGTGTGCTCGGTCCTCAGTGCTCAGGGTGCTGGGTGCTCAGTACTCAGGGTGCAGGGTGCTCAGTGCTCAGGGTGCTCAGTGCTCAGTACTCAGGGTGCTCGGTGCTCAGTGCTCAGGGTGCTGGGTGCTCAGTGCTCGGGGTGCTGGGTGCTCAGTGCTCAGGTGATCGCTGCTCAGTACTCAGGGTGCTGGGTGCTCAGTGCTCAGGGTGCTGGGTGCTCAGTCCTCAGGGTGCTCAGTGCTCAGGGTGCTGGGTGCTCAGTGCTCAGGGTGCTGGGTGCTCAGTCGTCAGGGTGCTCAGTGCTCAGGGTGCTGGGTGCTCAGTGCTCGGGGTGCTCGGTGCTCAGTACTCAGGGTGCTCAGTGCTCAGTGCTCTGGGTGCTGGGTGCTCAGTGCTCGGGGTGCTGGATGCTCAGTACTCAGGGTGCTGGGTGCTCAGTGCTCAGGGTGCTGGGTGCTCAGTACTCAGTGTGCTGGGTGCTCAGTGCTCAGGGTGCTGGGTGCTCAGTACTCAGGGTGCTGGGTGCTCAGTGCTCAGGGTGCTGGGTGCTCAGTACTCAGGGTGCTGGGTGCTCAGTGCTCAGGGTGCTGGGTGCTCAGTACTCAGGGTGCTGGGTGCTCAGTGCTCAGGGTGCTGGGTGCTCAGTGCTCAGGGTGCTGGGTGCTCAGTACTCAGGGTGCCGGGTGCTCAGTACTCAGGGAGCTCAGTGCTCGGGGTGCAGGGTGCTCAGTACTCAGGGTGCTGGGTGCTCAGTACACAGGGTGCTCAGTACTCAGGGTGCTGGGTGCTCAGTGCTCGGGGTGCTGGGTGCTCAGTACTCAGGGTGCTGGGTGCTCAGTGCTCAGGGTGCTGGGTGCTCAGTGCTCGGGGTGCAGGGTGCTCATTCTCCGGGTGCTGGGTGCTCAGTACTCAGGGTGCTGGGTGCTCTGTGCTCGGGGAGCTCGGTGCTCAGTACACAGGGTGCTGGGTGCTCAGTGCTCGGGGTGCTGGGTGCTCAGTACTCAGGGTGCTGGGTGCTCAGTGCTCAGTACTCAGCGTGCTCTGTGCTCAGTGCTCAGAGTGTTGGGTGCTCAGTACTCAGGGTGCTCTGTGCTCAGTGCTCAGTGCTCAGGGTGCTCAGTGCTCAGGCTGCTGGGTGCTCAGGGTGCTGGGTGCTCAGTGCTCGGGGTGCTGGGTGCTCAGTGCTCAGGGTGCTGGGTGCTCAGTGCTCAGGGTGCTGGGTGCTCAGTGCTCAGGAGGCTGGGTGCTCAGTGCTCGGGTTGCTCGGTGCTCAGTACTCAGGGTGCTGGGTGGTCAGTCCTCGGGGTGCTGGGTGCTCAGTTCTCTTTGTGCTCAGTGCTCAGTACTCAGGGTGCTGGGTGCTCAGTACTCAGGGTGCTGGGTGCTCAGTACTCAGGGAGCTCAGTGCTCGGGGTGCAGGGTGCTCAGTACTCAGGGTGCTGGGTGCTCAGTACTCAGGGTGCTCAGTACTCAGGGTGTTGGGTGCTCAGTGCTTGGGGTGCTGGGTGCTCAGTACTCAGGGTGCTGGGTGCTCAGTGCTCAGGGTGCTGGGTGCTCAGTGCTCGGCGTGCTGGGTGCTCATTCTCGGGGTGCTGGGTGCTCAGTACTCAGGGTGCTGGGTGCTCAGTGCTCGGGGTGCTCGGTGCTCAGTACACAGGGTGCTGGGTACTCAGTGCTCGGGGTGCTGGGTGCTCAGTACTCAGGGTGCTGGGTGCTCAGTGCTCAGTACTCACCGTGCTGGGTGCTCAGTGCTCCGAGTGTTGGGTGCTCAGTAATCAGGGTGCTGGGTGCTCAGTGCTCAGTGCTCAGGGTGCTCAGTGCTCAGGGTGCTGGGTGCTCAGGGTGCTGGGTGCTCAGTGCTCGGGGTGATGGGTGCTCAGTGCTCAGGGTGCTGGGTGCTCAGTGCTCAGTGCTCAGGGTGCTGGGTGCTCAGTGCTCAGTGCTCAGGGTGCTGGGTGTTCAGAACTCAGGGTGCTGGGTGCTCAGTACTCAGGGTGCTGGGTGCTCAGTGCTCAGGGTGCTGGGTGCTCAGTGCTCAGGGTGCTGGGTCCTCAGTACTCAGGGTGCTGGGTGCTCAGTACTCAGGGTGCTCGGTGCTCAGTGCTCAGGGTGCTGGGTGCTCAGTGCTCGGTATGCTGGGTGTTCAGTACTCAGGGTGCTGGGTGCTCAGTACTCAGGGTGCTGGATGCTCAGTGCTCAGGGTGCTGGGTGCTCAGTGCTCAGGGTGCTGGGTGCTCAGTACTCAGGGTGCTGGGTGCTCAGTACTCAGGGTGCTCGGTGCTCAGTGCTCAGGGTGCTGGGTGCACAGTGCTAGGGGTGCTGGGTGCTCAGTTCTCGGGGTGCTGGGTGCTCAGTGCTCAGGGTGCTGGGTCTCAGTGCTCGGGGTACTGGGTACTCAGTCCTCAGTACACAGGGTGCTGGGTGCTCAGTGCTCGGGGTGCTGGGTGCTCAGTGCTCAGTACTCAGGGTGCTGGGTGCTCAGTGCTCGGGATGCTGTGTGCTCAGTACTCAGGGTACTCAGTGCTCAGTACTCGGGGTGCTGGGTGCTCAGTACTCAGGGAGCTGGGTGCTCAGTACTCTGGGTGCTGGGTGCTCAGTACTCGGGTGCTGGGTGCTCAGGGCTCAGGGTGCTGGGTGCTCAGTGCTCGGGGTGCTGGGTGCTCATTGCTCAGTACTCAGGGTGCTGGGTGCTCAGTGCTCGGGGTGCTGGGTGCTCAGTGCTCAGTACTCAGGGTGCTGGGTGATCAGTGCTCAGGGTGCTGGGTGCTCAGTACTCAGGGTGCTGGGTGCTCAGTACTCAGGGTGCTGGGTGCTCAGTACTCAGGGTGCTCGGTGCTCAGTACTCAGGGTGCTGGGTGCTCAGTGCTCAGGGTGCTAGGTCCTCAGTGCTCGGGGTGCTGGGTGCTCAGTGCTCAGGGTGCTGGGTGCTCAGTACTCAGGGTGCTGGGTGCTCAGTACTCAGGGTGCTGGGTGCTCAGTACTCAGGATGCTGGGTGCTCAGTACTCTGGGTGCTGGGTGCTCAGTTCTCGGGTGATGGGTGCTCAGGGCTCAGGGTGCAGGGTGCTCAGTGCTCGGGGTGCTAGGTGCTCAGTGCTCAGTACTCAAGGTGCTGGGGGCTCAGTGCTCGGGGTGCTGGGTGCTCAGTGCTCAGTACTCAGGGTGCTGGGTGCTCAGGGGTAGGGGTGCTGGGTGCTCAGTGCTCAGGGTGCTGGGTGCTCAGTGCTCAGGGTGCTGGGTGCTCAGTGCTCGGGGTGTTGGTTGCTCAGTACTCAGGGTGCTGGGTGCTCAGTACTCAGGGTGCTGGATGCTCAGTGCTGGGGGTGCTGGGTGCTCAGTGCTCGGGGTGCTGGGTGCTCAGTTCTCGGGGTGCTCGGTGCTCAGTACTCAGGGTACTGGGTGCTCAGTGCTCGGGGTGCTCAGTACTAATGGTGCTGTGTGTTCAGTGCTCAGGGTGCTGGGTGCTCAGTACTCAGAGTGCTCGGTGCTTAGTACTCAGGATGCTGGGTGCTCAGTGCTCAGGGTGCTGGGTGCTCAGTACTCAGGGTGCTAGGTGCTCAGTGCTCGGGGTGCTCGGTGCGAAGTACGCTGGGTGCTCAGTACGCAGGGTGCTGGGTGCTCAGTACTCAGGGTGCTGGGTGCTCAGTACTCAGGGTTCTGGGGGCTTAGTACTAAGGGTGCTCAGTGCTCAGTGCTCGGGGTGCTGGGTGCTCAGTGCTCAGGGTGCTGGGTGCTCAGTACTCAGGGTGCTCGGTGCTCAGTGCTCGGGGTGCTGGGTGCTCAGTACTCAGGGTGCTCGGTGCTCAGTACTCAGGGTGCTCAGTGCTCAGTACTCAGGGTGCTGGGTGCTCAGTGCTCGGGGTGCTGGGTGCTCAGTGCTCGGGGTGCTGGGTGCTCAGTGCTCGGGGTGCTGGGTGCTCAGTGCTCAGAGTGCTGGGTGCTCAGTACTCAGGGTGATCCGTGCTCAGTACTCAGGGTGCTGGGTGCTCAGTGCTCAGGGTGCTCAGTGCTCAGTACTCAGGGTGCTGGGTGCTCAGTGCTCAGGGTGCTCGGTGCTCAGTACTCAGGGTGCTCAGTGCTCAGTACTCAGCGTGCTGGGTGCTCAGTGCTCAGGGTGCTGGGTGCTCAGTACTCAGGGTGCAGGGTGCTTAGTACTCAGTGTGCTCGGTCCTCAGTGCTCAGGGTGCTGGGTGCTCAGTACTCAGGGTGCAGGGTGCTCAGTGCTCAGGGTGCTCAGTGCTCAGTACTCAGGGTGCTCGGTGCTCAGTGCTCAGGGTGCTGGGTGCTCAGTGCTCGGGGTGCTGGGTGCTCAGTGCTCAGGTGATCGCTGCTCAGTACTCAGGGTGCTGGGTGCTCAGTGCTCAGGGTGCTGGGTGCTCAGTCCTCAGGGTGCTCAGTGCTCAGGGTGCTGGGTGCTCAGTGCTCAGGGTGCTGGGTGCTCAGTCCTCAGGGTGCTCAGTGCTCAGGGTGCTGGGTGCTCAGTGCTCGGGGTGCTCGGTGCTCAGTACTCAGGGTGCTCAGTGCTCAGTGCTCTGGGTGCTGGGTGCTCAGTGCTCGGGGTGCTGGATGCTCAGTACTCAGGGTGCTGGGTGCTCAGTGCTCAGGGTGCTGGGTGCTCAGTACTCAGTGTGCTGGGTGCTCAGTGCTCAGGGTGCTGGGTGCTCAGTACTCAGTGTGCTGGGTGCTCAGTGCTCAGGGTGCTGGGTGCTCAGTACTCAGGGTGCTGGGTGCTCAGTGCTCAGGGTGCTGGGTGCTCAGTACTCAGGGTGCTGGGTGCTCAGTGCTCAGGGTGCTGGGTGCTCAGTACTCAGGGTGCTGGGTGCTCAGTGCTCAGGGTGCTGGGTGCTCAGTGCTCAGGGTGCTGGGTGCTCAGTACTCAGGGTGCCGGGTGCTCAGTACTCAGGGAGCTCAGTGCTCGGGGTGCAGGGTGCTCAGTACTCAGGGTGCTGGGTGCTCAGTACACAGGGTGCTCAGTACTCAGGGTGCTGGGTGCTCAGTGCTCGGGGTGCTGGGTGCTCAGTACTCAGGGTGCTGGGTGCTCAGTGCTCAGGGTGCTGGGTGCTCAGTGCTCGGGGTGCAGGGTGCTCATTCTCCGGGTGCTGGGTGCTCAGTACTCAGGGTGCTGGGTGCTCTGTGCTCGGGGAGCTCGGTGCTCAGTACACAGGGTGCTGGGTGCTCAGTGCTCGGGGTGCTGGGTGCTCAGTACTCAGGGTGCTGGGTGCTCAGTGCTCAGTACTCAGCGTGCTCTGTGCTCAGTGCTCAGAGTGTTGGGTGCTCAGTACTCAGGGTGCTCTGTGCTCAGTGCTCAGTGCTCAGGGTGCTCAGTGCTCAGGCTGCTGGGTGCTCAGGGTGCTGGGTGCTCAGTGCTCGGGGTGCTGGGTGCTCAGTGCTCAGGGTGCTGGGTGCTCAGTGCTCAGGGTGCTGGGTGCTCAGTGCTCAGGAGGCTGGGTGCTCAGTGCTCGGGTTGCTCGGTGCTCAGTACTCAGGGTGCTGGGTGGTCAGTCCTCGGGGTGCTGGGTGCTCAGTTCTCTTTGTGCTCAGTGCTCAGTACTCAGGGTGCTGGGTGCTCAGTACTCAGGGTGCTGGGTGCTCAGTACTCAGGGAGCTCAGTGCTCGGGGTGCAGGGTGCTCAGTACTCAGGGTGCTGGGTGCTCAGTACTCAGGGTGCTCAGTACTCAGGGTGTTGGGTGCTCAGTGCTTGGGGTGCTGGGTGCTCAGTACTCAGGGTGCTGGGTGCTCAGTGCTCAGGGTGCTGGGTGCTCAGTGCTCGGCGTGCTGGGTGCTCATTCTCGGGGTGCTGGGTGCTCAGTACTCAGGGTGCTGGGTGCTCAGTGCTCGGGGTGCTCGGTGCTCAGTACACAGGGTGCTGGGTACTCAGTGCTCGGGGTGCTGGGTGCTCAGTACTCAGGGTGCTGGGTGCTCAGTGCTCAGTACTCACCGTGCTGGGTGCTCAGTGCTCCGAGTGTTGGGTGCTCAGTAATCAGGGTGCTGGGTGCTCAGTGCTCAGTGCTCAGGGTGCTCAGTGCTCAGGGTGCTGGGTGCTCAGGGTGCTGGGTGCTCAGTGCTCGGGGTGATGGGTGCTCAGTGCTCAGGGTGCTGGGTGCTCAGTGCTCAGTGCTCAGGGTGCTGGGTGCTCAGTGCTCAGTGCTCAGGGTGCTGGGTGTTCAGAACTCAGGGTGCTGGGTGCTCAGTACTCAGGGTGCTGGGTGCTCAGTGCTCAGGGTGCTGGGTGCTCAGTGCTCAGGGTGCTGGGTCCTCAGTACTCAGGGTGCTGGGTGCTCAGTACTCAGGGTGCTCGGTGCTCAGTGCTCAGGGTGCTGGGTGCTCAGTGCTCGGTATGCTGGGTGTTCAGTACTCAGGGTGCTGGGTGCTCAGTACTCAGGGTGCTGGATGCTCAGTGCTCAGGGTGCTGGGTGCTCAGTGCTCAGGGTGCTGGGTGCTCAGTACTCAGGGTGCTGGGTGCTCAGTACTCAGGGTGCTCGGTGCTCAGTGCTCAGGGTGCTGGGTGCACAGTGCTAGGGGTGCTGGGTGCTCAGTTCTCGGGGTGCTGGGTGCTCAGTGCTCAGGGTGCTGGGTCTCAGTGCTCGGGGTACTGGGTACTCAGTCCTCAGTACACAGGGTGCTGGGTGCTCAGTGCTCGGGGTGCTGGGTGCTCAGTGCTCAGTACTCAGGGTGCTGGGTGCTCAGTGCTCGGGATGCTGTGTGCTCAGTACTCAGGGTACTCAGTGCTCAGTACTCGGGGTGCTGGGTGCTCAGTACTCAGGGAGCTGGGTGCTCAGTACTCTGGGTGCTGGGTGCTCAGTACTCGGGTGCTGGGTGCTCAGGGCTCAGGGTGCTGGGTGCTCAGTGCTCGGGGTGCTGGGTGCTCATTGCTCAGTACTCAGGGTGCTGGGTGCTCAGTGCTCGGGGTGCTGGGTGCTCAGTGCTCAGTACTCAGGGTGCTGGGTGATCAGTGCTCAGGGTGCTGGGTGCTCAGTACTCAGGGTGCTGGGTGCTCAGTACTCAGGGTGCTGGGTGCTCAGTACTCAGGGTGCTCGGTGCTCAGTACTCAGGGTGCTGGGTGCTCAGTGCTCAGGGTGCTAGGTCCTCAGTGCTCGGGGTGCTGGGTGCTCAGTGCTCAGGGTGCTGGGTGCTCAGTACTCAGGGTGCTGGGTGCTCAGTACTCAGGGTGCTGGGTGCTCAGTACTCAGGATGCTGGGTGCTCAGTACTCTGGGTGCTGGGTGCTCAGTTCTCGGGTGATGGGTGCTCAGGGCTCAGGGTGCAGGGTGCTCAGTGCTCGGGGTGCTAGGTGCTCAGTGCTCAGTACTCAAGGTGCTGGGGGCTCAGTGCTCGGGGTGCTGGGTGCTCAGTGCTCAGTACTCAGGGTGCTGGGTGCTCAGGGGTAGGGGTGCTGGGTGCTCAGTGCTCAGGGTGCTGGGTGCTCAGTGCTCAGGGTGCTGGGTGCTCAGTGCTCGGGGTGTTGGTTGCTCAGTACTCAGGGTGCTGGGTGCTCAGTACTCAGGGTGCTGGATGCTCAGTGCTGGGGGTGCTGGGTGCTCAGTGCTCGGGGTGCTGGGTGCTCAGTTCTCGGGGTGCTCGGTGCTCAGTACTCAGGGTACTGGGTGCTCAGTGCTCGGGGTGCTCAGTACTAATGGTGCTGTGTGTTCAGTGCTCAGGGTGCTGGGTGCTCAGTACTCAGAGTGCTCGGTGCTTAGTACTCAGGATGCTGGGTGCTCAGTGCTCAGGGTGCTGGGTGCTCAGTACTCAGGGTGCTAGGTGCTCAGTGCTCGGGGTGCTCGGTGCTCAGTACGCTGGGTGCTCAGTACGCAGGGTGCTGGGTGCTCAGTACTCAGGGTGCTGGGTGCTCAGTACTCAGGGTTCTGGGGGCTTAGTACTAAGGGTGCTCAGTGCTCAGTGCTCGGGGTGCTGGGTGCTCAGTGCTCAGGGTGCTGGGTGCTCAGTACTCAGGGTGCTCGGTGCTCAGTGCTCGGGGTGCTGGGTGCTCAGTACTCAGGGTGCTCGGTGCTCAGTACTCAGGGTGCTCAGTGCTCAGTACTCAGGGTGCTGGGTGCTCAGTGCTCGGGGTGCTGGGTGCTCAGTGCTCGGGGTGCTGGGTGCTCAGTGCTCGGGGTGCTGGGTGCTCAGTGCTCAGAGTGCTGGGTGCTCAGTACTCAGGGTGATCCGTGCTCAGTACTCAGGGTGCTGGGTGCTCAGTGCTCAGGGTGCTCAGTGCTCAGTACTCAGGGTGCTGGGTGCTCAGTGCTCAGGGTGCTCGGTGCTCAGTACTCAGGGTGCTCAGTGCTCAGTACTCAGCGTGCTGGGTGCTCAGTGCTCAGGGTGCTGGGTGCTCAGTACTCAGGGTGCAGGGTGCTTAGTACTCAGTGTGCTCGGTCCTCAGTGCTCAGGGTGCTGGGTGCTCAGTACTCAGGGTGCAGGGTGCTCAGTGCTCAGGGTGCTCAGTGCTCAGTACTCAGGGTGCTCGGTGCTCAGTGCTCAGGGTGCTGGGTGCTCAGTGCTCGGGGTGCTGGGTGCTCAGTGCTCAGGTGATCGCTGCTCAGTACTCAGGGTGCTGGGTGCTCAGTGCTCAGGGTGCTGGGTGCTCAGTCCTCAGGGTGCTCAGTGCTCAGGGTGCTGGGTGCTCAGTGCTCAGGGTGCTGGGTGCTCAGTCCTCAGGGTGCTCAGTGCTCAGGGTGCTGGGTGCTCAGTGCTCGGGGTGCTCGGTGCTCAGTACTCAGGGTGCTCAGTGCTCAGTGCTCTGGGTGCTGGGTGCTCAGTGCTCGGGGTGCTGGATGCTCAGTACTCAGGGTGCTGGGTGCTCAGTGCTCAGGGTGCTGGGTGCTCAGTACTCAGTGTGCTGGGTGCTCAGTGCTCAGGGTGCTGGGTGCTCAGTACTCAGGGTGCTGGGTGCTCAGTGCTCAGGGGGCTGGGTGCTCAGTACTCAGGGTGCTGGGTGCTCAGTGCTCAGGGTGCTGGGTGCTCAGTACTCAGGGTGCTGGGTGCTCAGTGCTCAGGGTGCTGGGTGCTCAGTGCTCAGGGTGCTGGGTGCTCAGTACTCAGGGTGCTGGGTGCTCGGTGCTCAGTACGCTGGGTGCTCAGTACTCAGGGTGCTGGGTGCTCAGTACTCAGGGTGCTGGGTGCTCAGTACTCAGGGTGCTCGGTGCTCAGTACTCAGGGTGCTGGGTGCTCAGTGCTCAGGGTGCTGGGTGCTCAGTACTCAGGGTGCTAGGTGCTCAGTCCTCGGGGTGCTCGGTGCTCAGTACGCTGGGTGCTCAGTACTCAGGGTGCTGGGTGCTCAGTACTCAGGGTGCTGGGTGCTCAGTACTCAGGGTGCTGGGTGCTTAGTACTCAGGGTGCTGGGTGCTCAGTGCTCGGGGTGCTGGGTGCTCAGTGCTTGGGGTGCTCGGTGCTCAGTGCTCGGGGTGCTTGGTGCTCAGTAATCAGGGTGCTTTGTGCTCAGTACTCGTTGTGCTTTGTGCTCAGTGCTCAGGGTGCTGGGTGCTCAGTACTCAGGGTGTTCGGTGCTCAGTGCTCGGGGTGCTGGGTGCTCAGTGCTCAGGGTGCTGGGTGCTCAGTTCTCGGGGTGCTCGGTGCTCAGTACTCAGGGTACTGGGTGCTCAGTGCTCGGGGTGCTCAGTACTAATGGTGCTGTGTGTTCAGTGCTCAGGGTGCTGGGTGCTCAGTACTCAGGGTGCTCGGTGCTTAGTACTCAGGATGCGGGGTGCTCAGTGCTCAGGGTGCTGGGTGCTCAGTACTCAGGGTGCTAGGTGCTCAGTGCTCGGGGTGCTCGGTGCTCAGTACGCTGGGTGCTCAGTACTCAGGGTGCTGGGTGCTCAGTACTCAGGGTGCTGGGTGCTCAGTACTCAGGGTTCTGGGGGCTTAGTACTCAGGGTGCTCAGTGCTCAGTGCTTGGGGTGCTGGGTGCTCAGTGCTCAGGGTGCTGGGTGCTCAGTACTCAGGGTGCTCGGTGCTCAGTGCTCGGGGTGCTGGGTGCTCAGTACTCAGGGTGCTCGGTGCTCAGTACTCAGGGTGCTCAGTGCTCAGTACTCAGGGTGCTGGGTGCTCAGTGCTCGGGGTGCTGGGTGCTCAGTGCTCGGGGTGCTGGGTGCTCAGTGCTCGGGGTGCTGGGTGCTCAGTGCTCAGAGTGCTGGGTGCTCAGTACTCAGGGTGATCCGTGCTCAGTACTCAGGGTGCTGGGTGCTCAGTGCTCAGGGTGCTCAGTGCTCAGTACTCAGGGTGCTGGGTGCTCAGTGCTCAGGGTGCTCGGTGCTCAGTACTCAGGGTGCTGGGTGCTCAGTGCTCAGGGTGCTCGGTGCTCAGTACTCAGGGTGCTCAGTGCTCAGTACTCAGCGTGCTGGGTGCTCAGTGCTCAGGGTGCTGGGTGCTCAGTACTCAGGGTGCAGGGTGCTTAGTTCTCAGTGTGCTCGGTCCTCAGTGCTCAGGGTGCTGGGTGCTCAGTGCTCAGGGTGCTGGGTGCTCAGTCCTCAGGGTGCTCAGTGCTCAGGGTGCTGGGTGCTCAGTGCTCAGGGTGCTGGGTGCTCAGTCCTCAGGGTGCTCAGTGCTCAGGGTGCTGGGTGCTCAGTGCTCGGGGTGCTCGGTGCTCAGTACTCAGGGTGCTCAGTGCTCAGTGCTCTGGGTGCTGGGTGCTCAGTGCTCGGCTTGCTGGATGCTCAGTACTCAGGGTGCTGGGTGCTCAGTGCTCAGGGTGCTGGGTGCTCAGTACTCAGTGTGCTGGGTGCTCAGTGCTCAGGGTGCTGGGTGCTCAGTACTCAGGGTGCTGGGTACTCAGTGCTCAGGGTGCTCGGTGCTCAGTACTCGGGGTGCTGGGTGCTCATTCTCAGGGTGCTGGGTGCTCAGTGCTCGCTGTGATGGGTGCTCAGTACTCAGGGTGCTGGTTGCTCAGTGCTCAGGGTGCTGGGTGCTCAGTACTCAGGGTGCTGGGTGCTCAGTGCTCAGGGTGCTGGGTGCTCAGTACTCAGGGTGCTGGGTGCTCAGTGCTCAGGGTGCTGGGTGCTCAGTACTCAGGGTGCTGGGTGCTCAGTGCTCAGGGTGCTGGGTGCTCAGTGCTCAGGGTGCTGGGTGCTCAGTACTCAGGGTGCTGGGTGCTCGGTGCTCAGTACGCTGGGTGCTCAGTACTCAGGGTGCTGGGTGCTCAGTACTCAGGGTGCTGGGTGCTCAGTACTCAGGGTGCTCGGTGCTCAGTACTCAGGGTGCTGGGTGCTCAGTGCTCAGGGTGCTGGGTGCTCAGTACTCAGGGTGCTAGGTGCTCAGTGCTCGGGGTGCTCGGTGCTCAGTACGCTGGGTGCTCAGTACTCAGGGTGCTGGGTGCTCAGTACTCAGGGTGCTGGGTGCTCAGTACTCAGGGTGCTGGGTGCTTAGTACTCAGGGTGCTGGGTGCTCAGTGCTCGGGGTGCTGGGTGCTCAGTGCTTGGGGTGCTCGGTGCTCAGTGCTCGGGGTGCTTGGTGCTCAGTAATCAGGGTGCTTTGTGCTCAGTACTCGTTGTGCTGGGTGCTCAGTGCTCAGGGTGCTGGGTGCTCAGTACTCAGGGTGTTCGGTGCTCAGTGCTCGGGGTGCTGGGTGCTCAGTACTCAGGGTGCTGGGTGCTCAGTACTCAGGGTGCTGGGTGCTCAGTGCTCAGGGTGCTCGGTGCTCAGTACTCACGGTGCTGGGTACTCAGTGCTCACGGTACTCATTCTCAGGGTGCTGGGTGCTCAGTACTCAGGGTGCTGGGTGCTCAGTGCTCGGGGTGCAGGGTGCTCAGTGCTCGGGGTGCTCGGTGCTCAGTACTCAGGGTGCTGGGTGCTCAGTACTCAGGGTGCTCAGTGCTCGGGGAGCTCGGGGCTCAGTACTCAGGGTGCTGGGTGCTCAGTGCTCGGGGTGCTCGGTGCTCAGTACTCAGGGTGCTGGGTGCTCAGTGCTCAGGGTGCTGGGTGCTCAGTACTCAGGGTTCTGGGTGCTCAGTACTCAGGGTGCTAAGAGCTCAGGGTGCTCAGTGCTCGGGGTGCTGGATGCTCAGTGCTCAGTGCACAGGGTGCTGGGTGCTCTGTCCTCTGGGTGCTGGGTGCTCAGTTCTCTGGGTGCTCAGTGCTCAGTACTCAGGGTGCTGGGTGCTCGGTGCTCAGTACGCTGGGTGCTCAGTACTCAGGGCGCTGGGTGCTCAGTACTCAGGGTGCTGGGTGCTCAGTACTCAGGGTGCTCGGTGCTCAGTACTCAGGGTGCTGGGTGCTCAGTGCTCAGAGTGTTGGGTGCTCAGTACTCAGGGTGCTCTGTGCTCAGTGCTCAGTGCTCAGTGTGCTCAGTGCTCAGGCTGCTGGGTGCTCAGGGTGCTGGGTGCTCAGTGCTCGGGGTGCTGGGTGCTCAGTGCTCAGGGTACTGGGTGCTCAGTGCTCAGGGTGCTGGGTGCTCAGTGCTCAGGGTGCTGGGTGCTCAGTGCTCGGGGTGCTCGGTGCTCAGTACTCAGGGTGCTTGGTGGTCAGTCCTCGGGGTGCTGGGTGCTCAGTTCTCTTTGTGCTCAGTCCTCAGTACTCAGGGTGCTGGGTGCTCAGTACTCAGGGTGCTCGGTGCTCAGTACTCAGGGAGCTCATTGCTCGGGGTGCAGGGTGCTCAGTACTCAGGGTGCTGGGAGCTCAGTACTCAGGGTGCTCAGTACTCAGGGTGCTGGGTGCTCAGTGCTTGGGGTGCTGGGTGCTCAGTACTCAGGGTGCTGGGTGCTCAGTGCTCAGGGTGCTGGGTGCTCAGTGCTCGGCGTGCTGGGTGCTCATTCTCGGGGTGCTGGGTGCTCAGTACTCAGGGTGCTGGGTGCTCAGTGCTCGGGGTGCTCGGTGCTCAGTACACAGGGTGCTGGGTGCTCAGTGCTCGGGGTGCTGGGTGCTCAGTACTCAGGGTGCTGGGTGCTCAGTGCTCAGTACTCACCGTGCTGGGTGCTCAGTGCTCAGAGTGTTGGGTGCTCAGTAATCAGGGTGCTGGGTGCTCAGTGCTCAGTGCTCAGGGTGCTCAGTGCTCAGGGTGCTGGGTGCTCAGGGTGCTGGGTGCTCAGTGCTCGGGGTGATGGGTGCTCAGTGCTCAGGATGCTGGGTGCTCACTGCTCAGTGCTCAGGGTGCTGGGTGCTCAGGGTGCTGGGTGCTCAGTGCTCGGGGTGATGGGTGCTCAGTGCTCAGGGTGCTGGGTGCTCAGTACTCAGGGTGTTCGGTGCTCAGTGCTCGGGGTGCTGGGTGCTCAGTACTCAGGGTGCTGGGTGCTCAGTACTCAGGGTGCTGGGTGCTCAGTGCTCAGGGTGCTCGGTGCTCAGTACTCACGGTGCTGGGTACTCAGTGCTCACGGTACTCATTCTCAGGGTGCTGGGTGCTCAGTACTCAGGGTGCTGGGTGCTCAGTGCTCGGGGTGCAGGGTGCTCAGTGCTCGGGGTGCTCGGTGCTCAGTACTCAGGGTGCTGGGTGCTCAGTACTCAGGGTGCTCAGTGCTCGGGGAGCTCGGGGCTCAGTACTCAGGGTGCTGGGTGCTCAGTGCTCGGGGTGCTCGGTGCTCAGTACTCAGGGTGCTGGGTGCTCAGTGCTCAGGGTGCTGGGTGCTCAGTACTCAGGGTTCTGGGTGCTCAGTACTCAGGGTGCTAAGAGCTCAGGGTGCTCAGTGCTCGGGGTGCTGGATGCTCAGTGCTCAGTGCACAGGGTGCTGGGTGCTCAGTCCTCTGGGTGCTGGGTGCTCAGTTCTCTGGGTGCTCAGTGCTCAGTACTCAGGGTGCTGGGTGCTCGGTGCTCAGTACGCTGGGTGCTCAGTACTCAGGGCGCTGGGTGCTCAGTACTCAGGGTGCTGGGTGCTCAGTACTCAGGGTGCTCGGTGCTCAGTACTCAGGGTGCTGGGTGCTCAGTGCTCAGAGTGTTGGGTGCTCAGTACTCAGGGTGCTCTGTGCTCAGTGCTCAGTGCTCAGTGTGCTCAGTGCTCAGGCTGCTGGGTGCTCAGGGTGCTGGGTGCTCAGTGCTCGGGGTGCTGGGTGCTCAGTGCTCAGGGTACTGGGTGCTCAGTGCTCAGGGTGCTGGGTGCTCAGTGCTCAGGGTGCTGGGTGCTCAGTGCTCGGGGTGCTCGGTGCTCAGTACTCAGGGTGCTTGGTGGTCAGTCCTCGGGGTGCTGGGTGCTCAGTTCTCTTTGTGCTCAGTCCTCAGTACTCAGGGTGCTGGGTGCTCAGTACTCAGGGTGCTCGGTGCTCAGTACTCAGGGAGCTCATTGCTCGGGGTGCAGGGTGCTCAGTACTCAGGGTGCTGGGAGCTCAGTACTCAGGGTGCTCAGTACTCAGGGTGCTGGGTGCTCAGTGCTTGGGGTGCTGGGTGCTCAGTACTCAGGGTGCTGGGTGCTCAGTGCTCAGGGTGCTGGGTGCTCAGTGCTCGGCGTGCTGGGTGCTCATTCTCGGGGTGCTGGGTGCTCAGTACTCAGGGTGCTGGGTGCTCAGTGCTCGGGGTGCTCGGTGCTCAGTACACAGGGTGCTGGGTGCTCAGTGCTCGGGGTGCTGGGTGCTCAGTACTCAGGGTGCTGGGTGCTCAGTGCTCAGTACTCACCGTGCTGGGTGCTCAGTGCTCAGAGTGTTGGGTGCTCAGTAATCAGGGTGCTGGGTGCTCAGTGCTCAGTGCTCAGGGTGCTCAGTGCTCAGGGTGCTGGGTGCTCAGGGTGCTGGGTGCTCAGTGCTCGGGGTGATGGGTGCTCAGTGCTCAGGATGCTGGGTGCTCACTGCTCAGTGCTCAGGGTGCTGGGTGCTCAGTGCTCAGTGCTCAGGGTGCTGGGTGTTCAGTACTCAGGGTGCTGGGTCCTCAGTAATCAGGGTGCTGGGTGCTCAGTGCTCAGTGCTCAGGGTGCTCAGTGCTCAGGGTGCTGGGTGCTCAGGGTGCTGGGTGCTCAGTGCTCGGGGTGATGGGTGCTCAGTGCTCAGGGTGCTGGGTGCTCAGTGCTCAGTGCTCAGGGTGCTGGGTGCTCAGTGCTCAGTGCTCAGGGTGCTGGGTGTTCAGTACTCAGGGTGCTGGGTGCTCAGTACTCAGGGTGCTGGGTGCTCAGTGCTCAGGGTGCTGGGTGCTCAGTGCTCAGGGTGCTGGGTGCTCAGTACTCAGGGTGCTGGGTGCTCAGTACTCAGGGTGCTCGGTGCTCAGTGCTCAGGGTGCTGGGTGCTCAGTGCTCGGTATGCTGGGTGTTCAGTACTCAGGGTGCTGGGTGCTCAGTACTCAGGGTGCTGGATGATCAGTGCTCAGGGTGCTGGGTGCTCAGTGCTCAGGGTGCTGGGTGCTCAGTACTCAGGGTGCTGGGTGCTCAGTACTCAGGGTGCTCGGTGCTCAGTGCTCAGGGTGCTGGGTGCACAGTGCTAGGGGTGCTGGGTGCTCAGTTCTCGGGGTGCTGGGTGCTCAGTGCTCAGGGTGCTGGGTCTCAGTGCTCGGGGTACTGGGTACTCAGTCCTCAGTACACAGGGTGCTGGGTCTCAGTGCTCGGGGTACTGGGTACTCAGTGCTCAGTACTCAGGGTGCTCGGTGCTCAGTGCTCGGGGTGCTGTGTGCTCAGTACTCAGGGTACTCAGTGCTCAGTACTCGGGGTGCTGGGTGCTCAGTACTCAGGGAGCTGGGTGCTCAATACTCTGGGTGCTGGGTGCTCAGTACTCGGGTGCTGGGTGCTCAGGGCTCAGGGTGCTGGGTGCTCAGTGCTCGGGGTGCTGGGTGCTCATTGCTCAGTACTCAGGGTGCTCGGTACTCAGTGCTCAGGGTGCTCGGTGCTCAGTACTCGGGGTGCTGGGTGCTCATTCTCAGGGTGCTGGGTGCTCAGTGCTCGCTGTGATGGGTGCTCAGTACTCAGGGTGCTGGTTGCTCAGTGCTCAGGGTGCTGGGTGCTCAGTACTCAGGGTGCTGGGTGCTCAGTGCTCAGGGTGCTGGGTGCTCAGTACTCAGGGTGCTGGGTGCTCAGTGCTCAGGGTGCTGGGTGCTCAGTACTCAGGGTGCTGGGTGCTCAGTGCTCAGGGTGCTGGGTGCTCAGTGCTCAGGGTGCTGGGTGCTCAGTACTCAGGGTGCTGGGTGCTCGGTGCTCAGTACGCTGGGTGCTCAGTACTCAGGGTGCTGGGTGCTCAGTACTCAGGGTGCTGGGTGCTCAGTACTCAGGGTGCTCGGTGCTCAGTACTCAGGGTGCTGGGTGCTCAGTGCTCAGGGTGCTGGGTGCTCAGTACTCAGGGTGCTAGGTGCTCAGTGCTCGGGGTGCTCGGTGCTCAGTACGCTGGGTGCTCAGTACTCAGGGTGCTGGGTGCTCAGTACTCAGGGTGCTGGGTGCTCAGTACTCAGGGTGCTCGGTGCTCAGTACTCAGGGTGCTGGGTGCTCAGTGCTCAGGGTGCTGGGTGCTCAGTACTCAGGGTGCTAGGTGCTCAGTGCTCGGGGTGCTCGGTGCTCAGTACGCTGGGTGCTCAGTACTCAGGGTGCTGGGTGCTCAGTACTCAGGGTGCTGGGTGCTCAGTACTCAGGGTGCTGGGTGCTTAGTACTCAGGGTGCTGGGTGCTCAGTGCTCGGGGTGCTGGGTGCTCAGTGCTTGGGGTGCTCGGTGCTCAGTGCTCGGGGTGCTTGGTGCTCAGTAATCAGGGTGCTTTGTGCTCAGTACTCGTTGTGCTGGGTGCTCAGTGCTCAGGGTGCTGGGTGCTCAGTACTCAGGGTGTTCGGTGCTCAGTGCTCGGGGTGCTGGGTGCTCAGTGCTCAGGGTGCTGGGTGCTCAGTTCTCGGGGTGCTCGGTGCTCAGTACTCAGGGTACTGGGTGCTCAGTGCTCGGGGTGCTCAGTACTAATGGTGCTGTGTGTTCAGTGCTCAGGGTGCTGGGTGCTCAGTACTCAGGGTGCTCGGTGCTTAGTACTCAGGATGCGGGGTGCTCAGTGCTCAGGGTGCTGGGTGCTCAGTACTCAGGGTGCTAGGTGCTCAGTGCTCGGGGTGCTCGGTGCTCAGTACGCTGGGTGCTCAGTACTCAGGGTGCTGGGTGCTCAGTACTCAGGGTGCTGGGTGCTCAGTACTCAGGGTTCTGGGGGCTTAGTACTCAGGGTGCTCAGTGCTCAGTGCTCGGGGTGCTGGGTGCTCAGTGCTCAGGGTGCTGGGTGCTCAGTACTCAGGGTGCTCGGTGCTCAGTGCTCGGGGTGCTGGGTGCTCAGTACTCAGGGTGCTCGGTGCTCAGTACTCAGGGTGCTCAGTGCTCAGTACTCAGGGTGCTGGGTGCTCAGTGCTCGGGGTGCTGGGTGCTCAGTGCTCGGGGTGCTGGGTGCTCAGTGCTCGGGGTGCTGGGTGCTCAGTGCTCGGGGTGCTGGGTGCTCAGTGCTCAGAGTGCTGGGTGCTCAGTACTCAGGGTGATCCGTGCTCAGTACTCAGGGTGCTGGGTGCTCAGTGCTCAGGGTGCTCAGTGCTCAGTACTCAGGGTGCTGGGTGCTCAGTGCTCAGGGTGCTCGGTGCTCAGTACTCAGGGTGCTGGGTGCTCAGTGCTCAGGGTGCTCGGTGCTCAGTACTCAGGGTGCTCAGTGCTCAGTACTCAGCGTGCTGGGTGCTCAGTGCTCAGGGTGCTGGGTGCTCAGTACTCAGGGTGCAGGGTGCTTAGTACTCAGTGTGCTCGGTCCTCAGTGCTCAGGGTGCTGGGTGCTCAGTGCTCAGGGTGCTGGGTGCTCAGTCCTCAGGGTGCTCAGTGCTCAGGGTGCTGGGTGCTCAGTGCTCAGGGTGCTGGGTGCTCAGTCCTCAGGGTGCTCAGTGCTCAGGGTGCTGGGTGCTCAGTGCTCGGGGTGCTCGGTGCTCAGTACTCAGGGTGCTCAGTGCTCAGTGCTCTGGGTGCTGGGTGCTCAGTGCTCGGGGTGCTGGATGCTCAGTACTCAGGGTGCTGGGTGCTCAGTGCTCAGGGTGCTGGGTGCTCAGTACTCAGTGTGCTGGGTGCTCAGTGCTCAGGGTGCTGGGTGCTCAGTACTCAGGGTGCTGGGTACTCAGTGCTCAGGGTGCTCGGTGCTCAGTACTCGGGGTGCTGGGTGCTCATTCTCAGGGTGCTGGGTGCTCAGTGCTCGCTGTGATGGGTGCTCAGTACTCAGGGTGCTGGTTGCTCAGTGCTCAGGGTGCTGGGTGCTCAGTACTCAGGGTGCTGGGTGCTCAGTGCTCAGGGTGCTGGGTGCTCAGTACTCAGGGTGCTGGGTGCTCAGTGCTCAGGGTGCTGGGTGCTCAGTACTCAGGGTGCTGGGTGCTCAGTGCTCAGGGTGCTGGGTGCTCAGTGCTCAGGGTGCTGGGTGCTCAGTACTCAGGGTGCTGGGTGCTCGGTGCTCAGTACGCTGGGTGCTCAGTACTCAGGGTGCTGGGTGCTCAGTACTCAGGGTGCTGGGTGCTCAGTACTCAGGGTGCTCGGTGCTCAGTACTCAGGGTGCTGGGTGCTCAGTGCTCAGGGTGCTGGGTGCTCAGTACTCAGGGTGCTAGGTGCTCAGTGCTCTGGGTGCTCGGTGCTCAGTACGCTGGGTGCTCAGTACTCAGGGTGCTGGGTGCTCAGTACTCAGGGTTCTGGGGGCTTAGTACTCAGGGTGCTCAGTGCTCAGTGCTTGGGGTGCTGGGTGCTCAGTGCTCAGGGTGCTGGGTGCTCAGTACTCAGGGTGCTCGGTGCTCAGTGCTCGGGGTGCTGGGTGCTCAGTACTCAGGGTGCTCGGTGCTCAGTACTCAGGGTGCTCAGTGCTCAGTACTCAGGGTGCTGGGTGCTCAGTGCTCGGGGTGCTGGGTGCTCAGTACTCGGGGTGCTGGGTGCTCAGTGCTCGGGGTGCTGGGTGCTCAGTGCTCAGAGTGCTGGGTGCTCAGTACTCAGGGTGATCCGTGCTCAGTACTCAGGGTGCTGGGTGCTCAGTGCTCAGGGTGCTCAGTGCTCAGTACTCAGGGTGCTGGGTGCTCAGTGCTCAGGGTGCTCGGTGCTCAGTACTCAGGGTGCTGGGTGCTCAGTGCTCAGGGTGCTCGGTGCTCAGTACTCAGGGTGCTCAGTGCTCAGTACTCAGCGTGCTGGGTGCTCAGTGCTCAGGGTGCTGGGTGCTCAGTACTCAGGGTGCAGGGTGCTTAGTTCTCAGTGTGCTCGGTCCTCAGTGCTCAGGGTGCTGGGTGCTCAGTGCTCAGGGTGCTGGGTGCTCAGTCCTCAGGGTGCTCAGTGCTCAGGGTGCTGGGTGCTCAGTGCTCAGGGTGCTGGGTGCTCAGTCCTCAGGGTGCTCAGTGCTCAGGGTGCTGGGTGCTCAGTGCTCGGGGTGCTCGGTGCTCAGTACTCAGGGTGCTCAGTGCTCAGTGCTCTGGGTGCTGGGTGCTCAGTGCTCGGCTTGCTGGATGCTCAGTACTCAGGGTGCTGGGTGCTCAGTGCTCAGGGTGCTGGGTGCTCAGTACTCAGTGTGCTGGGTGCTCAGTGCTCAGGGTGCTGGGTGCTCAGTACTCAGGGTGCTGGGTACTCAGTGCTCAGGGTGCTCGGTGCTCAGTACTCGGGGTGCTGGGTGCTCATTCTCAGGGTGCTGGGTGCTCAGTGCTCGCTGTGATGGGTGCTCAGTACTCAGGGTGCTGGTTGCTCAGTGCTCAGGGTGCTGGGTGCTCAGTACTCAGGGTGCTGGGTGCTCAGTGCTCAGGGTGCTGGGTGCTCAGTACTCAGGGTGCTGGGTGCTCAGTGCTCAGGGTGCTGTGTGCTCAGTACTCAGGGTGCTGGGTGCTCAGTGCTCAGGGTGCTGGGTGCTCAGTGCTCAGGGTGCTGGGTGCTCAGTACTCAGGGTGCTGGGTGCTCGGTGCTCAGTACGCTGGGTGCTCAGTACTCAGGGTGCTGGGTGCTCAGTGCTCGGGGTGCTGGGTGCTCAGTGCTTGGGGTGCTCGGTGCTCAGTGCTCGGGGTGCTTGGTGCTCAGTAATCAGGGTGCTTTGTGCTCAGTACTCGTTGTGCTGGGTGCTCAGTGCTCAGGGTGCTGGGTGCTCAGTACTCAGGGTGTTCGGTGCTCAGTGCTCGGGGTGCTGGGTGCTCAGTACTCAGGGTGCTGGGTGCTCAGTACTCAGGGTGCTGGGTGCTCAGTGCTCAGGGTGCTCGGTGCTCAGTACTCACGGTGCTGGGTACTCAGTGCTCACGGTACTCATTCTCAGGGTGCTGGGTGCTCAGTACTCAGGGTGCTGGGTGCTCAGTGCTCGGGGTGCAGGGTGCTCAGTGCTCGGGGTGCTCGGTGCTCAGTACTCAGGGTGCTGGGTGCTCAGTACTCAGGGTGCTCAGTGCTCGGGGAGCTCGGGGCTCAGTACTCAGGGTGCTGGGTGCTCAGTGCTCGGGGTGCTCGGTGCTCAGTACTCAGGGTGCTGGGTGCTCAGTGCTCAGGGTGCTGGGTGCTCAGTACTCAGGGTTCTGGGTGCTCAGTACTCAGGGTGCTAAGAGCTCAGGGTGCTCAGTGCTCGGGGTGCTGGATGCTCAGTGCTCAGTGCACAGGGTGCTGGGTGCTCTGTCCTCTGGGTGCTGGGTGCTCAGTTCTCTGGGTGCTCAGTGCTCAGTACTCAGGGTGCTGGGTGCTCGGTGCTCAGTACGCTGGGTGCTCAGTACTCAGGGCGCTGGGTGCTCAGTACTCAGGGTGCTGGGTGCTCAGTACTCAGGGTGCTCGGTGCTCAGTACTCAGGGTGCTGGGTGCTCAGTGCTCAGAGTGTTGGGTGCTCAGTACTCAGGGTGCTCTGTGCTCAGTGCTCAGTGCTCAGTGTGCTCAGTGCTCAGGCTGCTGGGTGCTCAGGGTGCTGGGTGCTCAGTGCTCGGGGTGCTGGGTGCTCAGTGCTCAGGGTACTGGGTGCTCAGTGCTCAGGGTGCTGGGTGCTCAGTGCTCAGGGTGCTGGGTGCTCAGTGCTCGGGGTGCTCGGTGCTCAGTACTCAGGGTGCTTGGTGGTCAGTCCTCGGGGTGCTGGGTGCTCAGTTCTCTTTGTGCTCAGTCCTCAGTACTCAGGGTGCTGGGTGCTCAGTACTCAGGGTGCTCGGTGCTCAGTACTCAGGGAGCTCATTGCTCGGGGTGCAGGGTGCTCAGTACTCAGGGTGCTGGGAGCTCAGTACTCAGGGTGCTCAGTACTCAGGGTGCTGGGTGCTCAGTGCTTGGGGTGCTGGGTGCTCAGTACTCAGGGTGCTGGGTGCTCAGTGCTCAGGGTGCTGGGTGCTCAGTGCTCGGCGTGCTGGGTGCTCATTCTCGGGGTGCTGGGTGCTCAGTACTCAGGGTGCTGGGTGCTCAGTGCTCGGGGTGCTCGGTGCTCAGTACACAGGGTGCTGGGTGCTCAGTGCTCGGGGTGCTGGGTGCTCAGTACTCAGGGTGCTGGGTGCTCAGTGCTCAGTACTCACCGTGCTGGGTGCTCAGTGCTCAGAGTGTTGGGTGCTCAGTAATCAGGGTGCTGGGTGCTCAGTGCTCAGTGCTCAGGGTGCTCAGTGCTCAGGGTGCTGGGTGCTCAGGGTGCTGGGTGCTCAGTGCTCGGGGTGATGGGTGCTCAGTGCTCAGGATGCTGGGTGCTCACTGCTCAGTGCTCAGGGTGCTGGGTGCTCAGGGTGCTGGGTGCTCAGTGCTCGGGGTGATGGGTGCTCAGTGCTCAGGGTGCTGGGTGCTCAGTACTCAGGGTGTTCGGTGCTCAGTGCTCGGGGTGCTGGGTGCTCAGTACTCAGGGTGCTGGGTGCTCAGTACTCAGGGTGCTGGGTGCTCAGTGCTCAGGGTGCTCGGTGCTCAGTACTCACGGTGCTGGGTACTCAGTGCTCACGGTACTCATTCTCAGGGTGCTGGGTGCTCAGTACTCAGGGTGCTGGGTGCTCAGTGCTCGGGGTGCAGGGTGCTCAGTGCTCGGGGTGCTCGGTGCTCAGTACTCAGGGTGCTGGGTGCTCAGTACTCAGGGTGCTCAGTGCTCGGGGAGCTCGGGGCTCAGTACTCAGGGTGCTGGGTGCTCAGTGCTCGGGGTGCTCGGTGCTCAGTACTCAGGGTGCTGGGTGCTCAGTGCTCAGGGTGCTGGGTGCTCAGTACTCAGGGTTCTGGGTGCTCAGTACTCAGGGTGCTAAGAGCTCAGGGTGCTCAGTGCTCGGGGTGCTGGATGCTCAGTGCTCAGTGCACAGGGTGCTGGGTGCTCAGTCCTCTGGGTGCTGGGTGCTCAGTTCTCTGGGTGCTCAGTGCTCAGTACTCAGGGTGCTGGGTGCTCGGTGCTCAGTACGCTGGGTGCTCAGTACTCAGGGCGCTGGGTGCTCAGTACTCAGGGTGCTGGGTGCTCAGTACTCAGGGTGCTCGGTGCTCAGTACTCAGGGTGCTGGGTGCTCAGTGCTCAGAGTGTTGGGTGCTCAGTACTCAGGGTGCTCTGTGCTCAGTGCTCAGTGCTCAGTGTGCTCAGTGCTCAGGCTGCTGGGTGCTCAGGGTGCTGGGTGCTCAGTGCTCGGGGTGCTGGGTGCTCAGTGCTCAGGGTACTGGGTGCTCAGTGCTCAGGGTGCTGGGTGCTCAGTGCTCAGGGTGCTGGGTGCTCAGTGCTCGGGGTGCTCGGTGCTCAGTACTCAGGGTGCTTGGTGGTCAGTCCTCGGGGTGCTGGGTGCTCAGTTCTCTTTGTGCTCAGTCCTCAGTACTCAGGGTGCTGGGTGCTCAGTACTCAGGGTGCTCGGTGCTCAGTACTCAGGGAGCTCATTGCTCGGGGTGCAGGGTGCTCAGTACTCAGGGTGCTGGGAGCTCAGTACTCAGGGTGCTCAGTACTCAGGGTGCTGGGTGCTCAGTGCTTGGGGTGCTGGGTGCTCAGTACTCAGGGTGCTGGGTGCTCAGTGCTCAGGGTGCTGGGTGCTCAGTGCTCGGCGTGCTGGGTGCTCATTCTCGGGGTGCTGGGTGCTCAGTACTCAGGGTGCTGGGTGCTCAGTGCTCGGGGTGCTCGGTGCTCAGTACACAGGGTGCTGGGTGCTCAGTGCTCGGGGTGCTGGGTGCTCAGTACTCAGGGTGCTGGGTGCTCAGTGCTCAGTACTCACCGTGCTGGGTGCTCAGTGCTCAGAGTGTTGGGTGCTCAGTAATCAGGGTGCTGGGTGCTCAGTGCTCAGTGCTCAGGGTGCTCAGTGCTCAGGGTGCTGGGTGCTCAGGGTGCTGGGTGCTCAGTGCTCGGGGTGATGGGTGCTCAGTGCTCAGGATGCTGGGTGCTCACTGCTCAGTGCTCAGGGTGCTGGGTGCTCAGTGCTCAGTGCTCAGGGTGCTGGGTGTTCAGTACTCAGGGTGCTGGGTCCTCAGTAATCAGGGTGCTGGGTGCTCAGTGCTCAGTGCTCAGGGTGCTCAGTGCTCAGGGTGCTGGGTGCTCAGGGTGCTGGGTGCTCAGTGCTCGGGGTGATGGGTGCTCAGTGCTCAGGGTGCTGGGTGCTCAGTGCTCAGTGCTCAGGGTGCTGGGTGCTCAGTGCTCAGTGCTCAGGGTGCTGGGTGTTCAGTACTCAGGGTGCTGGGTGCTCAGTACTCAGGGTGCTGGGTGCTCAGTGCTCAGGGTGCTGGGTGCTCAGTGCTCAGGGTGCTGGGTGCTCAGTACTCAGGGTGCTGGGTGCTCAGTACTCAGGGTGCTCGGTGCTCAGTGCTCAGGGTGCTGGGTGCTCAGTGCTCGGTATGCTGGGTGTTCAGTACTCAGGGTGCTGGGTGCTCAGTACTCAGGGTGCTGGATGCTCAGTGCTCAGGGTGCTGGGTGCTCAGTGCTCAGGGTGCTGGGTGCTCAGTACTCAGGGTGCTGGGTGCTCAGTACTCAGGGTGCTCGGTGCTCAGTGCTCAGGGTGCTGGGTGCACAGTGCTAGGGGTGCTGGGTGCTCAGTTCTCGGGGTGCTGGGTGCTCAGTGCTCAGGGTGCTGGGTCTCAGTGCTCGGGGTACTGGGTACTCAGTCCTCAGTACACAGGGTGCTGGGTCTCAGTGCTCGGGGTACTGGGTACTCAGTGCTCAGTACTCAGGGTGCTCGGTGCTCAGTGCTCGGGGTGCTGTGTGCTCAGTACTCAGGGTACTCAGTGCTCAGTACTCGGGGTGCTGGGTGCTCAGTACTCAGGGAGCTGGGTGCTCAATACTCTGGGTGCTGGGTGCTCAGTACTCGGGTGCTGGGTGCTCAGGGCTCAGGGTGCTGGGTGCTCAGTGCTCGGGGTGCTGGGTGCTCATTGCTCAGTACTCAGGGTGCTCGGTACTCAGTGCTCAGGGTGCTCGGTGCTCAGTACTCGGGGTGCTGGGTGCTCATTCTCAGGGTGCTGGGTGCTCAGTGCTCGCTGTGATGGGTGCTCAGTACTCAGGGTGCTGGTTGCTCAGTGCTCAGGGTGCTGGGTGCTCAGTACTCAGGGTGCTGGGTGCTCAGTGCTCAGGGTGCTGGGTGCTCAGTACTCAGGGTGCTGGGTGCTCAGTGCTCAGGGTGCTGGGTGCTCAGTACTCAGGGTGCTGGGTGCTCAGTGCTCAGGGTGCTGGGTGCTCAGTGCTCAGGGTGCTGGGTGCTCAGTACTCAGGGTGCTGGGTGCTCGGTGCTCAGTACGCTGGGTGCTCAGTACTCAGGGTGCTGGGTGCTCAGTACTCAGGGTGCTGGGTGCTCAGTACTCAGGGTGCTCGGTGCTCAGTACTCAGGGTGCTGGGTGCTCAGTGCTCAGGGTGCTGGGTGCTCAGTACTCAGGGTGCTAGGTGCTCAGTGCTCGGGGTGCTCGGTGCTCAGTACGCTGGGTGCTCAGTACTCAGGGTGCTGGGTGCTCAGTACTCAGGGTGCTGGGTGCTCAGTACTCAGGGTGCTCGGTGCTCAGTACTCAGGGTGCTGGGTGCTCAGTGCTCAGGGTGCTGGGTGCTCAGTACTCAGGGTGCTAGGTGCTCAGTGCTCGGGGTGCTCGGTGCTCAGTACGCTGGGTGCTCAGTACTCAGGGTGCTGGGTGCTCAGTACTCAGGGTGCTGGGTGCTCAGTACTCAGGGTGCTGGGTGCTTAGTACTCAGGGTGCTGGGTGCTCAGTGCTCGGGGTGCTGGGTGCTCAGTGCTTGGGGTGCTCGGTGCTCAGTGCTCGGGGTGCTTGGTGCTCAGTAATCAGGGTGCTTTGTGCTCAGTACTCGTTGTGCTGGGTGCTCAGTGCTCAGGGTGCTGGGTGCTCAGTACTCAGGGTGTTCGGTGCTCAGTGCTCGGGGTGCTGGGTGCTCAGTGCTCAGGGTGCTGGGTGCTCAGTTCTCGGGGTGCTCGGTGCTCAGTACTCAGGGTACTGGGTGCTCAGTGCTCGGGGTGCTCAGTACTAATGGTGCTGTGTGTTCAGTGCTCAGGGTGCTGGGTGCTCAGTACTCAGGGTGCTCGGTGCTTAGTACTCAGGATGCGGGGTGCTCAGTGCTCAGGGTGCTGGGTGCTCAGTACTCAGGGTGCTAGGTGCTCAGTGCTCGGGGTGCTCGGTGCTCAGTACGCTGGGTGCTCAGTACTCAGGGTGCTGGGTGCTCAGTACTCAGGGTGCTGGGTGCTCAGTACTCAGGGTTCTGGGGGCTTAGTACTCAGGGTGCTCAGTGCTCAGTGCTCGGGGTGCTGGGTGCTCAGTGCTCAGGGTGCTGGGTGCTCAGTACTCAGGGTGCTCGGTGCTCAGTGCTCGGGGTGCTGGGTGCTCAGTACTCAGGGTGCTCGGTGCTCAGTACTCAGGGTGCTCAGTGCTCAGTACTCAGGGTGCTGGGTGCTCAGTGCTCGGGGTGCTGGGTGCTCAGTGCTCGGGGTGCTGGGTGCTCAGTGCTCGGGGTGCTGGGTGCTCAGTGCTCGGGGTGCTGGGTGCTCAGTGCTCAGAGTGCTGGGTGCTCAGTACTCAGGGTGATCCGTGCTCAGTACTCAGGGTGCTGGGTGCTCAGTGCTCAGGGTGCTCAGTGCTCAGTACTCAGGGTGCTGGGTGCTCAGTGCTCAGGGTGCTCGGTGCTCAGTACTCAGGGTGCTGGGTGCTCAGTGCTCAGGGTGCTCGGTGCTCAGTACTCAGGGTGCTCAGTGCTCAGTACTCAGCGTGCTGGGTGCTCAGTGCTCAGGGTGCTGGGTGCTCAGTACTCAGGGTGCAGGGTGCTTAGTACTCAGTGTGCTCGGTCCTCAGTGCTCAGGGTGCTGGGTGCTCAGTGCTCAGGGTGCTGGGTGCTCAGTCCTCAGGGTGCTCAGTGCTCAGGGTGCTGGGTGCTCAGTGCTCAGGGTGCTGGGTGCTCAGTCCTCAGGGTGCTCAGTGCTCAGGGTGCTGGGTGCTCAGTGCTCGGGGTGCTCGGTGCTCAGTACTCAGGGTGCTCAGTGCTCAGTGCTCTGGGTGCTGGGTGCTCAGTGCTCGGGGTGCTGGATGCTCAGTACTCAGGGTGCTGGGTGCTCAGTGCTCAGGGTGCTGGGTGCTCAGTACTCAGTGTGCTGGGTGCTCAGTGCTCAGGGTGCTGGGTGCTCAGTACTCAGGGTGCTGGGTACTCAGTGCTCAGGGTGCTCGGTGCTCAGTACTCGGGGTGCTGGGTGCTCATTCTCAGGGTGCTGGGTGCTCAGTGCTCGCTGTGATGGGTGCTCAGTACTCAGGGTGCTGGTTGCTCAGTGCTCAGGGTGCTGGGTGCTCAGTACTCAGGGTGCTGGGTGCTCAGTGCTCAGGGTGCTGGGTGCTCAGTACTCAGGGTGCTGGGTGCTCAGTGCTCAGGGTGCTGGGTGCTCAGTACTCAGGGTGCTGGGTGCTCAGTGCTCAGGGTGCTGGGTGCTCAGTGCTCAGGGTGCTGGGTGCTCAGTACTCAGGGTGCTGGGTGCTCGGTGCTCAGTACGCTGGGTGCTCAGTACTCAGGGTGCTGGGTGCTCAGTACTCAGGGTGCTGGGTGCTCAGTACTCAGGGTGCTCGGTGCTCAGTACTCAGGGTGCTGGGTGCTCAGTGCTCAGGGTGCTGGGTGCTCAGTACTCAGGGTGCTAGGTGCTCAGTGCTCTGGGTGCTCGGTGCTCAGTACGCTGGGTGCTCAGTACTCAGGGTGCTGGGTGCTCAGTACTCAGGGTGCTGGGTGCTCAGTACTCAGGGTGCTGGGTGCTTAGTACTCAGGGTGCTGGGTGCTCAGTGCTCGGGGTGCTGGGTGCTCAGTGCTTGGGGTGCTCGGTGCTCAGTGCTCGGGGTGCTTGGTGCTCAGTAATCAGGGTGCTTTGTGCTCAGTACTCGTTGTGCTGGGTGCTCAGTGCTCAGGGTGCTGGGTGCTCAGTACTCAGGGTGTTCGGTGCTCAGTGCTCGGGGTGCTGGGTGCTCAGTGCTCAGGGTGCTGGGTGCTCAGTTCTCGGGGTGCTCGGTGCCCAGTACTCAGGGTACTGGGTGCTCAGTGCTCGGGGTGCTCAGTACTAATGGTGCTGTGTGTTCAGTGCTCAGGGTGCTGGGTGCTCAGTACTCAGGGTGCTCGGTGCTTAGTACTCAGGATGCGGGGTGCTCAGTGCTCAGGGTGCTGGGTGCTCAGTACTCAGGGTGCTAGGTGCTCAGTGCTCGGGGTGCTCGGTGCTCAGTACGCTGGGTGCTCAGTACTCAGGGTGCTGGGTGCTCAGTACTCAGGGTGCTGGGTGCTCAGTACTCAGGGTTCTGGGGGCTTAGTACTCAGGGTGCTCAGTGCTCAGTGCTCGGGGTGCTGGGTGCTCAGTGCTCAGGGTGCTGGGTGCTCAGTACTCAGGGTGCTCGGTGCTCAGTGCTCGGGGTGCTGGGTGCTCAGTACTCAGGGTGCTCGGTGCTCAGTACTCAGGGTGCTCAGTGCTCAGTACTCAGGGTGCTGGGTGCTCAGTGCTCGGGGTGCTGGGTGCTCAGTGCTCGGGGTGCTGGGTGCTCAGTGCTCGGGGTGCTGGGTGCTCAGTGCTCAGAGTGCTGGGTGCTCAGTACTCAGGGTGATCCGTGCTCAGTACTCAGGGTGCTGGGTGCTCAGTGCTCAGGGTGCTCAGTGCTCAGTACTCAGGGTGCTGGGTGCTCAGTGCTCAGGGTGCTCGGTGCTCAGTACTCAGGGTGCTGGGTGCTCAGTGCTCAGGGTGCTCGGTGCTCAGTACTCAGGGTGCTCAGTGCTCAGTACTCAGCGTGCTGGGTGCTCAGTGCTCAGGGTGCTGGGTGCTCAGTACTCAGGGTGCAGGGTGCTTAGTACTCAGTGTGCTCGGTCCTCAGTGCTCAGGGTGCTGGGTGCTCAGTGCTCAGGGTGCTGGGTGCTCAGTCCTCAGGGTGCTCAGTGCTCAGGGTGCTGGGTGCTCAGTGCTCAGGGTGCTGGGTGCTCAGTCCTCAGGGTGCTCAGTGCTCAGGGTGCTGGGTGCTCAGTGCTCGGGGTGCTCGGTGCTCAGTACTCAGGGTGCTCAGTGCTCAGTGCTCTGGGTGCTGGGTGCTCAGTGCTCGGGGTGCTGGATGCTCAGTACTCAGGGTGCTGGGTGCTCAGTGCTCAGGGTGCTGGGTGCTCAGTACTCAGTGTGCTGGGTGCTCAGTGCTCAGGGTGCTGGGTGCTCAGTACTCAGGGTGCTGGGTACTCAGTGCTCAGGGTGCTCGGTGCTCAGTACTCGGGGTGCTGGGTGCTCATTCTCAGGGTGCTGGGTGCTCAGTGCTCGCTGTGATGGGTGCTCAGTACTCAGGGTGCTGGTTGCTCAGTGCTCAGGGTGCTGGGTGCTCAGTACTCAGGGTGCTGGGTGCTCAGTGCTCAGGGTGCTGGGTGCTCAGTACTCAGGGTGCTGGGTGCTCAGTGCTCAGGGTGCTGGGTGCTCAGTACTCAGGGTGCTGGGTGCTCAGTGCTCAGGGTGCTGGGTGCTCAGTGCTCAGGGTGCTGGGTGCTCAGTACTCAGGGTGCTGGGTGCTCGGTGCTCAGTACGCTGGGTGCTCAGTACTCAGGGTGCTGGGTGCTCAGTACTCAGGGTGCTGGGTGCTCAGTACTCAGGGTGCTCGGTGCTCAGTACTCAGGGTGCTGGGTGCTCAGTGCTCAGGGTGCTGGGTGCTCAGTACTCAGGGTGCTAGGTGCTCAGTGCTCTGGGTGCTCGGTGCTCAGTACGCTGGGTGCTCAGTACTCAGGGTGCTGGGTGCTCAGTACTCAGGGTGCTGGGTGCTCAGTACTCAGGGTGCTGGGTGCTTAGTACTCAGGGTGCTGGGTGCTCAGTGCTCGGGGTGCTGGGTGCTCAGTGCTTGGGGTGCTCGGTGCTCAGTGCTCGGGGTGCTTGGTGCTCAGTAATCAGGGTGCTTTGTGCTCAGTACTCGTTGTGCTGGGTGCTCAGTGCTCAGGGTGCTGGGTGCTCAGTACTCAGGGTGTTCGGTGCTCAGTGCTCGGGGTGCTGGGTGCTCAGTGCTCAGGGTGCTGGGTGCTCAGTTCTCGGGGTGCTCGGTGCTCAGTACTCAGGGTACTGGGTGCTCAGTGCTCGGGGTGCTCAGTACTAATGGTGCTGTGTGTTCAGTGCTCAGGGTGCTGGGTGCTCAGTACTCAGGGTGCTCGGTGCTTAGTACTCAGGATGCGGGGTGCTCAGTGCACAGGGTGCTGGGTGCTCATTACTCAGGGTGCTAGGTGCTCAGTGCTCGGGGTGCTCGGTGCTCAGTACGCTGGGTGCTCAGTACTCAGGGTGCTGGGTGCTCAGTACTCAGGGTGCTGGGTGCTCAGTACTCAGGGTTCTGGGGGCTTAGTACTCAGGGTGCTCAGTGCTCAGTGCTCGGGGTGCTGGGTGCTCAGTGCTCAGGGTGCTGGGTGCTCAGTACTCAGGGTGCTCGGTGCTCAGTGCTCGGGGTGCTGGGTGCTCAGTACTCAGGGTGCTCGGTGCTCAGTACTCAGGGTGCTCAGTGCTCAGTACTCAGGGTGCTGGGTGCTCAGTGCTCGGGGTGCTGGGTGCTCAGTGCTCGGGGTGCTGGGTGCTCAGTGCTCGGGGTGCTGGGTGCTCAGTGCTCAGAGTGCTGGGTGCTCAGTACTCAGGGTGATCCGTGCTCAGTACTCAGGGTGCTGGGTGCTCAGTGCTCAGGGTGCTCAGTGCTCAGTACTCAGGGTGCTGGGTGCTCAGTGCTCAGGGTGCTCGGTGCTCAGTACTCAGGGTGCTGGGTGCTCAGTGCTCAGGGTGCTCGGTGCTCAGTACTCAGGGTGCTCAGTGCTCAGTACTCAGCGTGCTGGGTGCTCAGTGCTCAGGGTGCTGGGTGCTCAGTACTCAGGGTGCAGGGTGCTTAGTACTCAGTGTGCTCGGTCCTCAGTGCTCAGGGTGCTGGGTGCTCAGTGCTCAGGGTGCTGGGTGCTCAGTCCTCAGGGTGCTCAGTGCTCAGGGTGCTGGGTGCTCAGTGCTCAGGGTGCTGGGTGCTCAGTCCTCAGGGTGCTCAGTGCTCAGGGTGCTGGGTGCTCAGTGCTCGGGGTGCTCGGTGCTCAGTACTCAGGGTGCTCAGTGCTCAGTGCTCTGGGTGCTGGGTGCTCAGTGCTCGGGGTGCTGGATGCTCAGTACTCAGGGTGCTGGGTGCTCAGTGCTCAGGGTGCTGGGTGCTCAGTACTCAGTGTGCTGGGTGCTCAGTGCTCAGGGTGCTGGGTGCTCAGTACTCAGGGTGCTGGGTACTCAGTGCTCAGGGTGCTCGGTGCTCAGTACTCGGGGTGCTGGGTGCTCATTCTCAGGGTGCTGGGTGCTCAGTGCTCGCTGTGATGGGTGCTCAGTACTCAGGGTGCTGGTTGCTCAGTGCTCAGGGTGCTGGGTGCTCAGTACTCAGGGTGCTGGGTGCTCAGTGCTCAGGGTGCTGGGTGCTCAGTACTCAGGGTGCTGGGTGCTCAGTGCTCAGGGTGCTGGGTGCTCAGTACTCAGGGTGCTGGGTGCTCAGTGCTCAGGGTGCTGGGTGCTCAGTGCTCAGGGTGCTGGGTGCTCAGTACTCAGGGTGCTGGGTGCTCGGTGCTCAGTACGCTGGGTGCTCAGTACTCAGGGTGCTGGGTGCTCAGTACTCAGGGTGCTGGGTGCTCAGTACTCAGGGTGCTCGGTGCTCAGTACTCAGGGTGCTGGGTGCTCAGTGCTCAGGGTGCTGGGTGCTCAGTACTCAGGGTGCTAGGTGCTCAGTGCTCTGGGTGCTCGGTGCTCAGTACGCTGGGTGCTCAGTACTCAGGGTGCTGGGTGCTCAGTACTCAGGGTGCTGGGTGCTCAGTACTCAGGGTGCTGGGTGCTTAGTACTCAGGGTGCTGGGTGCTCAGTGCTCGGGGTGCTGGGTGCTCAGTGCTTGGGGTGCTCGGTGCTCAGTGCTCGGGGTGCTTGGTGCTCAGTAATCAGGGTGCTTTGTGCTCAGTACTCGTTGTGCTGGGTGCTCAGTGCTCAGGGTGCTGGGTGCTCAGTACTCAGGGTGTTCGGTGCTCAGTGCTCGGGGTGCTGGGTGCTCAGTACTCAGGGTGCTGGGTGCTCAGTACTCAGGGTGCTGGGTGCTCAGTGCTCAGGGTGCTCGGTGCTCAGTACTCACGGTGCTGGGTACTCAGTGCTCATGGTACTCATTCTCAGGGTGCTGGGTGCTCAGTACTCAGGGTGCTGGGTGCTCAGTGCTCGGGGTGCTGGGTGCTCAGTGCTCGGGGTGCTCGGTGCTCAGTACTCAGGGTGCTGGGTGCTCAGTACTCAGGGTGCTCAGTGCTCGGGGAGCTCGGGGCTCAGTACTCAGGGTGCTGGGTGCTCAGTGCTCGGGGTGCTCGGTGCTCAGTACTCAGGGTGCTGGGTGCTCAGTGCTCAGGGTGCTGGGTGCTCAGTACTCAGGGTTCTGGGTGCTCAGTACTCAGGGTGCTAAGAGCTCAGGGTGCTCAGTGCTCGGGGTGCTGGATGCTCAGTGCTCAGTGCACAGGGTGCTGGGTGCTCAGTCCTCTGGGTGCTGGGTGCTCAGTTCTCTGGGTCCTCAGTGCTCAGTACTCAGGGTGCTGGGTGCTCGGTGCTCAGTACGCTGGGTGCTCAGTACTCAGGGTGCTGGGTGCTCAGTACTCAGGGTGCTGGGTGCTCAGTACTCAGGGTGCTCGGTGCTCAGTACTCAGGGTGCTGGGTGCTCAGTGCTCAGAGTGTTGGGTGCTCAGTACTCAGGGTGCTCTGTGCTCAGTGCTCAGTGCTCAGTGTGCTCAGTGCTCAGGCTGCTGGGTGCTCAGGGTGCTGGGTGCTCAGTGCACGGGGTGCTGGGTGCTCAGTGCTCAGGGTACTGGGTGCTCAGTGCTCGGGGTGCTGGGTGCTCAGTGCTCAGGGTGCTGGGTGCTCAGTGCTCGGGGTGCTCGGTGCTCAGTACTCAGGGTGCTGGGTGGTCAGTCCTCGGGGTGCTGGGTGCTCAGTTCTCTTTGTGCTCAGTCCTCAGTACTCAGGGTGCTGGGTGCTCAGTACTCAGGGTGCTGGGTGCTCAGTACTCAGGGAGCTCAGTGCTCGGGGTGCAGGGTGCTCAGTACTCAGGGTGCTGGGAGCTCAGTACTCAGGGTGCTCAGTACTCAGGGTGCTGGGTGCTCAGTGCTTGGGGTGCTGGGTGCTCAGTACTCAGGGTGCTGGGTGCTCAGTGCTCAGGGTGCTGGGTGCTCAGTGCTCGGCGTGCTGGGTGCTCATTCTCGGGGTGCTGGGTGCTCAGTACTCAGGGTGCTGGGTGCTCAGTGCTCGGGGTGCTCGGTGCTCAGTACACAGGGTGCTGGGTGCTCAGTGCTCGGGGTGCTGGGTGCTCAGTACTCAGGGTGCTGGGTGCTCAGTGCTCAGTACTCACCGTGCTGGGTGCTCAGTGCTCAGAGTGTTGGGTGCTCAGTAATCAGGGTGCTGGGTGCTCAGTGCTCAGTGCTCAGGGTGCTCAGTGCTCAGGGTGCTGGGTGCTCAGGGTGCTGGGTGCTCAGTGGTCGGGGTGATGGGTGCTCAGTGCTCAGGATGCTGGGTGCTCACTGCTCAGTGCTCAGGGTGCTGGGTGCTCAGTGCTCAGTGCTCAGGGTGCTGGGTGTTCAGTACTCAGGGTGCTGGGTCCTCAGTAATCAGGGTGCTGGGTGCTCAGTGCTCAGTGCTCAGGGTGCTCAGTGCTCAGGGTGCTGGGTGCTCAGGGTGCTGGGTGCTCAGTGCTCGGGGTGATGGGTGCTCAGTGCTCAGGGTGCTGGGTGCTCAGTGCTCAGTGCTCAGGGTGCTGGGTGCTCAGTGCTCAGTGCTCAGGGTGCTGGGTGTTCAGTACTCAGGGTGCTGGGTCCTCAGTAATCAGGGTGCTGGGTGCTCAGTGCTCAGTGCTCAGGGTGCTCAGTGCTCAGGGTGCTGGGTGCTCAGGGTGCTGGGTGCTCAGTGCTCGGGGTGATGGGTGCTCAGTGCTCAGGGTGCTGGGTGCTCAGTGCTCAGTGCTCAGGGTGCTGGGTGCTCAGTGCTCAGTGCTCAGGGTGCTGGGTGTTCAGTACTCAGGGTGCTGGGTGCTCAGTACTCAGGGTGCTGGGTGCTCAGTGCTCAGGGTGCTGGGTGCTCAGTGCTCAGGGTGCTGGGTGCTCAGTACTCAGGGTGCTGGGTGCTCAGTACTCAGGGTGCTCGGTGCTCAGTGCTCAGGGTGCTGGGTGCTCAGTGCTCGGTATGCTGGGTGTTCAGTACTCAGGGTGCTGGGTGCTCAGTACTCAGGGTGCTGGATGCTCAGTGCTCAGGGTGCTGGGTGCTCAGTGCTCAGGGTGCTGGGTGCTCAGTACTCAGGGTGCTGGGTGCTCAGTACTCAGGGTGCTCGGTGCTCAGTGCTCAGGGTGCTGGGTGCACAGTGCTAGGGGTGCTGGGTGCTCAGTTCTCGGGGTGCTGGGTGCTCAGTGCTCAGGGTGCTGGGTCTCAGTGCTCGGGGTACTGGGTACTCAGTCCTCAGTACACAGGGTGCTGGGTCTCAGTGCTCGGGGTACTGGGTACTCAGTGCTCAGTACTCAGGGTGCTGGGTGCTCAGTGCTCGGGGTGCTGTGTGCTCAGTACTCAGGGTACTCAGTGCTCAGTACTCAGGGAGCTGGGTGCTCAATACTCTGGGTGCTGGGTGCTCAGTACTCGGGTGCTGGGTGCTCAGGGCTCAGGGTGCTGGGTGCTCAGTGCTCGGGGTGCTGGGTGCTCATTGCTCAGTACTCAGGGTGCTGGGTACTCAGTGCTCAGGGTGCTCGGTGCTCAGTACTCGGGGTGCTGGGTGCTCATTCTCAGGGTGCTGGGTGCTCAGTGCTCGCTGTGATGGGTGCTCAATACTCTGGGTGCTGGGTGCTCAGTACTCGGGTGCTGGGTGCTCAGTACTCAGGGTGCTCTGTGCTCAGTACTCAGGGTGCTGGGTGCTCAGTGCTCAGGGTGCTGGGTGCTCAGTACTCAGGGTGCTAGGTGCTCAGTGCTCGGGGTGCTCGGTGCTCAGTACGCTGGGTGCTCAGTACTCAGGGTGCTGGGTGCTCAGTACTCAGGGTGCTGGGTGCTCAGTACTCAGGGTGCTGGGTGCTTAGTACTCAGGGTGCTGGGTGCTCAGTGCTCGGGGTGCTGGGTGCTCAGTGCTTGGGGTGCTCGGTGCTCAGTGCTCGGGGTGCTTGGTGCTCAGTAATCAGGGTGCTTTGTGCTCAGTACTCGTTGTGCTGGGTGCTCAGTGCTCAGGGTGCTGGGTGCTCAGTACTCAGGGTGTTCGGTGCTCAGTGCTCGGGGTGCTGGGTGCTCAGTGCTCAGGGTGCTGGGTGCTCAGTTCTCGGGGTGCTCGGTGCTCAGTACTCAGGGTACTGGGTGCTCAGTGCTCGGGGTGCTCAGTACTAATGGTGCTGTGTGTTCAGTGCTCAGGGTGCTGGGTGCTCAGTACTCAGGGTGCTCGGTGCTTAGTACTCAGGATGCGGGGCGCTCAGTGCTCAGGGTGCTGGGTGCTCAGTACTCAGGGTGCTAGGTGCTCAGTGCTCGGGGTGCTCGGTGCTCAGTACGCTGGGTGCTCAGTACTCAGGGTGCTGGGTGCTCAGTACTCAGGGTGCTGGGTGCTCAGTACTCAGGGTTCTGGGGGCTTAGTACTCAGGGTGCTCAGTGCTCAGTGCTCGGGGTGCTGGGTGCTCAGTGCTCAGGGTGCTGGGTGCTCAGTACTCAGGGTGCTCGGTGCTCAGTGCTCGGGGTGCTGGGTGCTCAGTACTCAGGGTGCTCGGTGCTCAGTACTCAGGGTGCTCAGTGCTCAGTACTCAGGGTGCTGGGTGCTCAGTGCTCGGGGTGCTGGGTGCTCAGTGCTCGGGGTGCTGGGTGCTCAGTGCTCGGGGTGCTGGGTGCTCAGTGCTCAGAGTGCTGGGTGCTCAGTACTCAGGGTGATCCGTGCTCAGTACTCAGAGTGCTGGGTGCTCAGTGCTCAGGGTGCTCAGTGCTCAGTACTCAGGGTGCTGGGTGCTCAGTGCTCAGGGTGCTCGGTGCTCAGTACTCAGGGTGCTCAGTGCTCAGTACTCAGCGTGCTGGGTGCTCAGTGCTCAGGGTGCTGGGTGCTCAGTACTCAGGGTGCAGGGTGCTTAGTACTCAGTGTGCTCGGTCCTCAGTGCTCAGGGTGCTGGGTGCTCAGTACTCAGGGTGCAGGGTGCTCAGTGCTCAGGGTGCTCAGTGCTCAGTAGTCAGGGTGCTCGGTGCTCAGTGCTCAGGGTGCTGGGTGCTCAGTGCTCGGGGTGCTGGGTGCTCAGTGCTCAGGTGATCGCTGCTCAGTACTCAGGGTGCTGGGTGCTCAGTGCTCAGGGTGCTGGGTGCTCAGTCCTCAGGGTGCTCAGTGCTCAGGGTGCTGTGTGCTCAGTGCTCAGGGTGCTGGGTGCTCAGTCCTCAGGGTGCTCAGTGCTCAGGGTGCTGGGTGCTCAGTGCTCGGGGTGCTCGGTGCTCAGTACTCAGGGTGCTCAGTGCTCAGTGCTCTCGGTGCTGGGTGCTCAGTGCTCGGGGTGCTGGATGCTCAGTACTCAGGGTGCTGGGTGCTCAGTGCTCAGGGTGCTGGGTGCTCAGTACTCAGGGTGCTGGGTGCTCAGTGCTCAGGGTGCTGGGTGCTCAGTACTCAGGGTGCTGGGTGCTCAGTGCTCAGGGTGCTGGGTGCTCAGTACTCAGGGTGCTGGGTGCTCAGTGCTCAGGGTGCTGGGTGCTCAGTACTCAGGGTGCTGGGTGCTCAGTGCTCAGGGTGCTGGGTGCTCAGTGCTCAGGGTGCTGGGTGCTCAGTACTCAGGGTGCTGGGTGCTCGGTGCTCAGTACGCTGGGTGCTCAGTACTCAGGGTGCTGGGTGCTCAGTACTCAGGGTGCTGGGTGCTCAGTACTCAGGGTGCTCGGTGCTCAGTACTCAGGGTGCTGGGTGCTCAGTGCTCAGGGTGCTGGGTGCTCAGTACTCAGGGTGCTAGGTGCTCAGTGCTCGGGGTGCTCGGTGCTCAGTACGCTGGGTGCTCAGTACTCAGGGTGGTGGGTGCTCAGTACTCAGGGTGCTGGGTGCTCAGTACTCAGGGTGCTGGGTGCTTAGTACTCAGGGTGCTGGGTGCTCAGTGCTCGGGGTGCTGGGTGCTCAGTGCTTGGGGTGCTCGGTGCTCAGTGCTCGGGGTGCTTGGTGCTCAGTAATCAGGGTGCTTTGTGCTCAGTACTCGTTGTGCTGGGTGCTCAGTGCTCAGTGTGCTGGGTGCTCAGTACTCAGGGTGTTCGGTGCTCAGTGCTCGGAGTGCTGGGTGCTCAGTGCTCAGGGTGCTGGGTGCTCAGTTCTCGGGGTGCTCGGTGCTCAGTACTCACGGTACTGGGTGCTCAGTGCTCGGGGTGCTCAGTACTAATGGTGCTGTGTGTTCAGTGCTCAGGGTGCTGGGTGCTCAGTACTCAGGGTGCTCGGTGCTTAGTACTCAGGATGCGGGGTGCTCAGTGCTCAGGGTGCTGGGTGCTCAGTACTCAGGGTGCTAGGTGCTCAGTGCTCGGGGTGCTCGGTGCTCAGTACGCTGGGTGCTCAGTACTCAGGGTGCTGGGTGCTCAGTACTCAGGGTGCTGGGTGCTCAGTACTCAGGGTTCTGGGGGCTTAGTACTCAGGGTGCTCAGTGCTCAGTGCTCGGGGTGCTGGGTGCTCAGTGCTCAGGGTGCTGGGTGCTCAGTACTCAGGGTGCTCGGTGCTCAGTGCTCGGGGTGCTGGGTGCTCAGTACTCAGGGTGCTCGGTGCTCAGTACTCAGGGTGCTCAGTGCTCAGTGCTCAGGGTGCTCAGTGCTCAGTACTCAGGGTGCTGGGTGCTCAGTGCTCAGGGTGCTCGGTGCTCAGTACTCAGGGTGCTGTGTGCTCAGTGCTCAGGGTGCTCGGTGCTCAGTACTCAGGGTGCTCAGTGCTCAGTACTCAGCGTGCTGGGTGCTCAGTGCTCAGGGTGCTGGGTGCTCAGTACTCAGGGTGCAGGGTGCTTAGTACTCAGTGTGCTCGGTCCTCAGTGCTCAGGGTGCTGGGTGCTCAGTGCTCAGGGTGCTGGGTGCTCAGTCCTCAGGGTGCTCAGTGCTCAGGGTGCTGGGTGCTCAGTGCTCAGGGTGCTGGGTGCTCAGTCCTCAGGGTGCTCAGTGCTCAGGGTGCTGGGTGCTCAGTGCTCGGGGTGCTCGGTGCTCAGTACTCAGGGTGCTCAGTGCTCAGTGCTCTGGGTGCTGGGTGCTCAGTGCTCGGGGTGTTGGATGCTCAGTACTCAGGGTGCTGGGTGCTCAGTGCTCAGGGTGCTGGGTGCTCAGTACTCAGTGTGCTGGGTGCTCAGTGCTCAGGGTGCTGGGTGCTCAGTACTCAGGGTGCTGGGTACTCAGTGCTCAGGGTGCTCGGTGCTCAGTACTCGGGGTGCTGGGTGCTCATTCTCAGGGTGCTGGGTGCTCAGTGCTCGCTGTGATGGGAGCTCAGTACTCAGGGTGCTGGTTGCTCAGTGCTCAGGGTGCTGCGTGCTCAGTACTCAGGGTGCTGGGTGCTCAGTGCTCAGGGTGCTGGGTGCTCAGTACTCAGGGTGCTGGGTGCTCAGTGCTCAGGGTGCTGGGTGCTCAGTACTCAGGGTGCTGGGTGCTCAGTGCTCAGGGTGCTGGGTGCTCAGTGCTCAGGGTGCTGGGTGCTCAGTACTCAGGGTGCTGGGTGCTCGGTGCTCAGTACGCTGGGTGCTCAGTACTCAGGGTGCTGGGTGCTCAGTACTCAGGGTGCTGGGTGCTCAGTACTCAGGGTGCTCGGTGCTCAGTACTCAGGGTGCTGGGTGCTCAGTGCTCAGGGTGCTGGGTGCTCAGTACTCAGGGTGCTGGGTGCTTAGTACTCAGGGTGCTGGGTGCTCAGTGCTCGGGGTGCTGTGTGCTCAGTGCTTGGGGTGCTCGGTGCTCAGTGCTCGGGGTGCTTGGTGCTCAGTAATCAGGGTGCTTTGTGCTCAGTACTCGTTGTGCTGGGTGCTCAGTGCTCAGGGTGCTGGGTGCTCAGTACTCAGGGTGTTCGGTGCTCAGTGCTCGGGGTGCTGGGTGCTCAGTACTCAGGGTGCTGGGTGCTCAGTACTCAGGGTGCTGGGTGCTCAGTGCTCAGGGTGCTCGGTGCTCAGTACTCACGGTGCTGGGTACTCAGTGCTCACGGTACTCATTCTCAGGGTGCTGGGTGCTCAGTACTCAGGGTGCTGGGTGCTCAGTGCTCGGGGTGCTGGGTGCTCAGTGCTCGGGGTGCTCGCTGCTCAGTACTCAGGGTGCTGGGTGCTCAGTACTCAGGGTGCTCAGTGCTCGGGGAGCTCGGGGCTCAGTACTCAGGGTGCTGGGTGCTCAGTGCTCGGGGTGCTCGGTGCTCAGTACTCAGGGTGCTGGGTGCTCAGTGCTCAGGGTGCTGGGTGCTCAGTACTCAGGGTTCTGGGTGCTCAGTACTCAGGGTGCTAAGAGCTCAGGGTGCTCAGTGCTCGGGGTGCTGGATGCTCAGTGCTCAGTGCACAGGGTGCTGGGTGCTCAGTCCTCTGGGTGCTGGGTGCTCAGTTCTCTGGGTGCTCAGTGCTCAGTACTCAGGGTGCTGGGTGCTCGGTGCTCAGTACGCTGGGTGCTCAGTACTCAGGGTGCTGGGTGCTCAGTACTCAGGGTGCTGGGTGCTCAGTACTCAGGGTGCTCGGTGCTCAGTACTCAGGGTGCTGGGTGCTCAGTGCTCAGAGTGTTGGGTGCTCAGTACTCAGGGTGCTCTGTGCTCAGTGCTCAGTGCTCAGTGTGCTCAGTGCTCAGGCTGCTGGGTGCTCAGGGTGCTGGGTGCTCAGTGCTCGGGGTGCTGGGTGCTCAGTGCTCAGGGTACTGGGTGCTCAGTGCTCGGGGTGCTGGGTGCTCAGTGCTCAGGGTGCTGGGTGCTCAGTGCTCGGGGTGCTCGGTGCTCAGTACTCAGGGTGCTGGGTGGTCAGTCCTCGGTGTGCTGGGTGCTCAGTTCTCTTTGTGCTCAGTCCTCAGTACTCAGGGTGCTGGGTGCTCAGTACTCAGGGTGCTGGGTGCTCAGTACTCAGGGAGCTCAGTGCTCGGGGTGCAGGGTGCTCAGTACTCAGGGTGCTGGGAGCTCAGTACTCAGGGTGCTCAGTACTCAGGGTGCTGGGTGCTCAGTGCTTGGGGTGCTGGGTGCTCAGTACTCAGGGTGCTGGGTGCTCAGTGCTCAGGGTGCTGGGTGCTCAGTGCTCGGCGTGCTGGGTGCTCATTCTCGGGGTGCTGGGTGCTCAGTACTCAGGGTGCTGGGTGCTCAGTGCTCGGGGTGCTCGGTGCTCAGTACACAGGGTGCTGGGTGCTCAGTGCTCGGGGTGCTGGGTGCTCAGTACTCAGGGTGCTGGGTGCTCAGTGCTCAGTACTCACCGTGCTGGGTGCTCAGTGCTCAGAGTGTTGGGTGCTCAGTAATCAGGGTGCTGGGTGCTCAGTGCTCAGTGCTCAGGGTGCTCAGTGCTCAGGGTGCTGGGTGCTCAGGGTGCTGGGTGCTCAGTGCTCGGGGTGATGGGTGCTCAGTGCTCAGGATGCTGGGTGCTCACTGCTCAGTGCTCAGGGTGCTGGGTGCTCAGTGCTCAGTGCTCAGGGTGCTGGGTGTTCAGTACTCAGGGTGCTGGGTCATCAGTAATCAGGGTGCTGGGTGCTCAGTGCTCAGTGCTCAGGGTGCTCAGTGCTCAGGGTGCTGGGTGCTCAGGGTGCTGGGTGCTCAGTGCTCGGGGTGATGGGTGCTCAGTGCTCAGGGTGCTGGCTGCTCAGTGCTCAGTGCTCAGGGTGCTGGGTGCTCAGTGCTCAGTGCTCAGGGTGCTGGGTGTTCAGTACTCAGGGTGCTGGGTGCTCAGTACTCAGGGTGCTGGGTGCTCAGTGCTCAGGGTGCTGGGTGCTCAGTGCTCAGGGTGCTGGGTGCTCAGTACTCAGGGTGCTGGGTGCTCAGTACTCAGGGTGCTCGGTGCTCAGTGCTCAGGGTGCTGGGTGCTCAGTGCTCGGTATGCTGGGTGTTCAGTACTCAGGGTGCTGGGTGCTCAGTACTCAGGGTGCTGGATGCTCAGTGCTCAGGGTGCTGGGTGCTCAGTGCTCAGGGTGCTGGGTGCTCAGTACTCAGGGTGCTGGGTGCTCAGTACTCAGGGTGCTCGGTGCTCAGTGCTCAGGGTGCTGGGTACACAGTGCTAGGGGTGCTGGGTGCTCAGTTCTCGGGGTGCTGGGTGCTCAGTGCTCAGGGTGCTGGGTCTCAGTGCTCGGGGTACTGGGTACTCAGTCCTCAGTACACAGGGTGCTGGGTGCTCAGTGCTCGGGGTGCTGGGTGCTCAGTGCTCAGTACTCAGGGTGCTGGGTGCTCAGTGCTCGGGGTGCTGTGTGCTCAGTACTCAGGGTACTCAGTGCTCAGTACTCGGGGTGCTGGGTGCTCAGTACTCAGGGAGCTGGGTGCTCAATACTCTGGGTGCTGGGTGCTCAGTACTCGGGTGCTGGGTGCTCAGGGCTCAGGGTGCTGGGTGCTCAGTGCTCGGGGTGCTGGGTGCTCAGTGCTCAGGGTACTGGGTGCTCAGTGCTCGGGGTGCTGGGTGCTCAGTGCTCAGGGTGCTGGGTGCTTAGTGCTCGGGGTGCTCGGTGCTCAGTACTCAGGGTGCTGGGTGGTCAGTCCTCGGTGTGCTGGGTGCTCAGTTCTCTTTGTGCTCAGTCCTCAGTACTCAGGGTGCTGGGTGCTCAGTACTCAGGGTGTGGGGTGCTCAGTACTCAGGGAGCTCAGTGCTCGGGGTGCAGGGTGCTCAGTACTCAGGGTGCTGGGAGCTCAGTACTCAGGGTGCTCAGTACTCAGGGTGCTGGGTGCTCAGTGCTTGGGGTGCTGGGTGCTCAGTACTCAGGGTGCTGGGTGCTCAGTGCTCAGGGTGCTGGGTGCTCAGTGCTCGGCGTGCTGGGTGCTCATTCTCGGGGTGCTGGGTGCTCAGTACTCAGGGTGCTGGGTGCTCAGTGCTCGGGGTGCTCGGTGCTCAGTACACAGGGTGCTGGGTGCTCAGTGCTCGGGGTGCTGGGTGCTCAGTACTCAGGGTGCTGGGTGCTCAGTGCTCAGTACTCACCGTGCTGGGTGCTCAGTGCTCAGAGTGTTGGGTGCTCAGTAATCAGGGTGCTGGGTGCTCAGTGCTCAGTGCTCAGGGTGCTCAGTGCTCAGGGTGCTGGGTGCTCAGGGTGCTGGGTGCTCAGTGCTCGGGGTGATGGGTGCTCAGTGCTCAGGATGCTGGGTGCTCACTGCTCAGTGCTCAGGGTGCTGGGTGCTCAGTGCTCAGTGCTCAGGGTGCTGGGTGTTCAGTACTCAGGGTGCTGGGTCCTCAGTAATCAGGGTGCTGGGTGCTCAGTGCTCAGTGCTCAGGGTGCTCAGTGCTCAGGGTGCTGGGTGCTCAGGGTGCTGGGTGCTCAGTGCTCGGGGTGATGGGTGCTCAGTGCTCAGGGTGCTGGGTGCTCAGTGCTCAGTGCTCAGGGTGCTGGGTGCTCAGTGCTCAGTGCTCAGGGTGCTGGGTGTTCAGTACTCAGGGTGCTGGGTGCTCAGTACTCAGCGTGCTGGGTGCTCAGTGCTCAGGGTGCTGGGTGCTCAGTGCTCAGGGTGCTGGGTGCTCAGTACTCAGGGTGCTGGGTGCTCAGTACTCAGGGTGCTCGGTGCTCAGTGCTCAGGGTGCTGGGTGCTCAGTGCTCGGTATGCTGGGTGTTCCGTACTCAGGGTGCTGGGTGCTCAGTACTCAGGGTGCTGGATGCTCAGTGCTCAGGGTGCTGGGTGCTCAGTGCTCAGGGTGCTGGGTGCTCAGTACTCAGGGTGCTGGGTGCTCAGTACTCAGGGTGCTCGGTGCTCAGTGCTCAGGGTGCTGGGTACACAGTGCTAGGGGTGCTGGGTGCTCAGTTCTCGGGGTGCTGGGTGCTCAATGCTCAGGGTGCTGGGTCTCAGTGCTCGGGGTACTGGGTACTCAGTCCTCAGTACACAGGGTGCTGGGTGCTCAGTGCTCGGGGTGCTGGGTGCTCAGTGCTCAGTACTCAGGGTGCTGGGTGCTCAGTGCTCGGGGTGCTGTGTGCTCAGTACTCAGGGTACTCAGTGCTCAGTACTCGGGGTGCTGGGTGCTCAGTACTCAGGGAGCTGGGTGCTCAATACTCTGGGTGCTGGGTGCTCAGTACTCGGGTGCTGGGTGCTCAGGGCTCAGGGTGCTGGGTGCTCAGTGCTCGGGGTGCTGGGTGCTCATTGCTCAGTACTCAGGGTGCTGGGTGCTCAGTGCTCGGGGTGCTGGGTGCTCAGTGCTCAGTACTCAGGGTGCTAGGTCCTCAGTGCTCGGGGTGCTGGGTGCTCAGTGCTCAGGGTGCTGGGTGCTCAGTACTCAGGGTGCTGGGTGCTCAGTACTCAGGGTGCTGGGTGCTCAGTACTCAGGATGCTGGGTGCTCAGTACTCTGGGTGCTGGGTGCTCAGTTCTCGGGTGATGGGTGCTCAGGGCTCAGGGTGCAGGGTGCTCAGTGCTCGGGGTGCTAGGTGCTCAGTGCTCAGTACTCAAGGTGCTGAGGGCTCAGTGCTCGGGGTGCTGGGTGCTCAGTGCTCAGTACTCAGGGTGCTGCTTGCTCAGGGGTAGGGGTACTGGGTGCTCAGTGCTCAGGGTGCTGGGTGCTCAGTGCTCAGGGTGCTGGGTGCTCAGTGCTCGGGGTGTTGGTTGCTCAGTACTCAGGGTGCTGGGTGCTCAGTACTCAGGGTGCTGGGTGCTCAGTGCTGGGGGTGCTGGGTGCTCAGTGCTCGGGGTGCTGGGTGCTCAGTTCTCGGGGTGCTCGGTGCTCAGTACTCAGGGTGTTGGGTGCTCAGTGCTCGGGGTGCTCAGTACTAATGGTGCTGTGTGTTCAGTGCTCAGGGTCCTGGGTGCTCAGTACTCAGGGTGCTCAGTGCTTAGTACTCAGGATGCTGGGTGCTCAGTACTCAGGGTGCTAGGTGCTCAGTGCTCGGGGTGCTCGGTGCTCAGTACGCTGGGTGCTCAGTACTCAGGGTGCTGGGTGCTCAGTACTCAGGGTGCTGGGTGCTCAGTACTCAGGGTTCTGGGGGCTTAGTACTCAGGGTGCTCAGTGCTCAGTGCTCGGGGTGCTGGGTGCTCAGTGCTCAGGGTGCTGGGTGCTCAGTACTCAGGGTGCTCGGTGCTCAGTGCTCGGGGTGCTGGGTGCTCAGTACTCAGGGTGCTCGGTGCTCAGTACTCAGGGTGCTCAGTGCTCAGTACTCAGGGTGCTGGGTGTTCAGTGCTCGGGGTGCTGGGTGCTCAGTGCTCGGGGTGCTGGGTGCTCAGTGCTCAGAGTGCTGGGTGCTCAGTACTCAGGGTGATCCGTGCTCAGTACTCAGGGTGCTGGGTGCTCAGTGCTCAGGGTGCTCAGTGCTCAGTACTCAGGGTGCTGGGTGCTCAGTGCTCAGGGTGCTCGGTGCTCAGTACTCAGGGTGCTCAGTGCTCAGTACTCAGCGTGCTGGGTGCTCAGTGCTCAGGGTGCTGGGTGCTCAGTACTCAGGGTGCAGGGTGCTTAGTACTCAGTGTGCTCGGTCCTCAGTGCTCAGGGTGCTGGGTGCTCAGTACTCAGGGTGCAGGGTGCTCAGTGCTCAGGGTGCTCAGTGCTCAGTACTCAGGGTGCTCGGTGCTCAGTGCTCAGGGTGCTGGGTGCTCAGTGCTCGGGGTGCTGGGTGCTCAGTGCTCAGGTGATCGCTGCTCAGTACTCAAGGTGCTGGGTGCTCAGTGCTCAGGGTGCTGGGTGCTCAGTCCTCAGGGTGCTCAGTGCTCAGGGTGCTGGGTGCTCAGTGCTCAGGGTGCTGGGTGCTCAGTCCTCAGGGTGCTCAGTGCTCAGGGTGCTGGGTGCTCAGTGCTCGGGGTGCTCGGTGCTCAGTACTCAGGGTGCTCAGTGCTCAGTGCTCTGGGTGCTGGGTGCTCAGTGCTCGGGGTGCTGGATGCTCAGTACTCAGGGTGCTGGGTGCTCAGTGCTCAGGGTGCTGGGTGCTCAGTACTCAGTGTGCTGGGTGCTCAGTGCTCAGGGTGCTGGGTGCTCAGTACTCAGGGTGCTGGGTACTCAGTGCTCAGGGTGCTCGGTGCTCAGTACTCGGGGTGCTGGTTGCTCATTCTCAGGGTGCTGGGTGCTCAGTGCTCGCTGTGATGGGTGCTCAGTACTCAGGGTGCTGGTTGCTCAGTGCTCAGGGTGCTGGGTGCTCAGTACTTAGGGTGCTTGGTGCTCAGTGCTCAGGGTGCTGGGTGCTCAGTACTCAGGGTGCTGGGTGCTCAGTGCTCAGGGTGCTGGGTGCTCAGTACTCAGGGTGCTGGGTGCTCAGTGCTCAGGGTGCTGGGTGCTCAGTGCTCAGGGTGCTGGGTGCTCAGTACTCAGGGTGCTGGGTGCTCGGTGCTCAGTACGCTGGGTGCTGAGTACTCAGGGTGCTGGGTGCTCAGTACTCAGGGTGCTGGGTGCTCAGTACTCAGGGTGCTCGGTGCTCAGTACTCAGGGTGCTGGGTGCTCAGTGCTCAGGGTGCTGGGTGCTCAGTACTCAGGGTGCTAGGTGCTCAGTGCTCGGGGTGCTCGGTGCTCAGTACGCTGGGTGCTCAGTACTCAGGGTGCTGGGTGCTCAGTACTCAGGGTGCTGGGTGCTCAGTACTCAGGGTGCTGGGTGCTTAGTACTGAGGGTGCTGGGTGCTCAGTGCTCGGGGTGCTGGGTGCTCAGTGCTTGGGGTGCTCGGTGCTCAGTGCTCGGGGTGCTTGGTGCTCAGTAATCAGGGTGCTTTGTGCTCAGTACTCATTGTGCTGGGTGCTCAGTGCTCAGGGTGCTGGGTGCTCAGTACTCAGGGTGTTCGGTGCTCAGTGCTCGGGGTGCTGGGTGCTCAGTACTCAGGGTGCTGGGTGCTCAGTACTCAGGGTGCTGGGTGCTCAGTGCTCAGGGTGCTCGGTGCTCAGTACTCACGGTGCTGGGTGCTCAGTGCTCGGGGTGCTGGGTGCTCAGTGCTCGGGGTGCTCGGTGCTCAGTACTCAGGGTGCTGGGTGCTCAGTACTCAGGGTGCTCAGTGCTCGGGGAGCTCGGGGCTCAGTACTCAGGGTGCTGGGTGCTCAGTGCTCGGGGTGCTCGGTGCTCAGTACTCAGGGTGCTGGGTGCTCAGTGCTCAGGGTGCTGGGTGCTCAGTACTCAGGGTTCTGGGTGCTCAGTACTCAGGGTGCTAAGAGCTCAGGGTGCTCAGTGCTCGGGGTGCTGGATGCTCAGTGCTCAGTGCACAGGGTGCTGGGTGCTCAGTCCTCTGGGTGCTGGGTGCTCAGTTCTCTGGGTGCTCAGTGTTCAGTACTCAGGGTGCTGGGTGCTCGGTGCTCAGTACGCTGGGTGCTCAGTACTCAGGGTGCTGGGTGCTCAGTACTCAGGGTGCTGGGTGCTCAGTACTCAGGGTGCTCGGTGCTCAGTACTCAGGGTGCTGGGTGCTCAGTGCTCAGAGTGTTGGGTGCTCAGTACTCAGGGTGCTCTGTGCTCAGTGCTCAGTGCTCAGTGTGCTCAGTGCTCAGGCTGCTGGGTGCTCAGGGTGCTCGGTGCTCAGTGCTCGGGGTGCTGGGTGCTCAGTGCTCAGGGTACTGGGTGCTCAGTGCTCGGGGTGCTGGGTGCTCAGTGCTCAGGGTGCTGGGTGCTCAGTGCTCGGGGTGCTCGGTGCTCAGTACTCAGGGTGCTGGGTGGTCAGTCCTCGGGGTGCTGGGTGCTCAGTTCTCTTTGTGCTCAGTCCTCAGTACTCAGGGTGCTGGGTGCTCAGTACTCAGGGTCCTGGGTGCTCAGTACTCAGGGAGCTCAGTGCTCGGGGTGCAGGGTGCTCAGTACTCAGGGTGCTGGGAGCTCATTACTCAGGGTGCTCAGTACTCAGGGTGCTGGGTGCTCAGTGCTTGGGGTGCTGGGTGCTCAGTACTCAGGGTGCTGGGTGCTCAGTGCTCAGGGTGCTGGGTGCTCAGTGCTCGGCGTGCTGGGTGCTCATTCTCGGGGTGCTGGGTGCTCAGTACTCAGGGTGCTGGGTGCTCAGTGCTCGGGGTGCCCGGTGCTCAGTACACAGGGTGCTGGGTGCTCAGTGCTCGGGGTGCTGGGTGCTCAGTACTCAGGGTGCTGGGTGCTCAGTGCTCAGTACTCACCGTGCTGGGTGCTCAGTGCTCAGAGTGTTGGGTGCTCAGTAATCAGGGTGCTGGGTGCTCAGTGCTCAGTGCTCAGGGTGCTCAGTGCTCAGGGTGCTGGGTGCTCTGGGTGCTGGGTGCTCAGTGCTCGGGGTGATGGGTGCTCAGTGCTCAGGATGCTGGGTGCTCAGTGCTCAGTGCTCAGGGTGCTGGGTGCTCAGTGCTCAGTGCACAGGGTGCTGGGTGTTCAGTACTCAGGGTGCTGGGTCCTCAGTAATCAGGGTGCTGGGTGCTCAGTGCTCAGGGTGCTGGGTGCTCAGTGCTCAGGGTGCTGGGTGCTCAGTACTCAGGGTGCTGGGTGCTCAGTACTCAGGGTGCTCGGTGCTCAGTGCTCAGGGTGCTGGGTGCTCAGTGCTCGGTGTGCTGGGTGTTCAGTACTCAGGGTGCTGGGTGCTCAGTACTCAGGGTGCTGGGTGCTCAGTGCTCAGGGTGCTGGGTGCTCAGTGCTCAGGGTGCTGGGTGCTCAGTACTCAGGGTGCTCAGTGCTTAGTACTCAGGATGCTGGGTGCTCAGTACTCAGGGTGCTAGGTGCTCAGTGCTCGGGGTGCTCGGTGCTCAGTACGCTGGGTGCTCAGTACTCAGGGTGCTGGGTGCTCAGTACTCAGGGTGCTGGGTGCTCAGTACTCAGGGTTCTGGGGGCTTAGTACTCAGGGTGCTCAGTGCTCAGTGCTCGGGGTGCTGGGTGCTCAGTGCTCAGGGTGCTGGGTGCTCAGTACTCAGGGTGCTCGGTGCTCAGTGCTCGGGGTGCTGGGTGCTCAGTACTCAGGGTGCTCGGTGCTCAGTACTCAGGGTGCTCAGTGCTCAGTACTCAGGGTGCTGGGTGTTCAGTGCTCGGGGTGCTGGGTGCTCAGTGCTCGGGGTGCTGGGTGCTCAGTGCTCAGAGTGCTGGGTGCTCAGTACTCAGGGTGATCCGTGCTCAGTACTCAGGGTGCTGGGTGCTCAGTGCTCAGGGTGCTCAGTGCTCAGTACTCAGGGTGCTGGGTGCTCAGTGCTCAGGGTGCTCGGTGCTCAGTACTCAGGGTGCTCAGTGCTCAGTACTCAGCGTGCTGGGTGCTCAGTGCTCAGGGTGCTGGGTGCTCAGTACTCAGGGTGCAGGGTGCTTAGTACTCAGTGTGCTCGGTCCTCAGTGCTCAGGGTGCTGGGTGCTCAGTACTCAGGGTGCAGGGTGCTCAGTGCTCAGGGTGCTCAGTGCTCAGTACTCAGGGTGCTCGGTGCTCAGTGCTCAGGGTGCTGGGTGCTCAGTGCTCGGGGTGCTGGGTGCTCAGTGCTCAGGTGATCGCTGCTCAGTACTCAAGGTGCTGGGTGCTCAGTGCTCAGGGTGCTGGGTGCTCAGTCCTCAGGGTGCTCAGTGCTCAGGGTGCTGGGTGCTCAGTGCTCAGGGTGCTGGGTGCTCAGTCCTCAGGGTGCTCAGTGCTCAGGGTGCTGGGTGCTCAGTGCTCGGGGTGCTCGGTGCTCAGTACTCAGGGTGCTCAGTGCTCAGTGCTCTGGGTGCTGGGTGCTCAGTGCTCGGGGTGCTGGATGCTCAGTACTCAGGGTGCTGGGTGCTCAGTGCTCAGGGTGCTGGGTGCTCAGTACTCAGTGTGCTGGGTGCTCAGTGCTCAGGGTGCTGGGTGCTCAGTACTCAGGGTGCTGGGTACTCAGTGCTCAGGGTGCTCGGTGCTCAGTACTCGGGGTGCTGGTTGCTCATTCTCAGGGTGCTGGGTGCTCAGTGCTCGCTGTGATGGGTGCTCAGTACTCAGGGTGCTGGTTGCTCAGTGCTCAGGGTGCTGGGTGCTCAGTACTTAGGGTGCTTGGTGCTCAGTGCTCAGGGTGCTGGGTGCTCAGTACTCAGGGTGCTGGGTGCTCAGTGCTCAGGGTGCTGGGTGCTCAGTACTCAGGGTGCTGGGTGCTCAGTGCTCAGGGTGCTGGGTGCTCAGTGCTCAGGGTGCTGGGTGCTCAGTACTCAGGGTGCTGGGTGCTCGGTGCTCAGTACGCTGGGTGCTGAGTACTCAGGGTGCTGGGTGCTCAGTACTCAGGGTGCTGGGTGCTCAGTACTCAGGGTGCTCGGTGCTCAGTACTCAGGGTGCTGGGTGCTCAGTGCTCAGGGTGCTGGGTGCTCAGTACTCAGGGTGCTAGGTGCTCAGTGCTCGGGGTGCTCGGTGCTCAGTACGCTGGGTGCTCAGTACTCAGGGTGCTGGGTGCTCAGTACTCAGGGTGCTGGGTGCTCAGTACTCAGGGTGCTGGGTGCTTAGTACTGAGGGTGCTGGGTGCTCAGTGCTCGGGGTGCTGGGTGCTCAGTGCTTGGGGTGCTCGGTGCTCAGTGCTCGGGGTGCTTGGTGCTCAGTAATCAGGGTGCTTTGTGCTCAGTACTCATTGTGCTGGGTGCTCAGTGCTCAGGGTGCTGGGTGCTCAGTACTCAGGGTGTTCGGTGCTCAGTGCTCGGGGTGCTGGGTGCTCAGTACTCAGGGTGCTGGGTGCTCAGTACTCAGGGTGCTGGGTGCTCAGTGCTCAGGGTGCTCGGTGCTCAGTACTCACGGTGCTGGGTGCTCAGTGCTCGGGGTGCTGGGTGCTCAGTGCTCGGGGTGCTCGGTGCTCAGTACTCAGGGTGCTGGGTGCTCAGTACTCAGGGTGCTCAGTGCTCGGGGAGCTCGGGGCTCAGTACTCAGGGTGCTGGGTGCTCAGTGCTCGGGGTGCTCGGTGCTCAGTACTCAGGGTGCTGGGTGCTCAGTGCTCAGGGTGCTGGGTGCTCAGTACTCAGGGTTCTGGGTGCTCAGTACTCAGGGTGCTAAGAGCTCAGGGTGCTCAGTGCTCGGGGTGCTGGATGCTCAGTGCTCAGTGCACAGGGTGCTGGGTGCTCAGTCCTCTGGGTGCTGGGTGCTCAGTTCTCTGGGTGCTCAGTGTTCAGTACTCAGGGTGCTGGGTGCTCGGTGCTCAGTACGCTGGGTGCTCAGTACTCAGGGTGCTGGGTGCTCAGTACTCAGGGTGCTGGGTGCTCAGTACTCAGGGTGCTCGGTGCTCAGTACTCAGGGTGCTGGGTGCTCAGTGCTCAGAGTGTTGGGTGCTCAGTACTCAGGGTGCTCTGTGCTCAGTGCTCAGTGCTCAGTGTGCTCAGTGCTCAGGCTGCTGGGTGCTCAGGGTGCTCGGTGCTCAGTGCTCGGGGTGCTGGGTGCTCAGTGCTCAGGGTACTGGGTGCTCAGTGCTCGGGGTGCTGGGTGCTCAGTGCTCAGGGTGCTGGGTGCTCAGTGCTCGGGGTGCTCGGTGCTCAGTACTCAGGGTGCTGGGTGGTCAGTCCTCGGGGTGCTGGGTGCTCAGTTCTCTTTGTGCTCAGTCCTCAGTACTCAGGGTGCTGGGTGCTCAGTACTCAGGGTCCTGGGTGCTCAGTACTCAGGGAGCTCAGTGCTCGGGGTGCAGGGTGCTCAGTACTCAGGGTGCTGGGAGCTCAGTACTCAGGGTGCTCAGTACTCAGGGTGCTGGGTGCTCAGTGCTTGGGGTGCTGGGTGCTCAGTACTCAGGGTGCTGGGTGCTCAGTGCTCAGGGTGCTGGGTGCTCAGTGCTCGGCGTGCTGGGTGCTCATTCTCGGGGTGCTGGGTGCTCAGTACTCAGGGTGCTGGGTGCTCAGTGCTCGGGGTGCCCGGTGCTCAGTACACAGGGTGCTGGGTGCTCAGTGCTCGGGGTGCTGGGTGCTCAGTACTCAGGGTGCTGGGTGCTCAGTGCTCAGTACTCACCGTGCTGGGTGCTCAGTGCTCAGAGTGTTGGGTGCTCAGTAATCAGGGTGCTGGGTGCTCAGTGCTCAGTGCTCAGGGTGCTCAGTGCTCAGGGTGCTGGGTGCTCTGGGTGCTGGGTGCTCAGTGCTCGGGGTGATGGGTGCTCAGTGCTCAGGATGCTGGGTGCTCAGTGCTCAGTGCTCAGGGTGCTGGGTGCTCAGTGCTCAGTGCACAGGGTGCTGGGTGTTCAGTACTCAGGGTGCTGGGTCCTCAGTAATCAGGGTGCTGGGTGCTCAGTGCTCAGGGTGCTGGGTGCTCAGTGCTCAGGGTGCTGGGTGCTCAGTACTCAGGGTGCTGGGTGCTCAGTACTCAGGGTGCTCGGTGCTCAGTGCTCAGGGTGCTGGGTGCTCAGTGCTCGGTGTGCTGGGTGTTCAGTACTCAGGGTGCTGGGTGCTCAGTACTCAGGGTGCTGGGTGCTCAGTGCTCAGGGTGCTGGGTGCTCAGTGCTCAGGGTGCTGGGTGCTCAGTACTCAGGGTGCTGGGTGCTCAGTGCTCAGGGTGCTGGGTGCACAGTGCTCGGGGTGCTGGGTGCTCAGTTCTCGGGGTGCTGGGTGCTCAGTGCTCAGGGTGCTGGGTCTCAGTGCTCGGGGTACTGGGTACTCAGTGCTCAGTACACAGGGTGCTGTGTGCTCAGTGCTCAGGGTGCTGGGTGCTCAGTGCTCAGTAATCAGGGTGCTGGGTGCTCAGTGCTCGGGGTGCTGTGTGCTCAGTACTCAGGGTACTCAGTGCTCAGTACTCAGGGTGCTGGGTGCTCAGTGCTCGGGGTGCTGGGTACTCAGTGCTCAGTACTCAGGGTGCTGGGTGATCAGTGCTCAGGGTGCTGGGTGCTCAGTACTCAGTGTGCTGGGTGCTCAGTACTCAGGGTGCTGGGTGCTCAGTACTCAGGGTGCTCGGTGCTCAGTACTCAGGGTGCTCGGTGCTCAGTGCTCAGGGTGCTAGGTCCTCAGTGCTCGGGGTGCTGGGTGCTCAGTGCTCAGGGTGCTGGGTGCTCAGTACTCAGGGTGCTGGTTGCTCAGTACTCGGGGTGCTGGGTGCTCAGTACTCAGGATGCTGGGTGCTCAGTACTCTGGGTGCTGGGTGCTCAGTACTCGGGTGATGTGTGCTCAGGGCTCAGGGTGCTGGGTGCTCAGTGCTCGGGGTGCTAGGTGCTCAGTGCTCAGTACTCAAGGTGCTGGGGTCTCAGTGCTCGGGGTGCTGGGTGCTCAGTGCTCAGTACTCAGGGTGCTGGGTGCTCAGTGCTCGGGGTGCTGGGTGCTCAGTGCTCAGGGTGCTGGGTGCTCAGTGCTCAGGGTGCTGGGTGCTCAGTGCTCGGGGTGTTGGTTGCTCAGTACTCAGGGTGCTGGGTGCTCAGTACTCAGGGTGCTGGGTGCTCAGTGCTCGGGGTGCTGGGTGCTGAGTGCTCGGGGTGCTGGGTGCTCAGTTCTCGGGGTGCTCGGTGCTCAGTACTCAGGGTGCTGGGTGCTCAGTGCTCCGGGTGCTCAGTACTCACAGTGCTGTGTGTTCAGTGCTCAGGGTGCTGGGTGCTCAGTACTCAGGGTGCTCGGTGCTTAGTACTCAGGATGCTGGGTGCTCAGTACTCGGGGTGCTCGGTGCTCGGTGCTCAAGGTGCTGGGTGCTCAGTACTCAGGGTGATCATTGCTCAGGGTGCTGGGTGCTCAGTACTCAGGGTGCTGGGTGGTCAGTACTCAGGGTGCTCAGTGCGCAGTAATCAGGGTGCTCCGTGCTCAGGGTGCTGGGTGCTCAGTGCTCGGGGTGCTCGGTGCTCAGTACTCAGGGTGCTGGGTGCTCAGCGCTCAGGGTGTTGGGTGCTCAGTACTCAGGGTGCTCGGTGCTCGGGGTGCTGGGTGCTCAGAGCTCGGGGTGCTCTTTGCTCAGTACTCGGGGTGCTCAGTACTCAGTACTCAGGGTGCTGGGTGCTCAGTGCTCAGGGTGCTGGGTGCTCAGTACTCAGGGTGCTGGGTGCTCGGCGCTCAGTACGCTGGGTGCTCAGTACTCAGCGTGCTGGGTGCTCAGTACTCAGGGTGCTGGGTGCTCAGTACTCAGGGTGCTCGGTGCTCAGTACTCATGGTGCTGGGTGCTCAGTGCTCAGGGTGCTGGGTGCTCAGTACTCAGGGTGCTAGGTGCTCAGTGCTCGGGGTGCTCGGTGCTCAGTACTCAGGGTGCTGGGTGCTCAGTGCTCAGGGTGCTGGGTGCTCAGTACTCAGGGTACTGGGTGCTCAGTACTCAGGGTTCTGGGTGCTTAGTACTCAGGGTGCTCGATGCTCAGTGCTCGGGGTGCTGGGTGCTCAGTGCTCAGGGTGCTGGGTGCTGAGTACTCAGGGTCCTGGATGCTTAGTACTCAGGGTGCTCGGTGCTCAGTGCTCGGGGTGCTGGGTGCTCAGTGCTCAGGGTGCTGGGTGCTCAGTTCTCAGAGTGCTGGGTGCTCAGTACTCAGGGTGATCGGTGCTCAGTACTCAGGGTGCTGGGTGCTCAGTGCTCAGGGTGCTCAGTGCTCAGTACTCAGAGTGCTGGGTGCTCAGTGCTCAGGGTGCTCGGTGCTCAGTACTCAGGGTGCTCAGTGCTCAGTACTCAGCGTGCTGGGTGCTCAGAGCTCAGGGTGCTGCGTGCTCAGTACTCAGGGTGCAGGGTGCTTAGTACTCAGTGTGATCGGTCCTCAGTGCTCAGGGTGCTGGGTGCTCAGTACTCAGGGTGCAGGGTGCTCAGTGCTCAGGGTGCTCAGTGCTCAGTGCTCAGGGTCCTCGGTGCTCAGTGCTCAGGGTGCTGGGTGCTCAGTGCTCGGGGTGCTGGGTGCTCAGTGCTCAGGTGATCGGTGCTCAGTACTCAGGGTGCTGGGTGCTCAGTGCTCAGGGTGCTGGGTGCTCTGTCCTCAGGGTGCTCAGTGCTCAGGGTGCTGGGTGTCAGTGCTCAGGGTGCTGGGTGCTCAGTCCTCAGGGTGCTCAGTGCTCAGGGTGCTGGGTGGTCAGTGCTCGGCGTGCTCGGTGCTCAGTACTCAGGGTGCTCAGTGCTCAGTGCTCTGGGTGCTGGGTGCTCAGTGCTCGGGGTGCTGGGTGCTCAGTGCTCAGGGTGCTGGGTGCTCAGTGCTCGGGGTGTTGGTTGCTCAGTACTCAGGGTGCTGGGTGCTCAGTACTCAGGGTGCTGGGTGCTCAGTGCTGGGGGTGCTGGGTGCTCAGTGCTCGGGGTGCTGGGTGCTCAGTTCTCGGGGTGCTCGGTGCTCAGTACTCAGGGTGCTGGGTGCTCAGTGCTCGGGGTGCTCAGTACTAATGGTGCTGTGTGTTCAGTGCTCAGGGTCCTGGGTGCTCAGTACTCAGGGTGCTCGGTGCTTAGTACTCAGGATGCTGGGTGCTCAGTGCTCAGGGTGCTGGGTGCTCAGTACTCAGGGTGCTAGGTGCTCAGTGCTCGGGGTGCTCGGTGCTCAGTACGCTGGGTGCTCAGTACTCAGGGTGCTGGGTGCTCAGTACTCAGGGTGCTGGGTGCTCAGTACTCAGGGTTCTGGGGGCTTAGTACTCAGGGTGCTCAGTGCTCAGTGCTCGGGTGCTGGGTGCTCAGTGCTCAGGGTGCTGGGTGCTCAGTACTCAGTGTGCTCGGTGCTCAGTGCTCGGGGTGCTGGGTGCTCAGTACTCAGGGTGCTCGGTGCTCAGTACTCAGGGTGCTCAATGCTCAGTACTCAGGGTGCTGGGTGCTCAGTGCTCGGGGTGCTGGGTGCTCAGTGCTCGGGGTGCTGGGTGCTCAGTGCTCGGGGTGCTGGGTGCTCAGTGATCAGAGTGCTGGGTGCTCAGTACTCAGGGTGATCCGTGCTCAGTACTCAGGGTGCTGGGTGCTCAGTGCTCAGGGTGCTCAGTGCTCAGTACTCAGGGTGCTGGGTGCTCAGTGCTCAGGGTGCTCGGTGCTCAGTACTCAGGGTGCTCAGTGCTCAGTACTCAGCGTGCTGGGTGCTCAGTGCTCAGGGTGCTGGGTGCTCAGTACTCAGGGTGCAGGGTGCTTAGTACTCAGTGTGCTCGGTCCTCAGTGCTCAGGGTGCTGGGTGCTCAGTACTCAGGGTGCAGGGTGCTCAGTGCTCAGGGTGCTCAGTGCTCAGTACTCAGGGTGCTCGGTGCTCAGTGCTCAGGGTGCTGGGTGCTCAGTGCTCGGGGTGCTGGGTGCTCAGTGCTCAGGTGATCGCTGCTCAGTACTCAGGGTGCTGGGTGCTCAGTGCTCAGGGTGCTGGGTGCTCAGTCCTCAGGGTGCTCAGTGCTCAGGGTGCTGGGTGCTCAGTGCTCAGGGTGCTGGGTGCTCAGTCCTCAGGGTGCTCAGTGCTCAGGGTGCTGGGTGCTCAGTGCTCGGGGTGCTCGGTGCTCAGTACTCAGGGTGCTCAGTGCTCAGTGCTCTGGGTGCTGGGTGCTCAGTGCTCGGGGTGCTGGATGCTCAGTACTCAGGGTGCTGGGTGCTCAGTGCTCAGGGTGCTGGGTGCTCAGTACTCAGTGTGCTGGGTGCTCAGTGCTCAGGGTGCTGGGTGCTTAGTACTCAGGGTGCTGGGTACTCAGTGCTCAGGGTGCTCGGTGCTCAGTACTCGGGGTGCTGGGTGCTCATTCTCAGGGTGCTGGGTGCTCAGTGCTCGCTGTGATGGGTGCTCAGTACTCAGGGTGCTGGTTGCTCAGTGCTCAGGGTGCTGGGTGCTCAGTACTTAGGGTGCTGTGTGCTCAGTGCTCAGGGTGCTGGGTGCTCAGTACTCAGGGTGCTGGGTGCTCAGTGCTCAGGGTGCTGGGTGCTCAGTACTCAGGGTGCTGGGTGCTCAGTGCTCAGGGTGCTGGGTGCTCAGTGCTCAGGGTGCTGGGTGCTCAGTACTCAGGGTGCTGGGTGCTCGGTGCTCAGTACGCTGGGTGCTCAGTACTCAGGGTGCTGGGTGCTCAGTACTCAGGGTGCTGGGTGCTCAGTACTCAGGGTGATCATTGCTCAGGGTGCTGGGTGCTCAGTACTCAGGGTGCTGGGTGGTCAGTACTCAGGGTGCTCAGTGCGCAGTAATCAGGGTGCTCCGTGCTCAGGGTGCTGGGTGCTCAGTGCTCGGGGTGCTTGGTGCTCAGTACTCAGGGTGCTGGGTGCTCAGCGCTCAGGGTGCTGGGTGCTCAGTACTCAGGGTGCTCGGTGCTCGGGGTGCTGGGTGCTCAGAGCTCGGGGTGCTCTTTGCTCAGTACTCGGGGTGCTCAGTACTCAGTACTCAGGGTGCTGGGTGCTCAGTGCTCAGGGTGCTGGGTGCTCAGTACTCAGGGTGCTGGGTGCTCGGCGCTCAGTACGCTGGGTGCTCAGTACTCAGCGTGCTGGGTGCTCAGTACTCAGGGTGCTGGGTGCTCAGTACTCAGGGTGCTCGGTGCTCAGTACTCAGGGTGCTGGGTGCTCAGTGCTCAGGGTGCTGGGTGCTCAGTACTCAGGGTGCTAGGTGCTCAGTGCTCGGGGTGCTCGGTGCTCAGTACGCTGGGTGCTCAGTACTCAGGGTGCTGGGTGCTCAGTACTCAGGGTGCTGGGTGCTCAGTACTCAGGGTTCTGGGTGCTTAGTACTCAGGGTGCTCGATGCTCAGTGCTCGGGGTGCTGGGTGCTCAGTGCTCAGGGTGCTGGGTGCTGAGTACTCAGGGAGCTGGGTGCTTAGTACTCAGGGTGCTCGGTGCTCAGTGCTCGGGGTGCTGGGTGCTCAGTGCTCAGGGTGCTGGGTGCTCAGTTCTCAGAGTGCTGGGTGCTCAGTACTCAGGGTGATCGGTGCTCAGTACTCAGGGTGCTGGGTGCTCAGTGCTCAGGGTGCTCAGTGCTCAGTACTCAGAGTGCTGGGTGCTCAGGGTGCTCGGTGCTCAGTACTCAGGGTGCTCAGTGCTCAGTACTCAGCGTGCTGGGTGCTCAGAGCTCAGGGTGCTGGGTGCTCAGTACTCAGGGTGCAGGGTGCTTAGTACTCAGTGTGCTCGGTCCTCAGTGCTCAGGGTGCTGGGTGCTCAGTACTCAGGGTGCAGGGTGCTCAGTGCTCAGGGTGCTCAGTGCTCAGTGCTCAGGGTCCTCGGTGCTCAGTGCTCAGGGTGCTGGGTGCTCAGTGCTCGGGGTGCTGGGTGCTCAGTGCTCAGGTGATCGGTGCTCAGTACTCAGGGTGCTGGGTGCTCAGTGCTCAGGGTGCTGGGTGCTCTGTCCTCAGGGTGCTCAGTGCTCAGGGTGCTGGGTGCTCAGTGCTCAGGATGCTGGGTGCTCAGTCCTCAGGGTGCTCAGTGCTCAGGGTGCTGGGTGGTCAGTGCTCGGGGTGCTCGGTGCTCAGTACTCAGGGTGCTCAGTGCTCAGTGCTCTGGGTGCTGGGTGCTCAGTGCTCGGGGTGCTGGGTGCTCAGTGCTCAGGGTGCTGGGTGCTCAGTGCTCGGGGTGTTGGTTGCTCAGTACTCAGGGTGCTGGGTGCTCAGTACTCAGGGTGCTGGGTGCTCAGTGCTGGGGGTGCTGGGTGCTCAGTGCTCGGGGTGCTGGGTGCTCAGTTCTCGGGGTGCTCGGTGCTCAGTACTCAGGGTGCTGGGTGCTCAGTGCTCGGGGTGCTCAGTACTAATGGTGCTGTGTGTTCAGTGCTAAGGGTCCTGGGTGCTCAGTACTCAGGGTGCTCGGTGCTTAGTACTCAGGATGCTGGGTGCTCAGTGCTCAGGGTGCTGGGTGCTCAGTACTCAGGGTGCTAGGTGCTCAGTGCTCGGGGTGCTCGGTGCTCAGTACGCTGGGTGCTCAGTACTCAGGGTGCTGGGTGCTCAGTACTCAGGGTGCTGGGTGCTCAGTACTCAGGGTTCTGGGGGCTTAGTACTCAGGGTGCTCAGTGCTCAGTGCTCGGGTGCTGGGTGCTCAGTGCTCAGGGTGCTGGGTGCTCAGTACTCAGTGTGCTCGGTGCTCAGTGCTCGGGGTGCTGGGTGCTCAGTACTCAGGGTGCTCGGTGCTCAGTACTCAGGGTGCTCAGTGCTCAGTACTCAGGGTGCTGGGTGCTCAGTGCTCGGGGTGCTGGGTGCTCAGTGCTCGGGGTGCTGGGTGCTCAGTGCTCGGGGTGCTGGGTGCTCAGTGCTCAGAGTGCTGGGTGCTCAGTACTCAGGGTGATCCGTGCTCAGTACTCAGGGTGCTGGGTGCTCAGTGCTCAGGGTGCTCAGTGCTCAGTACTCAGGGTGCTGGGTGCTCAGTGCTCAGGGTGCTCGGTGCTCAGTACTCAGGGTGCTCAGTGCTCAGTACTCAGCGTGCTGGGTGCTCAGTGCTCAGGGTGCTGGGTGCTCAGTACTCAGGGTGCAGGGTGCATAGTACTCAGTGTGCTCGGTCCTCAGTGCTCAGGGTGCTGGGTGCTCAGTACTCAGGGTGCAGGGTGCTCAGTGCTCAGGGTGCTCAGTGCTCAGTACTCAGGGTGCTCGGTGCTCAGTGCTCAGGGTGCTGGGTGCTCAGTGCTCGGGGTGCTGGGTGCTCAGTGCTCAGGTGATCGCTGCTCAGTACTCAGGGTGCTGGGTGCTCAGTGCTCAGGGTGCTGGGTGCTCAGTCCTCAGGGTGCTCAGTGCTCAGGGTGCTGGGTGCTCAGTGCTCAGGGTGCTGGGTGCTCAGTCCTCAGGGTGCTCAGTGCTCAGGGTGCTGGGTGCTCAGTGCTCGGGGTGCTCGGTGCTCAGTACTCAGGGTGCTCAGTGCTCAGTGCTCTGGGTGCTGGGTGCTCAGTGCTCGGGGTGCTGGATGCTCAGTACTCAGGGTGCTGGGTGCTCAGTGCTCAGGGTGCTGGGTGCTCAGTACTCAGTGTGCTGGGTGCTCAGTGCTCAGGGTGCTGGGTGCTCAGTACTCAGGGTGCTGGGTACTCAGTGCTCAGGGTGCTCGGTGCTCAGTACTCGGGGTGCTGGGTGCTCATTCTCAGGGTGCTGGGTGCTCAGTGCTCGCTGTGATGGGTGCTCAGTACTCAGGGTGCTGGTTGCTCAGTGCTCAGGGTGCTGGGTGCTCAGTACTTAGGGTGCTGGGTGCTCAGTGCTCAGGGTGCTGGGTGCTCAGTACTCAGGGTGCTGGGTGCTCAGTGCTCAGGGTGCTGGGTGCTCAGTACTCAGGGTGCTGGGTGCTCAGTGCTCAGGGTGCTCGGTGCTCAGTGCTCAGGGTGCTGGGTGCTCAGTCCTCAGGGTGCTGGGTGCTCGGTGCTCAGTACGCTGGGTGCTCAGTACTCAGGGTGCTGGGTGCTCAGTACTCAGGGTGCTGGGTGCTCAGTACTCAGGGTGCTCGGTGCTCAGTACTCAGGGTGCTGGGTGCTCAGTGCTCAGGGTGCTCGGTGCTCAGTACTCAGGGTGCTAGGTGCTCAGTGCTCGGGGTGCTCGGTGCTCAGTACGCTGGGTGCTCAGTACTCAGGGTGCTGGGTGCTCAGTACTCAGGGTGCTGGGTGCTCAGTACTCAGGGTGCTGGGTGCTTAGTACTCAGGGTGCTGGGTGCTCAGTGCTCGGGGTGCTGGGTGCTCAGTGCTTGGGGTGCTCGGTGCTCAGTGCTCGGGGTGCTTGGTGCTCAGTAATCAGGGTGCTTTGTGCTCAGTACTCGTTGTGCTGGGTGCTCAGTGCTCAGGGTGCTGGGTGCTCAGTACTCAGGGTGTTCGGTGCTCAGTGCTCGGGGTGCTGGGTGCTCAGTACTCAGGGTGCTGGGTGCTCAGTACTCAGGGTGCTGGGTGCTCAGTGCTCAGGGTGCTCGGTGCTCAGTACTCACGGTGCTGGGTACTCAGTGCTCACGGTGCTCATTCTCAGGGTGCTGGGTGCTCAGTACTCAGGGTGCTGGGTGCTCAGTGCTCGGGGTGCTGGGTGCTCAGTGCTCGGGGTGCTCGGTGCTCAGTACTCAGGGTGCTGGGTGCTCAGTACTCAGGGTGCTCAGTGCTCGGGGAGCTCGGGGCTCAGTACTCAGGGTGCTGGGTGCTCAGTGCTCGGGGTGCTCGGTGCTCAGTACTCAGGGTGCTGGGTGCTCAGTGCTCAGGGTGCTGGGTGCTCAGTACTCAGGGTTCTGGGTGCTCAGTACTCAGGGTGCTAAGAGCTCAGGGTGCTCAGTGCTCGGGGTGCTGGATGCTCAGTGCTCAGTGCACAGGGTGCTGGGTGCTCAGTCCTCTGGGTGCTGGGTGCTCAGTTCTCTGGGTGCTCAGTGCTCAGTACTCAGGGTGCTGGGTGCTCGGTGCTCAGTACGCTGGGTGCTCAGTACTCAGGGTGCTGGGTGCTCAGTACTCAGGGTGCTGGGTGCTCAGTACTCAGGGTGCTCGGTGCTCAGTACTCAGGGTGCTGGGTGCTCAGTGCTCAGAGTGTTGGGTGCTCAGTACTCAGGGTGCTCTGTGCTCAGTGCTCAGTGCTCAGTGTGCTCAGTGCTCAGGCTGCTGGGTGCTCAGGGTGCTGGGTGCTCAGTGCTCGGGGTGCTGGGTGCTCAGTGCTCAGGTTACTGGGTGCTCAGTGCTCGGGGTGCTGGGTGCTCAGTGCTCAGGGTGCTGGGTGCTCAGTGCTCGGGGTGCTCGGTGCTCAGTACTCAGGGTGCTGGGTGGTCAGTCCTCGGGGTGCTGGGTGCTCAGTTCTCTTTGTGCTCAGTCCTCAGTACTCAGGGTGCTGGGTGCTCAGTACTCAGGGTGCTGGGTGCTCAGTACTCAGGGAGCTCAGTGCTCGGGGTGCAGGGTGCTCAGTACTCAGGGTGCTGGGAGCTCAGTACTCAGGGTGCTCAGTACTCAGGGTGCTGGGTGCTCAGTGCTTGGGGTGCTGGGTGCTCAGTACTCAGGGTGCTGGGTGCTCAGTGCTCAGGGTGCTGGGTGCTCAGTGCTCGGCGTGCTGGGTGCTCATTCTCGGGGTGCTGGGTGCTCAGTACTCAGGGTGCTGGGTGCTCAGTGCTCGGGGTGCTCGGTGCTCAGTACACAGTGTGCTGGGTGCTCAGTGCTCGGGGTGCTGGGTGCTCAGTACTCAGGGTGCTGGGTGCTCAGTGCTCAGTACTCACCGTGCTGGGTGCTCAGTGCTCAGAGTGTTGGGTGCTCAGTAATCAGGGTGCTGGGTGCTCAGTGCTCAGTGCTCAGGGTGCTCAGTGCTCAGGGTGCTGGGTGCTCAGTGCTCAGTGCTCAGGGTGCTGGGTGCTCAGTGCTCAGTGCTCAGGGTGCTGGGTGTTCAGTACTCAGGGTGCTGGGTCCTCAGTAATCAGGGTGCTGGGTGCTCAGTGCTCAGGGTGCTGGGTGCTCAGTGCTCAGGGTGCTGGGTGCTCAGTACTCAGGGTGCTGGGTGCTCAGTACTCAGGGTGCTCGGTGCTCAGTGCTCAGGGTGCTGGGTGCTCAGTGCTCGGTGTGCTGGGTGTTCAGTACTCAGGGTGCTGGGTGCTCAGTACTCAGGGTGCTGGGTGCTCAGTGCTCAGGGTGCTGGGTGCTCAGTGCTCAGGGTGCTGGGTGCTCAGTACTCAGGGTGCTGGGTGCTCAGTGCTCAGGGTGCTGGGTGCACATTGCTCGGGGTGCTGGGTGCTCAGTTCTCGGGGTGCAGGGTGCTCAGTGCTCAGGGTGCTGGGTCTCAGTGCTCGGGGTACTGGGTACTCAGTGCTCAGTACACAGGGTGCTGTGTGCTCAGTGCTCGGGGTGCTGGGTGCTCAGTGCTCAGTACTCAGGGTGCTGGGTGCTCAGTGCTCGGGGTGCTGTGTGCTCAGTACTCAGGGTACTCGGTGCTCAGTACTCAGGGTGCTGGGTGCTCAGTGCTCGGGGTGCTGGGTACTCAGTGCTCAGTACTCAGCGTGCTGGGTGATCAGTGCTCAGGGTGCTGGGTGCTCAGTACTCAGTGTGCTGGGTGCTCAGTACTCAGGGTGCTGGGTGCTCAGTACTCAGGGTGCTCGGTGCTCAGTACTCAGGGTGCTGGGTGCTCAGTGCTCAGGGTGCTAGGTCCTCAGTGCTCGGGGTGCTGGGTGCTCAGTGCTCAGGGTGCTGGGTGCTCAGTACTCAGGGTGCTGGTTGCTCAGTACTCGGGGTGCTGGGTGCTCAGTACTCAGGATGCTGGGTGCTCAGTACTCTGGGTGCTGGGTGCTCAGTACTCGGGTGATGTGTGCTCAGGGCTCAGGGTGCTGGGTGCTCAGTGCTCGGGGTGCTAGGTGCTCAGTGCTCAGTACTCAAGGTGCTGGGGTCTCAGTGCTCGGGGTGCTGGGTGCTCAGTGCTCAGTACTCAGGGTGCTGGGTGCTCAGTGCTCGGGGTGCTGGGTGCTCAGTGCTCAGGGTGCTGGGTGCTCAGTGCTCAGGGTGCTGGGTGCTCAGTGCTCGGGGTGTTGGTTGCTCAGTACTCAGGGTGCTGGGTGCTCAGTACTCAGGGTGCTGGGTGCTCAGTGCTCGGGGTGCTGGGTGCTGAGTGCTCGGGGTGCTGGGTGCTCAGTTCTCGGGGTGCTCGGTGCTCAGTACTCAGGGTGCTGGGTGCTCAGTGCTCCGGGTGCTCAGTACTCAGGGTGCTGTGTGTTCAGTGCTCAGGGTGCTGGGTGCTCAGTACTCAGGGTGCTCGGTGCTTAGTACTCAGGATGCTGGGTGCTCAGTACTCGGGGTGCTCGGTGCTCGGTGCTCAAGGTGCTGGGTGCTCAGTACTCAGGGTGATCATTGCTCAGGGTGCTGGGTGCTCAGTACTCAGGGTGCTGGGTGGTCAGTACTCAGGGTGCTCAGTGCTCAGTAATCAGGGTGCTCCGTGCTCAGGGTGCTGGGTGCTCAGTGCTCGGGGTGCTCGGTGCTCAGTACTCAGGGTGCTGGGTGCTCAGCGCTCAGGGTGCTGGGTGCTCAGTACTCAGGGTGCTCGGTGCTCGGGGTGCTGGGTGCTCAGAGCTCGGGGTGCTCTTTGCTCAGTACTCGGGGTGCTCAGTACTCAGTACTCAGGGTGCTGGGTGCTCAGTGCTCAGGGTGCTGGGTGCTCAGTACTCAGGGTGCTGGGTGCTCGGCGCTCAGTACGCTGGGTGCTCAGTACTCAGCGTGCTGGGTGCTCAGTACTCAGGGTGCTGGGTGCTCAGTACTCAGGGTGCTCGGTGCTCAGTACTCAGGGTGCTGGGTGCTCAGTGCTCAGGGTGCTGGGTGCTCAGTACTCAGGGTGCTAGGTGCTCAGTGCTCGGGGTGCTCGGTGCTCAGTACGCTGGGTGCTCAGTACTCAGGGTGCTGGGTGCTCAGTACTCAGGGTGCTGGGTGCTCAGTACTCAGGGTTCTGGGTGCTTAGTACTCAGGGTGCTCGATGCTCAGTGCTCGGGGTGCTGGGTGCTCAGTGCTCAGGGTGCTGGGTGCTGAGTACTCAGGGTGCTGGGTGCTTAGTACTCAGGGTGCTCGGTGCTCAGTGCTCGGGGTGCTGGGTGCTCAGTGCTCAGGGTGCTGGGTGCTCAGTTCTCAGAGTGCTGGGTGCTCAGTACTCAGGGTGATCGGTGCTCAGTACTCAGGGTGCTGGGTGCTCAGTGCTCAGGGTGCTCAGTGCTCAGTAGTCAGAGTGCTGGGTGCTCAGTGCTCAGGGTGCTCGGTGCTCAGTACTCAGGGTGCTCAGTGCTCAGTACTCAGCGTGCTGGGTGCTCAGAGCTCAGGGTGCTGGGTGCTCAGTACTCAGGGTGCAGGGTGCTTAGTACTCAGTGTGCTCGGTCCTCAGTGCTCAGGGTGCTGGGTGCTCAGTACTCAGGGTGCAGGGTGCTCAGTGCTCAGGGTGCTCAGTGCTCAGTGCTCAGGGTCCTCGGTGCTCAGTGCTCAGGGTGCTGGGTGCTCAGTGCTCGGGGTGCTGGGTGCTCAGTGCTCAGGTGATCGGTGCTCAGTACTCAGGGTGCTGGGTGCTCAGTGCTCAGGGTGCTGGGTGCTCAGTCCTCAGGGTGCTCAGTGCTCAGGGTGCTGGGTGCTCAGTGCTCAGGGTGCTGGGTGCTCAGTCCTCAGGGTGCTCAGTGCTCAGGGTGCTGGGTGGTCAGTGCTCGGGGTGCTCGGTGCTCAGTACTCAGGATGCTCAGAGCTCAGTGCTCTGGGTGCTGGGTGCTCAGTGCTCGGGGTGCTGGGTGCTCAGTGCTCAGGGTGGTGGGTTCTCAGTACTCAGGGCGCTCAGTTCTCAGGGTGCTGGGTGCTTAGTGCTCTGGGTGCTGGGTACTCAGTGCTCAGTAAACAGGGTGCTGGGTGCTCAGTGCTCGGGGTGCTGGGTGCTCAGTACTCAGGGTGCTGGGTGCTCAGTGCTCAGGGTGCTGGGTGCTCAGTACTCAGTGTGCTGGGTGCTCCGTGCTCAGGGTGCTGGGTGCTCAGTACTCAGGGTGCTGGGTACTCAGTGCTCAGGGTGCTCGGTGCTCAGTACTCGGGGTGCTGGGTGCTCATTCTCAGGTTGCTGGGTGCTCAGTGCTCGCTGTGATGGGTGCTCAGTACTCAGGGTGCTGGGTGCTCAGTGCTCAGGGTGCTGGGTGCTCAGTACTCAGGTTGCTGGGTGCTCAGTGCTCAGGGTGCTGGGTGCTCAGTACTCAGGGTGATGGGTGCTCAGTGCTCAGGGTGCTGGGTGCTCAGTACTGAGGGGGCTGGGAGCTCAGTGCTCAGGGTGATCGGTGCTCAGTACTCAGGGTGCTGGGTACTCAGTGCTCAGGGTGCTGGGTGCTCAGTGCTCAGGCTGCTGGGTGCTCAGTGCTCAGGGTGCTGGGTGCTCAGTGCTCGGGGTGCTGGGTGCTCAGTGCTCAGGTGATCGGTGCTCAGTACTCAGGGTGCTCAGTGCTCAGGGTGCTGGGTGCTCAGTGCTCAGGGTGCTGGGTGCTCAGTCCTCAGGGTGCTCAGTGCTCAGGGTGCTCGGTGCTCAGTGCTCGGGGTGCTCAGTGCTCAGTACTCAGGGTGCTCAGTGCTCAGTGCTCTGGGTACTGGGTGCTCAGTGCTCGGGGTGCTGGGTGCTCAGTGCTCAGGGTGCTGGGTTCTCAGTACTCAGGGTGGTCAGTTCTCAGGGTGCTGGGTGCTCAGTGCTCGGGGTGCTGGGTGCTCAGTGCTCAGTACTCAGGGTGCTGGGTGCTCAGTGCTCGGGGTGATGGGTGCTCAGTGCTCAGTACTCAGGGTGCTGGGTGATCAGTGCTCAGGGTGCTGGGTGCTCAGTACTCAGTGTGCTGGGTGCTCAGTACTCAGGGTGCTGGGTGCTCAGAACTCAGGGTGCTCGTTGCTCAGTACTCAGGGTGCTGGGTGCTCAGTGCTCAGGGTGCTAGGTCCTCAGTGCTCGGGGTCCTGGGTGCTCAGTGCTCAGGGTGCTGGGTGCTCAGTGCTCAGGGTGCTGGGTGCTCAGTACTCAGGGTGCTAGGTGCTCAGTGCTCAGATTGCTCGGTGCTCAGTACTCGGGGTGCTGGGTGCTCATTCTCAGGGTGGTGGGTGCTCAGTGCTCGGGATGATGGGTGCTCAGTACTCAGGGTGCTGGGTGCTCAGTGCTCAGGGTGCTGGGTGCTCAGTACTCAGGGTGCTGGGTGCTCAGTGCTCAGGGTGCTGGGTGCTCAGTACTCAGGGTGCTGGGTGCTCAGTGCTCAGGGTGCTGGGTGCTCAGTACTCAGGGGGCTGGGAGCTCAGTGCTCAAGGTGATCGGTGCTCAGTACTCAGGGTGCTGGGTGCTCAGTGCTCAGGGTGCTGGGTGCTCAGTGCTCAGGGTGCTGGGTGCTCAGTACTCAGGGTGCTGGCTGCGCGGTGCTCAGTACGCTGGGTGCTCAGTACTCAGGGTGCTGGGTGCTCAGTACTCAGGCGCTGGGTGCTCAGTACACAGGGTGCTCGGTGCTCAGTACTCAGGGTGCTGGGTGCTCAGTGCTCAGGGTGCTGGGTGCTCAGTACTCAGGGTGCTAGGTGCTCAGTGCTCGGGGTGCTCGGTGCTCAGTACGCTGGGTGATCAGTACTCAGGGTGCTGGGTACTCAGTACTCAGGGTGCAGGGTGCTCAGTGCTCGGGGTGCTGGGTGTTCAGTAATCAGGGTGCTGGGTGCTCAGTACTCGTTGTGCTGGGTGCTCAGTGCTCATGGTGCTGGGTGCTCAGTACTCAGAGTGCTTGGTGCTCAGTGCTCGGGTTGCTGGGTGCTCAGTACTCAGGGTGCTCGGTGATCAGTACTCAGGGTGCTCAGTGCTCAGTACTCAGGGTGCTGGGTGCTCAGTGCTCGGGGTGCTGGGTGCTCAGTGCTCGGGGTGCTGGGTGCTCAGTGCTCGGGGTGCTGGGTGCTCAGTGCTCAGAGTGCTGGGTGCTCAGTACTCAGGGTGCTCAGTTCTCAGTACTCAGGGTGCTTTGTGCTCAGTACTCAGGGGGCTCAGTGCTCAGTACTCAGAGTGCTGGGTGCTCAGTGCTCGGGGTGCTGGGTGCTCAGTGCTCGGGGTGCTGGGTGCTTAGTGCTCGGGGTGCTGGGTGCTCAGTGCTCAGAGTGCTGGGTGGTCAGTACTCAGGGTGCTCAGTTCTCAGTACTCAGGGTGCTTTGTGCTCAGTGCTCAGGGTGCTCAGTGCTCAGTACTCAGAGTGCTGGGTGCTCAGTGCTCAGGGTGCTCGGCGCTCAGTACTCAGGGTGCTTTGTGCTCAGTGCTCAGGGTGCTCAGTGCTCAGTACTCAGCGTGCTGGGTGCTCAGTGCTCAGGGTGCTGGGTGCTCAGTACTCAGGGTGCAGGGTGCTCAGTGCTCAGGGTGCTCAGTGCTCAGTACTCAGGGTGCTCGGTGCTCAGTGCTCAGGGTGCTCGGTGCTCAGTGCTCAGGGTGCTGGGTGCTCAGTGCTCGGCTTGCTGGGTGCTCAGTGCTCGGGGTGCTGGGTGCTCAGTGCTCGGGGTGCTGGGTGCTCAGTACTCAGGGTGATCCGTGCTCAGTACTCAGGGTGCTGGGTGCTCAGTGCTCAGGGTGCTCAGTGCTCAGTACTCAGGGTGCTGGGTGCTCAGTGCTCAGGGTGCTCGGTGCTCAGTACTCAGGGTGCTCAGTGCTCAGTACTCAGCGTGCTGGGTGCTCAGTGCTCAGGTTGCTGGGTGCTCAGTACTCAGGGTGCAGGGTGCTTAGTACTCAGTGTGCTCGGTCCTCAGTGCTCAGGGTGCTGGGTGCTCAGTACTCAGGGTGCAGGGTGCTCAGTGCTCAGGGTGCTCAGTGCTCAGTACTCAGGGTGCTCGGTGCTCAGTGCTCAGGGTGCTGGGTGCTCAGTGCTCGGGGTGCTGGGTGCTCAGTGCTCAGGTGATCGCTGCTCAGTACTCAGGGTGCTGGGTGCTCAGTGCTCAGGGTGCTGGGTGCTCAGTCCTCAGGGTGCTCAGTGCTCAGGGTGCTGGGTGCTCAGTGCTCAGGGTGCTGGGTGCTCAGTCCTCAGGGTGCTCAGTGCTCAGGGTGCTGGGTGCTCAGTGCTCGGGGTGCTCGGTGCTCAGTACTCAGGGTGCTCAGTGCTCAGTGCTCTGGGTGCTGGGTGCTCAGTGCTCGGGGTGCTGGATGCTCAGTACTCAGGGTGCTGGGTGCTCAGTGCTCAGGGTGCTGGGTGCTCAGTACTCAGTGTGCTGGGTGCTCAGTGCTCAGGGTGCTGGGTGCTCAGTACTCAGGGTGCTGGGTACTCAGTGCTCAGGGTGCTCGGTGCTCAGTACTCGGGGTGCTGGGTGCTCATTCTCAGGGTGCTGGGTGCTCAGTGCTCGCTGTGATGGGTGCTCAGTACTCAGGGTGCTGGTTGCTCAGTGCTCAGGGTGCTGGGTGCTCAGTACTTAGGGTGCTGGGTGCTCAGTGCTCAGGGTGCTGGGTGCTCAGTACTCAGGGTGCTGGGTGCTCAGTGCTCAGGGTGCTGGGTGCTCAGTACTCAGGGTGCTGGGTGCTCAGTGCTCAGGGTGCTGGGTGCTCAGTGCTCAGGGTGCTGGGTGCTCAGTACTCAGGGTGCTGGGTGCTCGGTGCTCAGTACGCTGGGTGCTCAGTACTCAGGGTGCTGGGTGCTCAGTACTCAGGGTGCTGGGTGCTCAGTACTCAGGGTGCTCGGTGCTCAGTACTCAGGGTGCTGGGTGCTCAGTGCTCAGGGTGCTCGGTGCTCAGTACTCAGGGTGCTAGGTGCTCAGTGCTCGGGGTGCTCGGTGCTCAGTACGCTGGGTGCTCAGTACTCAGGGTGCTGGGTGCTCAGTACTCAGGGTGCTGGGTGCTCAGTACTCAGGGTGCTGGGTGCTTAGTACTCAGGGTGCTGGGTGCTCAGTGCTCGGGGTGCTGGGTGCTCAGTGCTTGGGGTGCTCGGTGCTCAGTGCTCGGGGTGCTTGGTGCTCAGTAATCAGGGTGCTTTGTGCTCAGTACTCGTTGTGCTGGGTGCTCAGTGCTCAGGGTGCTGGGTGCTCAGTACTCAGGGTGTTCGGTGCTCAGTGCTCGGGGTGCTGGGTGCTCAGTACTCAGGGTGCTGGGTGCTCAGTACTCAGGGTGCTGGGTGCTCAGTGCTCAGGGTGCTCGGTGCTCAGTACTCACGGTGCTGGGTACTCAGTGCTCACGGTGCTCATTCTCAGGGTGCTGGGTGCTCAGTACTCAGGGTGCTGGGTGCTCAGTGCTCGGGGTGCTGGGTGCTCAGTGCTCGGGGTGCTCGGTGCTCAGTACTCAGGGTGCTGGGTGCTCAGTACTCAGGGTGCTCAGTGCTCGGGGAGCTCGGGGCTCAGTACTCAGGGTGCTGGGTGCTCAGTGCTCGGGGTGCTCGGTGCTCAGTACTCAGGGTGCTGGGTGCTCAGTGCTCAGGGTGCTGGGTGCTCAGTACTCAGGGTTCTGGGTGCTCAGTACTCAGGGTGCTAAGAGCTCAGGGTGCTCAGTGCTCGGGGTGCTGGATGCTCAGTGCTCAGTGCACAGGGTGCTGGGTGCTCAGTCCTCTGGGTGCTGGGTGCTCAGTTCTCTGGGTGCTCAGTGCTCAGTACTCAGGGTGCTGGGTGCTCGGTGCTCAGTACGCTGGGTGCTCAGTACTCAGGTTGCTGGGTGCTCAGTACTCAGGGTGCTGGGTGCTCAGTACTCAGGGTGCTCGGTGCTCAGTACTCAGGGTGCTGGGTGCTCAGTGCTCAGAGTGTTGGGTGCTCAGTACTCAGGGTGCTCTGTGCTCAGTGCTCAGTGCTCAGTGTGCTCAGTGCTCAGGCTGCTGGGTGCTCAGGGTGCTGGGTGCTCAGTGCTCGGGGTGCTGGGTGCTCAGTGCTCAGGTTACTGGGTGCTCAGTGCTCGGGGTGCTGGGTGCTCAGTGCTCAGGGTGCTGGGTGCTCAGTGCTCGGGGTGCTCGGTGCTCAGTACTCAGGGTGCTGGGTGGTCAGTCCTCGGGGTGCTGGGTGCTCAGTTCTCTTTGTGCTCAGTCCTCAGTACTCAGGGTGCTGGGTGCTCAGTACTCAGGGTGCTGGGTGCTCAGTACTCAGGGAGCTCAGTGCTCGGGGTGCAGGGTGCTCAGTACTCAGGGTGCTGGGAGCTCAGTACTCAGGGTGCTCAGTACTCAGGGTGCTGGGTGCTCAGTGCTTGGGGTGCTGGGTGCTCAGTACTCAGGGTGCTGGGTGCTCAGTGCTCAGGGTGCTGGGTGCTCAGTGCTCGGCGTGCTGGGTGCTCATTCTCGGGGTGCTGGGTGCTCAGTACTCAGGGTGCTGGGTGCTCAGTGCTCGGGGTGCTCGGTGCTCAGTACACAGGGTGCTGGGTGCTCAGTCCTCGGGGTGCTGGGTGCTCAGTACTCAGGGTGCTGGGTGCTCAGTGCTCAGTACTCACCGTGCTGGGTGCTCAGTGCTCAGAGTGTTGGGTGCTCAGTAATCAGGGTGCTGGGTGCTCAGTGCTCAGTGCTCAGGGTGCTCAGTGCTCAGGGTGCTGGGTGCTCAGGGTGCTGGGTGCTCAGTGCTCGGGGTGATGGGTGCTCAGTGCTCAGGATGCTGGGTGCTCAGTGCTCAGTGCTCAGGGTGCTGGGTGCTCAGTGCTCAGTGCTCAGGGTGCTGGGTGTTCAGTACTCAGGGTGCTGGGTCCTCAGTAATCAGGGTGCTGGGTGCTCAGTGCTCAGGGTGCTGGGTGCTCAGTGCTCAGGGTGCTGGGTGCTCAGTACTCAGGGTGCTGGGTGCTCAGTACTCAGGGTGCTCGGTGCTCAGTGCTCAGGGTGCTGGGTGCTCAGTGCTCGGTGTGCTGGGTGTTCAGTACTCAGGGTGCTGGGTGCTCAGTACTCAGGGTGCTGGGTGCTCAGTGCTCAGGGTGCTGGGTGCTCAGTGCTCAGGGTGCTGGGTGCTCAGTACTCAGGGTGCTGGGTGCTCAGTGCTCAGGGTGCTGGGTGCACAGTGCTCGGGGTGCTGGGTGCTCAGTTCTCGGGGTGCTGGGTGCTCAGTGCTCAGGGTGCTGGGTCTCAGTGCTCGGGGTACTGGGTACTCAGTGCTCAGTACACAGGGTGCTGTGTGCTCAGTGCTCGGGGTGCTGGGTGCTCAGTGCTCAGTACTCAGGGTGCTGGGTGCTCAGTGCTCGGGGTGCTGTGTGCTCAGTACTCAGGGTACTCGGTGCTCAGTACTCAGGGTGCTGGGTGCTCAGTGCTCGGGGTGCTGGGTACTCAGTGCTCAGTACTCAGGGTGCTGGGTGATCAGTGCTCAGGGTGCTGGGTGCTCAGTACTCAGTGTGCTGGGTGCTCAGTACTCAGGGTGCTGGGTGCTCAGTACTCAGGGTGCTCGGTGCTCAGTACTCAGGGTGCTGGGTGCTCAGTGCTCAGGGTGCTAGGTCCTCAGTGCTCGGGGTGCTGGGTGCTCAGTGCTCAGGGTGCTGGGTGCTCAGTACTCAGGGTGCTGGTTGCTCAGTACTCGGGGTGCTGGGTGCTCAGTACTCAGGATGCTGGGTGCTCAGTACTCTGGGTGCTGGGTGCTCAGTACTCGGGTGATGTGTGCTCAGGGCTCAGGGTGCTGGGTGCTCAGTGCTTGGGGTGCTAGGTGCTCAGTGCTCAGTACTCAAGGTGCTGGGGTCTCAGTGCTCGGGGTGCTGGGTGCTCAGTGCTCAGTACTCAGGGTGCTGGGTGCTCAGTGCTCGGGGTGCTGGGTGCTCAGTGCTCAGGGTGCTGGGTGCTCAGTGCTCAGGGTGCTGGGTGCTCAGTGCTCGGGGTGTTGGTTGCTCAGTACTCAGGGTGCTGGGTGCTCAGTACTCAGGGTGCTGGGTGCTCAGTGCTCGGGGTGCTGGGTGCTGAGTGCTCGGGGTGCTGGGTGCTCAGTTCTCGGGGTGCTCGGTGCTCAGTACTCAGGGTGCTGGGTGCTCAGTGCTCCGGGTGCTCAGTACTCAGGGTGCTGTGTGTTCAGTGCTCAGGGTGCTGGGTGCTCAGTACTCAGGGTGCTCGGTGCTTAGTACTCAGGATGCTGGGTGCTCAGTACTCGGGGTGCTCGGTGCTCGGTGCTCAAGGTGCTGGGTGCTCAGTACTCAGGGTGATCATTGCTCGGGGTGCTGGGTGCTCAGTACTCAGGGTGCTGGGTGGTCAGTACTCAGGGTGCTCAGTGCTCAGTAATCAGGGTGCTCCGTGCTCAGGGTGCTGGGTGCTCAGTGCTCGGGGTGCTCGGTGCTCAGTACTCAGGGTGCTGGGTGCTCAGCGCTCAGGGTGCTGGGTGCTCAGTACTCAGGGTGCTCGGTGCTCGGGGTGCTGGGTGCTCAGAGCTCGGGGTGCTCTTTGCTCAGTACTCGGGGTCCTCAGTACTCAGTACTCAGGGTGCTGGGTGCTCAGTGCTCAGGGTGCTGGGTGCTCAGTACTCAGGGTGCTGGGTGCTCGGCGCTCAGTACGCTGGGTGCTCAGTACTCAGCGTGCTGGGTGCTCAGTACTCAGGGTGCTGGGTGCTCAGTACTCAGGGTGCTCGGTGCTCAGTACTCAGGGTGCTGGGTGCTCAGTGCTCAGGGTGCTGGGTGCTCAGTACTCAGGGTGCTAGGTGCTCAGTGCTCGGGGTGCTCGGTGCTCAGTACGCTGGGTGCTCAGTACTCAGGGTGCTGGGTGCTCAGTACTCAGGGTGCTGGGTGCTCAGTACTCAGGGTTCTGGGTGCTTAGTACTCAGGGTGCTCGATGCTCAGTGCTCGGGGTACTGGGTGCTCAGTGCTCAGGGTGCTGGGTGCTGAGTACTCAGGGTGCTGGGTGCTTAGTACTCAGGGTGCTCGGTGCTCAGTGCTCGGGGTGCTGGGTGCTCAGTGCTCAGGGTGCTGGGTGCTCAGTTCTCAGAGTGCTGGGTGCTCAGTACTCAGGGTGATCGGTGCTCAGTACTCAGGGTGCTGGGTGCTCAGTGCTCAGGGTGCTCAGTGCTCAGTAGTCAGAGTGCTGGGTGCTCAGTGCTCAGGGTGCTCGGTGCTCAGTACTCAGGGTGCTCAGTGCTCAGTACTCAGCGTGCTGGGTGCTCAGAGCTCAGGGTGCTGGGTGCTCAGTACTCAGGGTGCAGGGTGCTTAGTACTCAGTGTGCTCGGTCCTCAGTGCTCAGGGTGCTGGGTGCTCAGTACTCAGGGTGCAGGGTGCTCAGTGCTCAGGGTGCTCAGTGCTCCGTGCTCAGGGTCCTCGGTGCTCAGTGCTCAGGGTGCTGGGTGCTCAGTGCTCGGGGTGCTGGGTGCTCAGTGCTCAGGTGATCGGTGCTCAGTACTCAGGGTCCTGGGTGCTCAGTGCTCAGGGTGCTGGGTGCTCAGTCCTCAGGGTGCTCAGTGCTCAGGGTGCTGGGTGCTCAGTGCTCAGGTTGCTGGGTGCTCAGTCCTCAGGGTGCTCAGTGCTCAGGGTGCTGGGTGGTCAGTGCTCGGGGTGCTCGGTGCTCAGTACTCAGGATGCTCAGAGCTCAGTGCTCTGGGTGCTGGGTGCTCAGTGCTCGGGGTGCTGGGTGCTCAGTGCTCAGGGTGGTGGGTTCTCAGTACTCAGGGTGCTCAGTTCTCAGGGTGCTGGGTGCTTAGTGCTCTGGGTGCTGGGTACTCAGTGCTCAGTAAACAGGGTGCTGGGTGCTCAGTGCTCGGGGTGCTGGGTGCTCAGTACTCAGGGTGCTGGGTGCTCAGTGCTCAGGGTGCTGGGTGCTCAGTACTCAGTGTGCTGGGTGCTCCGTGCTCAGGGTGCTGGGTGCTCAGTACTCAGGGTGCTGGGTACTCAGTGCTCAGGGTGCTCGGTGCTCAGTACTCGGGGTGCTGGGTGCTCATTCTCAGGTTGCTGGGTGCTCAGTGCTCGCTGTGATGGGTGCTCAGTACTCAGGGTGCTGGGAGCTCAGTGCTCAGGGTGATCGGTGCTCAGTACTCAGGGTGCTGGGTACTCAGTGCTCAGGGTGCTGGGTGCTCAGTGCTCAGGCTGCTGGGTGCTCAGTGCTCAGGGTGCTGGGTGCTCAGTGCTCGGGGTGCTGGGTGCTCAGTGCTCAGGTGATCGGTGCTCAGTACTCAGGGTGCTCAGTGCTCAGGGTGCTGGGTGCTCACTGCTCAGGGTGCTGGGTGCTCAGTCCTCAGGGTGCTCAGTGCTCAGGGTGCTCGGTGCTCAGTGCTCGGGGTGCTCAGTGCTCAGTACTCAGGGTGCTCAGTGCTCAGTGCTCTGGGTACTGGGTGCTCAGTGCTCGGGGTGCTGGGTGCTCAGTGCTCAGGGTGCTGGGTTCTCAGTACTCAGGGTGGTCAGTTCTCAGGGTGCTGGGTGCTCAGTGCTCTGGGTGCTGGGTACTCAGTGCTCAGTAAACAGGGTGCTGGGTGCTCAGTGCTCGGGGTGCTGGGTGCTCAGTGCTCAGTACTCAGGGTGCTGGGTGCTCAGTGCTCAGGGTGCTGGATGCTCAGTACTCAGGGTGCTGGGTGCTCAGTGCTCAGGGTGCTGGGTGCTCAGTACTCAGTGAGCTGGGTGCTCAGTGCTCAGGGTGCTGGGTGCTCAGTACTCAGGGTGCTGGGTACTCAGTGCTCAGGGTGCTCGGTGCTCAGTCCTCGGGGTGCTGGGTGCTCATTCTCAGGTTGCTGGGTGCTCAGTGCTCGGGGTGATGGGTGCTCAGTGCTCAGTACTCAGGGTGCTGGGTGATCAGTGCTCAGGGTGCTGGGTGCTCAGTACTCAGTGTGCTGGGTGCTCAGTACTCAGGGTGCTGGGTGCTCAGAACTCAGGGTGCTCGTTGCTCAGTACTCAGGGTGCTGGGTGCTCAGTGCTCAGGGTGCTAGGTCCTCAGTGCTCGGGGTCCTGGGTGCTCAGTGCTCAGGGTGCTGGGTGCTCAGTGCTCAGGGTGCTGGGTGCTCAGTACTCAGGGTGCTAGGTGCTCAGTGCTCGGATTGCTCGGTGCTCAGTACTCGGGGTGCTGGGTGCTCATTCTCAGGGTGGTGGGTGCTCAGTGCTCGGGATGATGGGTGCTCAGTACTCAGGGTGCTGGGTGCTCAGTGCTCAGGGTGCTGGGTGCTCAGTACTCAGGGTGCTGGGTGCTCAGTGCTCAGGGTGCTGGGTGCTCAGTACTCAGGGTGCTGGGTGCTCAGTGCTCAGGGTGCTGGGTGCTCAGTACTCAGGGGGCTGGGAGCTCAGTGCTCAAGGTGATCGGTGCTCAGTACTCAGGGTGCTGGGTGCTCAGTGCTCAGGGTGCTGGGTGCTCAGTGCTCAGGGTGCTGGGTGCTCAGTACTCAGGGTGCTGGCTGCGCGGTGCTCAGTACGCTGGGTGCTCAGTACTCAGGGTGCTGGGTGCTCAGTACTCAGGCGCTGGGTGCTCAGTACACAGGGTTCTCGGTGCTCAGTACTCAGGGTGCTGGGTGCTCAGTGCTCAGGGTGCTGGGTGCTCAGTACTCAGGGTGCTAGGTGCTCAGTGCTCGGGGTGCTCGGTGCTCAGTACGCTGGGTGATCAGTACTCAGGGTGCTGGGTACTCAGTACTCAGGGTGCAGGGTGCTCAGTGCTCGGGGTGCTGGGTGTTCAGTGCTCGGGGTGCTCGGTGCTCAGTGCTCGGGGTGCTTGGTGCTCAGTAATCAGGGTGCTGGGTGCTCAGTACTCGTTGTGCTGGGGGCTCAGTGCTCATGGTGCTGGGTGCTCAGTACTCAGAGTGCTTGGTGCTCAGTGCTCGGGTTGCTGGGTGCTCAGTACTCAGGGTGCTCGGTGATCAGTACTCAGGGTGCTCAGTGCTCAGTACTCAGGGTGCTGGGTGCTCAGTGCTCGGGGTGCTGGGTGCTCAGTGCTCGGGGTGCTGGGTGCTCAGTGCTCGGGGTGCTGGGTGCTCAGTGCTCAGAGTGCTGGGTGCTCAGTACTCAGGGTGCTCGGTGCACAGTACTCAGGGTGCTTTGTGCTCAGTGCTCAGGGGGCTCAGTGCTCAGTACTCAGAGTGCTGGGTGCTCAGTGCTCGGGGTGCTGGGTGCTCAGTGCTCGGGGTGCTGGGTGCTTAGTGCTCGGGGTGCTGGGTGCTCAGTGCTCAGAGTGCTGGGTGGTCAGTACTCAGGGTGCTCAGTTCTCAGTACTCAGGGTGCTTTGTGCTCAGTGCTCAGGGTGCTCAGTGCTCAGTACTCAGAGTGCTGGGTGCTCAGTGCTCAGGGTGCTCGGTGCTCAGTACTCAGGGTGCTCAGTGCTCAGTACTCAGCGTGCTGGGTGCTCAGTGCTCAGGGTGCTGGGTGCTCAGTACTCAGGGTGCAGGGTGCTCAGTGCTCAGGGTGCTCAGTGCTCAGTACTCAGGGTGCTCGGTGCTCAGTGCTCAGGGTGCTCGGTGCTCAGTGCTCAGGGTGCTGGGTGCTCAGTGCTCGGCTTGCTGGGTGCTCAGTGCTCAGGTTATCGGTGCTCAGTACTCAGGGTGCTGGGTGCTCAGTGCTCAGGGTGCTGGGTGCTCAGTCCTCAGGGTGCTCAGTGCTCAGGGTGCTGGGTGCTCAGTGCTCGGGGTGCTCGGTGCTCAGTACTCAGGGTGCTCAGTGCTCAGTGCTCTGGGTGCTGGGTGCTCAGTGCTCGGGGTGCTGGGTGCTCAGTGCTCAGGGTGCTGGGTTCTCAGTACTCAGGGTGCTCAGTTCTCAGGGTGCTGGGTGCTCAGTGCTCTGGGTGCTGGGTACTCAGTGCTCAGTAAACAGGGTGCTGGGTGCTCAGTGCTCGGGGTGCTGGGTGCTCAGTGCTCAGTACTCAGGGTGCTGGGTGCTCAGTGCTCGGGGTGCTGGATGCTCAGTATTCAGGGTGCTGGGTGCTCAGTGCTCAGGGTGCTGGGTGCTCAGTACTCAGTGTGCTGGGTGCTCAGTGCTCGGGGTGCTGGGTGCTCAGTGCTCAGGGTGCTGGGTGCTCAGTACTCAGGGTGCTCGGTGCTCAGTACTCAGGGTGCTGGGTGCTTAGTACTCAGGGTGCTCGGTGCTCAGTGCTCGGGGTGCTGGGTGCTCAGTGCTCAGGGTGCTGGGTGCTCAGTTCTCAGAGTGCTGGGTGCTCAGTACTCAGGGTGATCGGTGCTCAGTACTCAGGGTGCTGGGTGCTCAGTGCTCAGGGTGCTCAGTGCTCAGTAGTCAGAGTGCTGGGTGCTCAGTGCTCAGGGTGCTCGGTGCTCAGTACTCAGGGTGCTCAGTGCTCAGTACTCAGCGTGCTGGGTGCTCAGAGCTCAGGGTGCTGGGTGCTCAGTACTCAGGGTGCAGGGTGCTTAGTACTCAGTGTGCTCGGTCCTCAGTGCTCAGGGTGCTGGGTGCTCAGTACTCAGGGTGCAGGGTGCTCAGTGCTCAGGGTGCTCAGTGCTCCGTGCTCAGGGTCCTCGGTGCTCAGTGCTCAGGGTGCTGGGTGCTCAGTGCTCGGGGTGCTGGGTGCTCAGTGCTCAGGTGATCGGTGCTCAGTACTCAGGGTCCTGGGTGCTCAGTGCTCAGGGTGCTGGGTGCTCAGTCCTCAGGGTGCTCAGTGCTCAGGGTGCTGGGTGCTCAGTGCTCAGGGTGCTGGGTGCTCAGTCCTCAGGGTGCTCAGTGCTCAGGGTGCTGGGTGGTCAGTGCTCGGGTTGCTCGGTGCTCAGTACTCAGGATGCTCAGAGCTCAGTGCTCTGGGTGCTGGGTGCTCAGTGCTCGGGGTGCTGGGTGCTCAGTGCTCAGGGTGGTGGGTTCTCAGTACTCAGGGTGCTCAGTTCTCAGGGTGCTGGGTGCTTAGTGCTCTGGGTGCTGGGTACTCAGTGCTCAGTAAACAGGGTGCTGGGTGCTCAGTGCTCGGGGTGCTGGGTGCTCAGTACTCAGGGTGCTGGGTGCTCAGTGCTCAGGGTGCTGGGTGCTCAGTACTCAGTGTGCTGGGTGCTCCGTGCTCAGGGTGCTGGGTGCTCAGTACTCAGGGTGCTGGGTACTCAGTGCTCAGGGTGCTCGGTGCTCAGTACTCGGGGTGCTGGGTGCTCATTCTCAGGTTGCTGGGTGCTCAGTGCTCGCTGTGATGGGTGCTCAGTACTCAGGGTGCTGGGAGCTCAGTGCTCAGGGTGATCGGTGCTCAGTACTCAGGGTGCTGGGTACTCAGTGCTCAGGGTGCTGGGTGCTCAGTGCTCAGGCTGCTGGGTGCTCAGTGCTCAGGGTGCTGGGTGCTCAGTGCTCGGGGTGCTGGGTGCTCAGTGCTCAGGTGATCGGTGCTCAGTACTCAGGGTGCTCAGTGCTCAGGGTGCTGGGTGCTCACTGCTCAGGGTGCTGGGTGCTCAGTCCTCAGGGTGCTCAGTGCTCAGGGTGCTCGGTGCTCAGTGCTCGGGGTGCTCAGTGCTCAGTACTCAGGGTGCTCAGTGCTCAGTGCTCTGGGTACTGGGTGCTCAGTGCTCGGGGTGCTGGGTGCTCAGTGCTCAGGGTGCTGGGTTCTCAGTACTCAGGGTGGTCAGTTCTCAGGGTGCTGGGTGCTCAGTGCTCTGGGTGCTGGGTACTCAGTGCTCAGTAAACAGGGTGCTGGGTGCTCAGTGCTCGGGGTGCTGGGTGCTCAGTGCTCAGTACTCAGGGTGCTGGGTGCTCAGTGCTCAGGGTGCTGGATGCTCAGTACTCAGGGTGCTGGGTGCTCAGTGCTCAGGGTGCTGGGTGCTCAGTACTCAGTGAGCTGGGTGCTCAGTGCTCAGGGTGCTCGGTGCTCAGTCCTCGGGGTGCTGGGTGCTCATTCTCAGGGTGCTGGGTGCTCAGTGCTCGGGGTGATGGGTGCTCAGTGCTCAGTACTCAGGGTGCTGGGTGATCAGTGCTCAGGGTGCTGGGTGCTCAGTACTCAGTGTGCTGGGTGCTCAGTACTCAGGGTGCTGGGTGCTCAGAACTCAGGGTGCTCGTTGCTCAGTACTCAGGGTGCTGGGTGCTCAGTGCTCAGGGTGCTAGGTCCTCAGTGCTCGGGGTCCTGGGTGCTCAGTGCTCAGGGTGCTGGGTGCTCAGTGCTCAGGGTGCTGGGTGCTCAGTACTCAGGGTGCTAGGTGCTCAGTGCTCGGATTGCTCGGTGCTCAGTACTCGGGGTGCTGGGTGCTCATTCTCAGGGTGGTGGGTGCTCAGTGCTCGGGATGATGGGTGCTCAGTACTCAGGGTGCTGGGTGCTCAGTGCTCAGGGTGCTGGGTGCTCAGTACTCAGGGTGCTGGGTGCTCAGTGCTCAGGGTGCTGGGTGCTCAGTACTCAGGGTGCTGGGTGCTCAGTGCTCAGGGTGCTGGGTGCTCAGTACTCAGGGGGCTGGGAGCTCAGTGCTCAAGGTGATCGGTGCTCAGTACTCAGGGTGCTGGGTGCTCAGTGCTCAGGGTGCTGGGTGCTCAGTGCTCAGGTTGCTGGGTGCTCAGTACTCAGGGTGCTGGCTGCGCGGTGCTCAGTACGCTGGGTGCTCAGTACTCAGGGTGCTGGGTGCTCAGTACTCAGGCGCTGGGTGCTCAGTACACAGGGTTCTCGGTGCTCAGTACTCAGGGTGCTGGGTGCTCAGTGCTCAGGGTGCTGGGTGCTCAGTACTCAGGGTGCTAGGTGCTCAGTGCTCGGGGTGCTCGGTGCTCAGTACGCTGGGTGATCAGTACTCAGGGTGCTGGGTACTCAGTACTCAGGGTGCAGGGTGCTCAGTGCTCGGGGTGCTGGGTGTTCAGTGCTCGGGGTGCTCGGTGCTCAGTGCTCGGGGTGCTTGGTGCTCAGTAATCAGGGTGCTGGGTGCTCAGTACTCGTTGTGCTGGGGGCTCAGTGCTCATGGTGCTGGGTGCTCAGTACTCAGAGTGCTTGGTGCTCAGTGCTCGGGTTGCTGGGTGCTCAGTACTCAGGGTGCTCGGTGATCAGTACTCAGGGTGCTCAGTGCTCAGTACTCAGGGTGCTGGGTGCTCAGTGCTCGGGGTGCTGGGTGCTCAGTGCTCGGGGTGCTGGGTGCTCAGTGCTCGGGGTGCTGGGTGCTCAGTGCTCAGAGTGCTGGGTGCTCAGTACTCAGGGTGCTCGGTGCACAGTACTCAGGGTGCTTTGTGCTCAGTGCTCAGGGGGCTCAGTGCTCAGTACTCAGAGTGCTGGGTGCTCAGTGCTCGGGGTGCTGGGTGCTCAGTGCTCGGGGTGCTGGGTGCTTAGTGCTCGGGGTGCTGGGTGCTCAGTGCTCAGAGTGCTGGGTGGTCAGTACTCAGGGTGCTCAGTTCTCAGTACTCAGGGTGCTGGGTGCTCAGTGCTCAGGGTGCTGGGTGCTCAGTACTCAGGGTGCTAGGTGCTCAGTGCTCGGGGTGCTCGGTGCTCAGTACTCGGGGTGCTGGGTGCTCATTCTCAGGGTGCTGGGTGCTCAGTGCTCGGGATGATGGGTGCTCAGTACTCAGGGTGCTGGGTGCTCAGTGCTCAGGGTGCTGGGTGCTCAGTACTCAGGGTGCTGGGTGCTCAGTGCTCAGGGTGCTGGGTGCTCAGTACTCAGGGGGCTGGGAGCTCAGTGCTCAGGGTGATCGGTGCTCAGTACTCAGGGTGCTGGGTGCTCAGTGCTCAGGGTGCTGGGTGCTCAGTGCTCAGGGTGCTGGGTGCTCAGTGCTCAGGGTGCTAGGTCCTCAGTGCTCGGGGTCCTGGGTGCTCAGTGCTCAGGGTGCTGGGTGCTCAGTGCTCAGGGTGCTGGGTGCTCAGTACTCAGGGTGCTAGGTGCTCAGTGCTCGGATTGCTCGGTGCTCAGTACTCGGGGTGCTGTGTGCTCATTCTCAGGGTGGTGGGTGCTCAGTGCTCGGGATGATGGGTGCTCAGTACTCAGGGTGCTGGGTGCTCAGTGCTCAGGGTGCTGGGTGCTCAGTACTCAGGGTGCTGGGTGCTCAGTGCTCAGGGTGCTGGGTGCTCAGTACTCAGGGTGCTGGGTGCTCAGTGCTCAGGGTGCTGGGTGCTCAGTACTCAGGGGGCTGGGAGCTCAGTGCTCAAGGTGATCGGTGCTCAGTACTCAGGGTGCTGGGTGCTCAGTGCTCAGGGTGCTGGGTGCTCAGTGCTCAGGGTGCTGGGTGCTCAGTACTCAGGGTGCTGGCTGCGCGGTGCTCAGTACGCTGGGTGCTCAGTACTCAGGGTGCTGGGTGCTCAGTACTCAGGCGCTGGGTGCTCAGTACACAGGGTTCTCGGTGCTCAGTACTCAGGGTGCTGGGTGCTCAGTACTCAGGGTGCTGGGTACTCAGTACTCAGGGTGCAGGGTGCTCAGTGCTCGGGGTGCTGGGTGTTCAGTGCTCGGGGTGCTCGGTGCTCAGTGCTCGGGGTGCTTGGTGCTCAGTAATCAGGGTGCTGGGTGCTCAGTACTCGTTGTGCTGGGGGCTCAGTGCTCATGGTGCTGGGTGCTCAGTACTCAGAGTGCTTGGTGCTCAGTGCTCGGGTTGCTGGGTGCTCAGTACTCAGGGTGCTCGGTGATCAGTACTCAGGGTGCTCAGTGCTCAGTACTCAGGGTGCTGGGTGCTCAGTGCTCGGGGTGCTGGGTGCTCAGTGCTCGGGGTGCTGGGTGCTCAGTGCTCGGGGTGCTGGGTGCTCAGTGCTCAGAGTGCTGGGTGCTCAGTACTCAGGGTGCTCGGTGCACAGTACTCAGGGTGCTTTGTGCTCAGTGCTCAGGGGGCTCAGTGCTCAGTACTCAGAGTGCTGGGTGCTCAGTGCTCGGGGTGCTGGGTGCTCAGTGCTCGGGGTGCTGGGTGCTTAGTGCTCGGGGTGCTGGGTGCTCAGTGCTCAGAGTGCTGGGTGGTCAGTACTCAGGGTGCTCAGTTCTCAGTACTCAGGGTGCTTTGTGCTCAGTGCTCAGGGTGCTCAGTGCTCAGTACTCAGAGTGCTGGGTGCTCAGTGCTCAGGGTGCTCGGTGCTCAGTACTCAGGGTGCTCAGTGCTCAGTACTCAGCGTGCTGGGTGCTCAGTGCTCAGGGTGCTGGGTGCTCAGTACTCAGGGTGCAGGGTGCTCAGTGCTCAGGGTGCTCAGTGCTCAGTACTCAGGGTGCTCGGTGCTCAGTGCTCAGGGTGCTCGGTGCTCAGTGCTCAGGGTGCTGGGTGCTCAGTGCTCGGCTTGCTGGGTGCTCAGTGCTCAGGTTATCGGTGCTCAGTACTCAGGGTGCTGGGTGCTCAGTGCTCAGGGTGCTGGGTGCTCAGTCCTCAGGGTGCTCAGTGCTCAGGGTGCTGGGTGCTCAGTGCTCGGGGTGCTCGGTGCTCAGTACTCAGGGTGCTCAGTGCTCAGTGCTCTGGGTGCTGGGTGCTCAGTGCTCGGGGTGCTGGGTGCTCAGTGCTCAGGGTGCTGGGTTCTCAGTACTCAGGGTGCTCAGTTCTCAGGGTGCTGGGTGCTCAGTGCTCTGGGTGCTGGGTACTCAGTGCTCAGTAAACAGGGTGCTGGGTGCTCAGTGCTCGGTGTGCTGGGTGCTCAGTGCTCAGTACTCAGGGTGCTGGGTGCTCAGTGCTCGGGGTGCTGGATGCTCAGTATTCAGGGTGCTGGGTGCTCAGTGCTCAGGGTGCTGGGTGCTCAGTACTCAGTGTGCTGGGTGCTCAGTGCTCGGGGTGCTGGGTGCTCAGTGCTCAGGGTGCTGGGTGCTCAGTACTCAGGGTGCTCGGTGCTCAGTACTCAGGGTGCTGGGTGCTCAGTGCTCAGGGTGCTGGGTGCTCAGTACTCAGGGTGCTAGGTGCTCAGTGCTCGGGGTGCTCGGTGCTCAGTACTCGGGGTGCTGGGTGCTCATTCTCAGGGTGCTGGGTGCTCAGTGCTCGGGATGATGGGTGCTCAGTACTCAGGGTGCTGGGTGCTCAGTGCTCAGGGTGCTGGGTGCTCAGTACTCAGGGTGCTGGGTGCTCAGTGCTCAGGGTGCTGGGTGCTCAGTACTCAGGGGGCTGGGAGCTCAGTGCTCAGGGTGATCGGTGCTCAGTACTCAGGGTGCTGGGTGCTCAGTGCTCAGGGTGCTGGGTGCTCAGTGCTCAGGGTGCTGGGTGCTCAGTACTCAGGGTGCTGGCTGCGCGGTGCTCAGTACGCTGGGTGCTCAGTACTCAGGGTGCTGGGTGCTCAGTACTCAGGCGCTGGGTGCTCAGTACTCAGGGTGCTCGGTGCTCAGTACTCAGGGTGCTGGGTGCTCAGTGCTCAGGGTGCTGGGTGCTCAGTACTCAGGGTGCTAGGTGCTCAGTGCTCGGGGTGCTCGGTGCTCAGTACGCTGGGTGATCAGTACTCAGGGTGCTGGGTACTCAGTACTCAGGGTGCTGGGTGCTCAGTGCTCGGGGTGCTGGGTGCTCAGTGCTCGGGGTGCTCGGTGCTCAGTGCTCGGGGTGCTGGATGCTCAGTATTCAGGGTGCTGGGTGCTCAGTGCTCAGGGTGCTGGGTGCTCAGTACTCAGTGTGCTGGGTGCTCAGTGCTCAGGGTGCTGGGTGCTCAGTACTCAGGGTGCTGGGTACTCAGTGCTCAGGGTGCTCGGTGCTCAGTACTCGGGGTGCTGGGTGCTCATTCTCAGGGTGCTGGGTGCTCAGTGCTCGGGGTGAGGGGTGCTCAGTACTCAGGGTGCTGGGTGCTCAGTGCTCAGGGTGCTGGGTGCTCAGTGCTCAGGGTGCTGGGTGCTCAGTACTCAGGGTGCTTGGTGCTCAGTACTCAGTGTGCTGGGTGCTCAGGGCTCAGGGTGCTGGGTGCTCAGTACTCAGGGGGCTGGGAGCTCAGTGCTCAGGGTGATCTGTGCTCAGTACTCAGGGTGCTGGGTGCTCAGTGCTCAGGGTGCTGGGTGCTCAGTGCTCAGGGTGCTGGGTGCTCAGTGCTCGGGGTGCTCGGTGCTCAGTACTCAGGGTGCTGAGTGCTCAGTACTCAGGGTGCTGAGTGCTCAGTACTCAGGGTGCTGGGTGCTCAGTGCTCGGGGTGCTGGGTGCTCAGTGCTCAGGGTGATCGGTGCTCAGTACTCAGGGTGCTGGGTGCTCAGTGCTCAGGGTGCTGGGTGCTCAGTCCTCAGGGTGCTCAGTACTCAGGGTGCTGGGTGCTCAGTACTCAGGGTGCTGGGTGATCAGTGCTCAGGGTGCTGGGTGATCAGTGCTCGGGGTGCTGGGTGCTCAGTGCTCGGGGTGCTGGGTGCTCAGTGCTCAGAGCTCAGGGTGCTGGGTGCTCAGTGCTCAGTGCTCAGGGTGCTGGTTGCTCAGTACTCAGGGTGCTGGGTGCTCAGTACTCAGGGTGCTGGGTGATCAGTGCTCAGGGTGATGGGTGATCAGTGCTCGGGGTGCTGGGTGCTCAGTGCTCGGGGTGCTGGGTGCTCAGTGCTCAGAGCTCAGGGTGCTGGGTGCTCAGTGCTCATTGCTCAGGGTACTGGTTGCTCAGTACTCAGGGTGCTGGGTGCTCAGTACTCAGGGTGCTGGGTGCTCAGTGCTCAGGGTGCTGGGTGCTCAGTAATCAGGGTGCTGGGTGATCAGTGCTCGGGGTGCTGTGTGCTCAGTGCTCAGGGTGCTGGGTGCTCTGTGCTCAGGGTGCTGCGTGCTCAGTACTCAGGGTGCTCGGTGCTCAGTACTCAGGGTTGTCAGTGCTCAGTACTCAGGGTGCTGGGTACTCAGTTCTCAGGGTGCTGGGTGCTCAGTACTCAGGGTGCTCAGTGCTCAGTACTCAGAGTGCTGGGTGTTCAGTACTCAGGGTGCTCAGTACTCAGGGTGCTGGGTGCTCAATGCTCAGGGTGCTGGGTGCTCTGTACTCAGGGTGCTGGGTGCTCAGTGCTCGGGGTGCTGGGTGCTCAGTGCTCATGGTGTTGGGTGCTCAGTACTCAGGGTGCTGGGTGCTCAGGGCTCGAGGTGCTCGGTGCTCAGTACTCAAGGTGCTGGGTGCTCAGTGCTCAGGGTGCTGGGTCCTCAGTCCTCGGGGTGCTCCGTGTTAAGGGTGCTGGGTGCTCAGTGCTTGGGGTGCTCGGTGCTCAGTACTCAGGGTGCTGAGTGCTCAGTACTCAGGGTGCCGGGTGCTCAGTACTCAGGGTGCTGGGTGCTCAGTGCTCGGGGTGCTGGGTGCTCAGTGCTCAGGGTGCTCAGTGCTCAGTACTCAGGGTGCTGGGTGCTCAGTATTCGGGGTGCTGAGTGCTCAGTGCTCAGGGTGCTGGTTGCTCAGTACTCAGGGTGCTGGGTGCTCAGTGGTCAGTGTGCTCGGTGCTCAGTGCTCGGGGTGCTGGGTGCTCAGTACTCAGGGTGCTGGGTGCTCAGTGCTCGGGGTGCTGGGTGCTCAGTGCTCAGGGTGCTGGGTGCTCAGTACTTAGGGTGCTGGGTGCTCAGTGCTCGGGGTGCTCGGTGGTCAGTACTCAAGGTGCAGGGTGCTCAGTGCTCACGGTGCTGGGTGCTCAGTCCTCGGCGTGCTCCGTGCTCAGTGCTCAGGGTGCTGGGTGCTCATTACTCAGGGTGCTCGGTGCTCAGTACTAAGGGTGCTCAGTGCTCAGTACTCAGGGTGCTGGGTGCTCAGTACTCGGGGTGCTGGGTGCTCTGTGCTCATGGTGCTCGGTGCTTAGTACTCATGGTGCTCAGTGCTCGGGGTGCTGGGTGCTCAGTGCTCGGTGTGCTGGGTGCTCAGTGCTCGGGGTGCTGGGTGCTCAGTGCTCGGTGTGCTGGGTGCTCAGTGCTAGGGGTGCTGGGTGCTCAGTGCTCGGTGTGCTGGGTGCTCAGTACTCGGGGTGCTCGGTGCTCAGTACTCAGGGTGCTGGGTGCTCATTACTCAGGGTGCTGGGTGCTCAGTACTCAGGGTGCTGGGTGCTCAGTGCTCAGTACTCAGCCTGCTGGGTGCTCAGTGCTCGGGGTGCTGCGTCCTCAGTGCTCAGGGTGCTGGGTGCTCAGTACTCAGGGTGCTGGGTTCTCAGTGCTCGTGGTGCTGGGTCCTCAGTGCTCAGGGTGCTGGGTGCTCAGTGCTCAGGGTGCTGGGTGCTCAGTGCTCAGGGTGCTCAGTGCTCAGTACTCAGGGTGCTCGGTGCTCAGTGCACAGGGTGCTCAGTGCTCGGGGTGCTGGGTGCTCAGTGCTCGGGGTGCTGGGTGCTCAGTGCTCAGGGTGCTGGTTGCTCAGTACTCAGTGTGCTCAGTGCTCAGGGTGCTGGGTGCTCAGTACTCAGGGTGCTGGGTGCTCAGTGCTGGGTGCTCAGTGCTCCGGGTGCTGGGTGCTCAGTGCTCCGGGTGCTGGGTGCTCAGTGCTCGGGGTGCTGGGTGCTCAGTACTCAGGGTGCTCGGTGCTCAGTACTCAGGGTGCTGGGTGCTCAGTGCTCGCGGTGCTGGGTGCTCAGTACTCAGGGTGCTGGGTGCTCAGTGATCGGGGTGCTCGGTGCTCAGTACGTTGGGTGCTCAGTACTCAGGGTGCTGGGTGCTCAGTGCTCAGGGTGCTGGTTGCTCAGTGCTCAGGGTGCTGGGTTCTCAGTGCTCAGGGTGCTTGGTGCTCAGTGCTCAGGGTGCTGGGTGCTCAGTGCTCAGGGTGCTTGGTGCTCAGTACTCAGGGTGCTGGGTGCTCAGTGCTCAGGGTGCTGGGTGCTCAGTGCTCGGGGTGCTGGGTGCTCAGTACTCAGGGTGCTAGGTGCTCAGTACTCAGGGTGCTGGGTGCTCAGTACTCAGGGTGCTGGGTGCTCAGTGCTCAGCGTGCTGGGTGCTCAGTACTCAGGGTGCTCGGTGCTCAGTGCTTGGGGTGCTGGGTGCTCAGTACTCAGGGTGCTGGGTGCTCAGTGCTCAGGGTGCTGGGTGCTCAGTGTTCAGGGTGCTGGGTGCTCAGTACTCAGTGCTCAGGATGCTGGGTGCTCAGTGCTCGGGCTGCTGGGTGCTCAGTGCTCAGGGTGCTGGGTGCTCAGTACTCAGGGTGCTGGGTTCTCATTACTCAGGGTGCTGGGTGCACAGTGCTAGAGGTGCTGGGTGCTCAGAGCTCGGGGTCTGGGTGCTCAGTACTCAGGGTGCTGGGTGCTCAGTACTCAGGATGCTGGGTGCTCAGTGCTCAGGTTGCTGGGTGCTCAGTGCTCTGGGTGCTGGGTGCTCAGTGCTTAGGGTGCTGGGTGCTCAGTGCTCAGGGTGCTGGGTGTTCAGTGCTCGGGGTGCTGGGTGCTCAGTGCTCAGGGTGCAGGGTGCTCAGTGCTCGGGGTGCTCGGTGCTCAGTGCTCAGGGTCCTGGGTGCTCAGTACTCAGGGTCCTGGGTGCTTTGTACTCAGGGTGCTCAGTGCTCAGTACACAGGGTGCTGGGTGCTCAGTGCTCGGGGTGCTGGGTGCTCAGTGCTCAGTACTCAGGGTGCTGGGTGCTCAGTGCTCGGGGTGCTTGGTGCTCAGTACTCAGGGTGCTGGGTGCTCAGTGCTCGGGGTTCTGGGTGCTCAGTGCTCAGGGTGCTGGGTGCTCAGTGATCGGGGTGCTGGGTGCTCAGTACTCAGGGTGCTCAGTGCTCGGGGAGCTCGGTGCTCAGTGCTCTGGGTGCTTAGTGCTCAGTACTCAGGGTGCTGGGTGCACAGTACTCAGGGTGCTCAGTGCTCGGGGTGCTGGGTGCTCAGTACTCAGGGTGCTGGGTGCTCAGTACTCAGGGTGCTGGGTGCTCAGTGCTCAGGGTCCTCGGTGCTCAGTACTCAGGGTGCTCAGTGCTCATTACTCAGCGTGCTTTGTGCTCAGTGCTCAGGGTGCTGGGTGCTCAGTACTCAGTGTGCTGGGTGCTCAGTACTCAGGGTGCTGGGGGCTCAGTACTCTGGGTGCTGGGTGCTCAGTACTCAGGGTGCTGGGTGCTCAGTACTCAGGGTGCTGGATGCTCAGTACTCAGGGTTCTGGGGGCTCAGTACTCAGGGTGCTGGGTGCTCAGTACTCAGGGTGCTCGGTTCTCAGTTCTCAGGGTGCTGGGTGCTCATTCTCGGGGTGCTGGGTGCTCAGTGCTCGGGGTGCTGGGTGCACAGTGCCCAGGGTGCTGGGTGCTCAGTGCTCAGGGTGCTCAGTACTCAGGGTGCTGTGTGTTCAGTGCTTAGGGTACTGGGTGCTCAGTGCTCAGGGTGCTGGGTGCGCAGTGCTCGGGGTGCTGGGTGCTCCGTGCTCAGGGTGCAGGGTGCTCAGTGCTCAGGGTGATGTGTGCTCAGTACTCGGGGTACTGGGTGCTCAGTGCTCAGGGTGCTGGGTGCTCAGTGCTCAGGGTGCTGGGTGCTCAGTGCTCAGTAATGAGGGTGCTGGGTGCTCAGTGCTCGGGGGGCTGGGTGCTCAGTGCTCAGTACTCAGGGTGCTGGGTGCTCAGTGCTCGGGGTGCTGGATGCTCAGTACTCAGGGTGCTGGGTGCTCAGTGCTCAGGGTGCTGGGTGGTCAGTACTAAGGGTGCTGGGTGCTCAGTGCTCAGGGTACTGGGTGCTCAGTACTCAGGGTGCTGGGTACTCAGTGCTCGGGGTGCTGGGTGCTCAGTGCTCAGGGTGCTGGGTGCTCAGTGCTCAGTGCACAGGGTGCTGGGTGCTCAGTGCTCAGTGTGCTGGGTGCTCAGTCCTCGGGGTGCTGGGTGCTCAGTTCTCTGGGTGCTCAGTGCTCAGTCCTCAGGGTGCTGGGTGCTCAGTACTCAGGGTGCTGGGTGCTCAGTACTCAGGGAGCTCAGTGCTCGGGGTGCAGGGTGCTCAGTACTCAGGGTGCTGGGGGCTCAGTACTCAGGGTGCTCAGTACTCGGGGTGCGGGGTGCTCAGTACTCAAGGTGCTGGGTGCTCAGTACTCAGGGTGCTGGGTGCTCAGTACTCAGGGTGCGGGGTGCTCAGTACTCAGGGTGCTGGGTGATCAGTACTCGGGTGCTGGGTGCTCAGTGCTCAGGGTGCTGGGTGCTCAGTGCTCGGGGTGCTGGGTGCTCAGTGCTCAGTACTCAGGGTGCTGGGTGCTCAGTGCTCGGGGTGCTGGGTGCTCAGTGCTCAGTACTCAGGGTGCAGGGTGCTCAGTGCTTGGGGTGCTGGGTGCTCAGTGCTCAGGGTGCTGGGTGCTCAGTGCTCAGGGTGCTGGGTACTCAGTGCTCGGGGTGCTGGGTGCTCAGTACTCAGGGTGCTGGGTGCTCAGTACTCAGGGTGCTGGGGGCTCAGTGCTCGGGCTGCTGGGTGCTCAGTGCTCGGGGTGCTGGGTGCTCAGTGCTCGGGGTGCTCGGTGCTCAGTCCTCAGGGTACTGGGTGCTCAGTGCTCGGGGTGCTCAGTACTCAGGGTGCTGTGTGTCCACTGCTCAGGGTGCTGGGTGCTCAGTACTCAGGGTGCTCGGTGCTTAGTACTCAGGGTGCTGGGTGCTCAGTACTCCGGGTGCTGGGTGCTCAGTGCTCGTTGTGCTCGGTGCTCAGTGCTCAAGTTGCTGGGTGCTCAGTACTCAGTGTGCTCATTGCTCAGGGTGCTGGGTGCTCAGTGCTAAGGGTGCTCGGTGCTCAGTACGTTGGGTGCTCAGTACTCAGGGTGCTGGGTGCTCAGTGCTCAGGGTGCTGGGTGCTCAGTGCTCAGGGTGCTGGGTGCTCAGTGCTCAGGGTGCTGGGTGCTCGGTGCTCGGGGTGCTGGGTGCTCAGTGCTCAGTGTGCTGGGTGCTCAGTACTCAGGGTGCTGGGTGCTCAGTGCTCATGGTGCTGGGTGCTCAGTACTCAAGGTGCTGGGTGCTCGGTGCTCAGTACGCTGGGTGATCAGTACTCAGGGTGCTGGGTGCTCAGTACTTAGGGTGCTCGGTGCTCAGTACTCAGGGTGCTGGGTGCTCAGTGCTCGGGGTGCTGGGTGCTCAGTACTCAGGGTGCTGGGTGCTCAGTGCTCGGGGTGCTCGGTGCTCAGTACGCTGGGTGCTCATTACTCAGGGTGCTGGGTGCTCAGTACTCAGGGTGCTGGGTGCTCAGTACTCAGGGTGCTGGGTGCTTAGTACTCAGGGTGCTCAGTGCTCAGTACTTAGGGTGCTCAGTGCTCAGTGCTCGGGGTGCTGGGTGCTCAGTGCTCAGGGTGCTGGGTGCTCAGTGCTCGGGGTGCTGGGTTCTCAGTGCTCAGGGTGCTGGGTGCTAAGTGCTCAGAGTGCTGGGTGCTCAGTACTCCGGGTGCTCGGTGCTCAGTACTCAGAGTGCTCAGTGCTCAGTACTCAGCGTGCTTTGTGCTCAGTGCTCAGGGTGCTGGGTGCTCAGTACTCAGGGTGCTGGGTGCTCAGTACTCAGGGTGCTGGGTGCTCAGTACTCAGGGTGCTGGGTGCTCAGTGCTCGGGGTGCTCGGTGATCAGTACTAAGAGTGCTGGGTGCTCAGTGCTCAGGGTACTGGGTACTCAGTACTCAGGGTGCTGGGTGCTCAGTGCTCAGGGTGCTGGGTGCTCAGTGCTCAGGGTGCTGGGTGCTCAGTGCTCGGGGTGCTGGGTGCTCAGTGCTCAGGGTGCTGGGTGCTCAGTGCTGAGGGTGCTCAGTGCTCATTACTCAGCGTGCTTTGTGCTCAGTGCTCAGGGTGCTGGGTGCTCAGTACTCAGTGTGCTGGGTGCTCAGTACTCAGGGTGCTGGGGGCTCAGTACTCAGGTTGCTGGGTGCTCAGTACTCAGGGTGCTGGGTGCTCAGTACTCAGGGTGCTGGGTGCTCAGTACTCAGGGTGCTGGGGGCTCAGTACTCAGGGTGCTGGGTGCTCAGTACTCAGGGTGCTCGGTTCTCAGTACTCAGGCTGCTGGGTGCTCATTCTCGGGGTGCTGGGTGCTCAGTGCTCGGGGTGCTTGGTGCTCAGTACTAAGGGTGCTGGCGGCTCAGTACTCAGGGTGCTGGGTGCTCAGTGCTCAGGGTGCTGGGTGCTCAGTGCTCACGGTGCTGGGTGCTCAGTACTCAGGGTGCTGGGTGCTCAGTACTTAGGGTGCTCGGTGCTCAGTACTCAGGTTGCTGAGTGCTCAGGGTGCTGGGTACTCAGTACTCAGGGTGCTGGGTGCTCAGTACTCAGGGTGCTGGGTGCTCAGTGCTCAGGGTGCTAGGTGCTCAGTACTCAGGGTGCTGGGTGCTCAGTACTCAGGGTGCTGGGTGCTCAGTACCCAGGGTGCTGTGTGCTCAGTGCTCGGGGTGCTGGGGGCTCAGTGCTCTGGGTGCTGGGTGCTCAGTGCTCAGGGCGCTGGGTGCTCTGTGCTCGGGGTGCTCGGAGCTCAGTACTCAGGGTGCTGGGTGCTCAGTACTCAGGGTTCTGGGTGCTTAGTGCTCAGGGTGCTGGGTGCTCAGTGCTCAGGGTGCTGGGTGCTCAGTGCTCTGGGTGCTGGGTGCTCAGTGCTCTTGGTGCTGGGTGCTCCGTGCTTAGGGTGCAGGGTGCTCAGTGCTCAGGGTGCTGGGTGCTCAGTGCTCTTGGTGCTTGGTGATCAGTGCTTAGGGTGCTGGGTGCTCAGTGCTCAGGGTGCTGGGTGTTCAGTGCTCGGGGTGCTGGGTGCTGAGTGCTCAGGGTGCAGGGTGCTCAGTGCTCGGGGTGCTCGGTGCTCAGTGCTCAGGGTCCTGGGTGCTCAGTACTCAGGGTCCTGGGTGCTTTGTACTCAGGGTGCTCAGTGCTCAGTACACAGGGTGCTGGGTGCTCAGTGCTCGGGGTGCTGGGTGCTCTGTGCTCAGTACTCAGGGTGCTGGGTGCTCAGTGCTCGGGGTGCTTGGTGCTCAGTACTCAGGGTGCTGGGTGCTCAGTGCTCGGGGTGCTGGGTGCTCAGTGCTCAGGGTGCTGGGTGCTCAGTGTACGGGGTGCTGGGTGCTCAGTACTCAGGGTGCTTAGTGCTCGGGGAGCTCGGTGCTCAGTACTCAGGGTGCTGGGTGCTCAGTACTCAGTGCTCGGGGTCCTGGGTGCTCCGTGCTCGGGGTGCTGGGTGCTCAGTGCTCTGGGTGCTTAGTGCTCAGTACTCAGGGTGCTGGGTGCTCAGTACTCAGGGTGCTCAGTGCTCGGGGTGCTGGGTGCTCAGTACTCAGGGTGCTGGGTGCTCAGTACTCAGGGTGCTGGGTGCTCAGTACTCAGGGTGCTGGGTGCTCAGTGCTCAGGGTCCTCGGTGCTCAGTACTCAGGGTGCTCAGTGCTCATTACTCAGCGTGCTTTGTGCTCAGTGCTCAGGGTGCTGGGTGCTCAGTACTCAGTGTGCTGGGTGCTCAGTACTCAGGGTGCTGGGGGCTCAGTACTCAGGGTGCTGGGTGCTCAGTACACAGGGTGCTGGGTGCTCAGTACTCAGGGGGCTGGATGCTCAGTACTCAGGGTGCTGGGGGCTCAGTACTCAGGGTGCTGGGTGCTCAGTACTCAGGGTGCTCTGTTCTCAGTACTCAGGGTGCTGGGTGCTCATTCTCGGGGTGCTGGGTGCTCAGTGCTCGGGGTGCTTGGTGCTCAGTACTAAGGGTGCTGGGTGCTCATTCTCAGGGTGCTGGGTGCTCATTCTCGGGGTGCTGGGTGCTCAGTGCTCGGGGTGCTTGGTGCTCAGTACTAAGGGTGCTGGGTGCTCATTACTCAGCGTGCTTTGTGCTCAGAGCTCAGGGTGCTGGGTGCTCAGTACTCAGGGTGCTGGGTGCTCAGTACTCAGGGTGCTGGGGGCTCAGTACTCACGGTTCTGGGTGCTCAGTACTCAGGGTGCTCGGTGCTCAGTTCTCAGGGTGCTCGCTGCTCAGTGTTTGGGGTGCTGGGTGCTCAGTACTCAGCGTGCTGGGTGCTCAGTGCTCAGGGTGCTGGGTGATCAGTGCTCAGGGTGCTGGGTGCTCAGTACCCAGTGCTCAGGATGCTGTGTGCTCAGTGCTCTGGGTGCTGGGTGCTCAGTGCTCAGGGTGCTCTGTGCTCAGTACTCACGGTGCTGGGTGCTCAGTACTCAGGGTGCTGGGTGGTCAGTGCTCGGGGTGCACGGTGCTTAGTGCTCGGGGTGCTCGGTGCTCAGTGCTCAGGGTGCTGGGTGCTCAGTACTCAGGGTGCTGGGTTCTCATTACTCAGGGTGCTGGGTGCACAGTGCTAGGGGTGCTGTGTGCTCAGAGCTCGGGGTCTGGGTGCTCAGTACTCAGGGTGCTGGGTGCTCAGTACTCAGGATGCTGGGTGCTCAGTGCTCAGGGTGCTGGGTGCTCAGTGCTCTGGGTGCTGGGTGCTCAGTGCTTAAGGTGCTGGGTGCTCAGTGCTCAGGGTGCTGGGTGTTCAATGCTCGGGGTGCTGGGTGCTGAGTGCTCAGGGTGCAGGGTGCTCAGTGCTCGGGGTGCTCGGTGCTCAGTGCTCAGGGTCCTGGGTGCTCAGTACTCAGGGTGCTGGGTGCTTTGTACTCAGGGTGCTCAGTGCTCAGTACACAGGGTGCTGGGTGCTCAGTGCTCGGGGTGCTGGGTGCTCAGTGCTCAGTACTCAGGGTGCTGGGTGCTCAGTGCTCGGGGTGCTGGGTGCTCAGTACTCAGGGTGCTGGGTGCTCAGTGCTCGGGTGCTGGGTGCTCAGTGCTCAGGGTGCTGGGTGATCAGTGATCGGGGTGCTGGGTGCTCAGTACTCAGGGTGCTCAGTGCTCGGGGAGCTCGGTGCTCAGTACTCAGGGTGCTGGGTGCTCAGTACTCAGTGCTCGGGGTCCTGGGTGCTCCGTGCTCGGGGTGCTGGGTGCTCAGTGCTCTGGGTGCTTAGTGCTCAGTACTCAGGGTGCTGGGTGCTCAGTACTCAGGGTGCTCAGTGCTCGGGGTGCTGGGTGCTCAGTACTCAGGGTGCTGGGTGCTCAGTACTCAGGGTGCTGGGTGCTAAGTGCTCAGGGTCCTCGGTGCTCAGTACTAAGGTTGCTCAGTGCTCATTACTCAGCGTGCTTTGTGCTCAGTGCTCAGGGTGCTGGGTGCTCAGTACTCAGTGTGCTGGGTGCTCAGTACTCAGGGTGCTGGGGGCTCAGTACTCAGGGTGCTGGGTGCTCAGTACTCAGGGTGCTGGGTGCTCAGTACTCAGGGTGCTGGGTGCTCAGTACTCAGGGTGCTGGGGGCTCAGTACTCAGGGTGCTGGGTGCTCAGTACTCAGGGTGCTCGGTTCTCAGTACTCAGGGTGCTGGGTGCTCATTCTCGGGGTGCTAGGTGCTCAGTGCTCGGGGTGCTTGGTGCTCAGTACTAAGGGTGCTGGGGGCTCAGTACTCAGGGTGCTGGGTGCTCAGTGCTCAGGGTACTGGGTGCACAGTGCCCAGGGTGCTGGGTGCTCAGTGCTCAGGGTGCTCAGTACTCAGGGTGCTGTGTGTTCAGTGTTCAGGGTACTGGGTGCTCAGTACTCAGGGTGCTTGGTGCTCAGTACTCAGGGTGCTGGGTGCTCAGTACTCGGGGTGCTGGGTGCTCAGTACTCGGGGTGCTGGGTGCACAGTGCTCAGGGTGCTGGGTGCTCAGTGCTTGGGGTGCTGGGTGCTCAGTGCTCAGGCTGCTGGCTGCTCAGTGCTCAGGGTGCTGGGTGCTCAGTACTCAGGGTGCTCAGTGCTCAGTACTCAGCGTGCTGGGTGCTCAGTCCTCAGGTTCCTCGGTGCTCTGTACTCAGGGTGCTCAGTGCTCAGTACTCGGCGTGATTTGTGCTCAGTGCTCAGGGTGCTTAGTGCTCAGTACTCAGGGTGCTGGGTGCTCAGTACTCAGGGTGCTGGGTGCTCAGTACTCAGGGTGCTGGGTGCTCAGTGCTCGGGTTGCTCGGTGATCAGTACTAAGAGTGCTGGGTGCTCAGTGCTCAGGGTACTGGGTACTCAGTACTCAGGGAGCTGGGTGCTCAGTGCTCAGGGTGCTGGGAGCTCAGTGCTCAGGGTGCTGGGTGCTCAGTGCTCGGGGTGCTGGGTGCTCAGTGCTCAGGGTGCTGGGTGCTCAGTGCTCAGTGCTCAGGGTGCTGGGTGCTCAGTGCTCAGGGTGCTGGGTGCTCAGTGCTCGGGGTGCTGGGTGCTCAGTGCTCGGGGTGCTGGGTGCTCAGTGCTCGGGGTGCTGGGGGCTCAGTACTCAGGGTGCTGGGTGCTCAGTACTCAGTGTGTTCGTTGCTCAGTACTCAGGGTGCTCAGTGCTCAGTACTCAGGGTGCTGGGTGCTCAGTGCTCGGGGTGCTGGGTGCTCAGTACTCGGGGTGCTGGGTGCTCAGTACTCAGGGTGCTGGGTGCTCAGTGCTCAGGGTGCTGGGTGCTCAGTACTCAGGGTGCTGGGTGCTCATTACTTAGGGTGATCGGTGCTCAGTACTCAGGTTGCTGAGTGCTCAGGGTGCTGGGTACTCAGTACTCAGGGTGCTGGGTGCTCAGTACTCAGGGTGCTGGGTGCTCAGTTCTCAGGGTGCTGGGTGCTCAGTACTCAGGGTGCTGGGTGCTCAGTACTCAGGGTGCTGGGTGCTCAGTTCTCGGGGTGCTGGGAGCTCAGTGCTCGGGGTGCTGGGGGCTCAGTGCTCGGGGTGCTGGGTGCTCAGTTCTCGGGGCGCTGGGTGCTCTGTGCTCCGGGTGCTCGGAGCTCAGTACTCAGGGTGCTGGGTGCTCAGTGCTCGGGGTGCTCGGTGCTCAGTACTCAGGGTGCTGGGTGCTTAGTGCTCGGGGTGCTGGGTGCTCAGTACTCAGGGTGCTGCGTGCTCAGTACTCAGGGTGCTGGGTGATCTGTACTCAGGGTGCTGGGTGATCTGTACTC